>NC_047069.1:11822467-12184380 GCF_902459465.1 Asterias rubens | reverse complement strand
AAACGATGCTTTAGCCTTCCTGTCTGTAAGTTATTAGTTAATTTTGTGAAGCATTATTGTTTTCCCATTTGTCACCCATTATTGTCTGTGTTTTGTATTCGAAACAGGAGTTTTCAAAGTGTAAGATCCAAGCTACATTGTGTGGGGTCCGTATAAAGGTATATGGGCTACATTTAGGTCCGTTTAACAATAGGCTATATTGTGATGGCATATTAAGGTACGGGCTACATTTGGGTGGGGTCCGTATAAAGGTATATGGGCTACATTTAGGTAGGCTATGTGGGTATACATTAAGTATACATTAAGGTACGGGCTACATGTGGTGGGGTCCGTATAAAGGTATATGTGCTACATTTAGGTCCGTATATTAATAGGCTATGTGGTGGTACATTAACGTACGGGCTACATTGGGTGGGGTCCGTATAAAGGTGTTATTATGGGCTACATTTAGGTCCAACAATAGGCTATGTGGTGGTACATTAAGGTATGGGCTGCATTGAGGTCCGTTAATACATGGGCACATTAAGGTACGGGCTATATTGAGGTCCAATATATGTGTGTACATTAAGGTATGGGCTACATTAAGGTCGTCATAAAGGTGTGCTATGTGGGGGCACATTAAGGTACGGGCTACATGTTTGGTTTCTGGTTTGGACCAAATGCAGTAAATGTATCGGGCTACATCAAGGGAAACCATCGCCAATCACGCCATTAAACCAGACGTTTTTATAAAAGTCTGTATTTCTTCGGGTTGGGGATGATGGGGGAGGGGGGGGGGTGAGTTGCAGTCATCAGGTCGTACACGGAGCGGATACTGTCCCCAGTCGGCCGGAACCATGAAATCCGTCGACTCACTTAGATAAGAATCAGCGGAAGCATGAAGCGGAACCCAACCACACACAGTGAGTCGATATCATTAATTGCAAGAAACCTTGAACCCTTTTAAATATGAATCGTACCATCGATTTGTTTTTTTTTCTTTCTATTATTTTGTCTGTTTATTCCCGTAGCATCGATCGCCCCCAGCAGTTTTACCTGTAACATTGGTGAATCTGTCGGTATCTCGAGGAGGTGCAACTACCTCAATAGTTTAAAGGCAGTAGACACTATTGGTAATTACTCAAAATAATTATTAGCATAAAACCTTTGTTGGTGACGAGTAATGGGGAGAGGTTGATGGTATAAAACATTGTAAGAAACGGCTCCCTCCGAAGTGCCATAGTTTTCGAGAAAGAAGTAAATTTTCCACGAATTTGATTTCGAGACCTCAGATTTAGAACTTGAGGTCTCGAAATCAACCATCTAAACGCACACAACGTGTGACAAGGGTGTTTTCTTCTTTTATTATTATCTCGCAACTTTGATAACCGATTGAGCTAAAAATTTTCACAGGTTAGTTATTTTATGCATATGTTGAGATACATCAACTGTGAAGGCTAGTCTTTGACAATCACCAATAGTGTCCACTGCTTTTAAAGGTACGGGACACATTTTGGTTTGATTGTCCAAGACCAGTCTTCTCACTTGGTGAGTTCCAACATATGAATGCAATAAACAATTACCAAAGGTGTCCAGTACCTTTAAGGTGATCTCCGGAAAGTGTCTTAGTTAAAACCATATCGTATTTGCCACTTTATTCTCTGCCCAGCGTTGTGTGATGTGAGCAGCCAGATTGATCATTGACACTAGTCCGTATGGTTATGTGGACCACATGAACTAATTCAAAGTTATGGCTTTCTGATGCAAGGACAAACTGATTGCACCTAGCACATGATTTATATATAAACCACATGGGAAACTGACTGACATTATACTTTATACAGCTGCGAGTGCTCAACCGTGGAATTAAAAAATAGAGGGGAACTATGGTAACATTAACATTGATTTACAAACCCAATTAATGATGGAACGAAAACATCGTATCTGGTAGAGCGGAGATGGTCTCTATACCTCAAATCGATCTTGAGGTCTGTTCCCGGTTTGTAAAACATCAGCAAAGTAAATGTCGTGTCCTTAAATTCCTACCGCTGTTTATCTTGCCAGATAGTTCAAGTTCAATAAGACATTTATTGACATCCTCAATGACAGTGAATACAATTTGTATATAAGGACAATTTTACACAGTAGTTTGCAACAGAATCAATACAGCATTTTTACAGAAAAAAAAAGTAAGCTTATAGTAAATTTACTTGAATGGCACACTGATTGACTGGAGACAAAATCACTCAACATGTAGGATACAAGATGAAACATAGCTTTGAATCTTCCCATATAAAACTTGACTATAATATAACTGCAAAACAACACCAGACAACATCAAACGGAAAAAGCCAAATACCGTCGCGACGCAACGAGGCGGGAGTTACCTTCATTGATTCGTTTTTTTTTTCTTCTTCACATTTGGTAGTTGCTCTTCATTAATGCAGAGTGCGTGTTTGCACGCACATTCATCATGAGTTTGCTTCACTAATCGGCACATTAAATCCAAATGCCGATCGTGAACTGTTTTCACAAACGTTCGGCCGTAAATTCCTACGATTGTTTGTATTGCCAGACCGTCGCGACGCAACGAGGCGGAAAATACCTCTATGGATACGTGTTTTTGAATCCACATTTCGTTGTTGCTCTTCACTGTTGCAGCGTGAGTGTTTGCACACACATTCATCATGAGTTTGTTTTAGAAATCGGAAAGTTAAATCTAAATCTTGATTACATTTCACACGGTTTCGATCCGGCCGGTCGTAATTTGTCTAGCAACCGTTCGTCTTTAAAGGAACATTGCAGCATAGGTTGTGCTAACAAAACAGTTGCTGGCAGTGTAAGCACTATGTAATCCACCATATACATAAACTGACAAACCTGAACACGTTTGAGATTGATCGGTCCTCTGGGTCATGAGAAAGTAGCCATCAATTGATTACACAATTCTGCATGATATTGATGCAAACACAAAAATGAATATAAACTCGAAATTAGATTATGTATTTCTCATCAAATATGAAATTTCAGACAGAAATATTTTAAGGGATGTTTTCTACTATCGTCATTATTAGACCGTGTAAGTTTTATGTAAATCTGTGATCTGCACGATTTTTGTTTCGTACCAATCCTGTAACGTTCCTCAGGATTGACCAGCAATGAATTTTTCGTAAAACCACGGCAACTTACCGAGATTCTTTGCTTGGAGACACTTGGCTCTATTGGTAATTACTCAAAATAATGATTAGCATTAAACTTTACTTGGTGACGAGTAATGGGGAGAGGTTGATGGTAAAATACATTGTGAGAAACGGCTCCCTCTGAAGTGACATTGTTTTCGAGAAAGAAGTTATTTTCCACTAATTTGATTTTGAGACCTCAGATTTAGAGTTTAAGGGTCTCGTCAACCAACAAAACGCACACATCTTCGTGTGACTAGGTTGTTTTTTCATATTTATCTCGCAACTTCGACGACCAATGGAGCTCACATTTTCAATGGTTTGTGATTTTATGCATATGTTGAGATACACCAAGTGAGAAGACTGGTCTTTGACAATATTACCAATAGTGTCCAGTGTCTTTAAATAATTATACAACTAGGAAATACTCACGTCGGCAGCAAAAATCCATGGCTGTATCACCCGACTCTAATACAACTGTCCCTCGTTTTAGTTTCGCATGCACGTAGAGAAATTATTTTACTTAAAGCCACCGGACACCTTCAGTACTGTCAAAGAACAGTATTCTCACTTGGTGTACCCCAACATGTGAATAATAAATAAAGCTGTGAAAATGTAGACATAATTTGTCATCGAGTTTGCAAGATTATAAAAAGAGATAGTGTCGTTTCTCACAATGTTCCATATACTATCAATAGCTGTACATTGATTGTTACCAATTAAGTTTGTATGCTAAACAATTATTTTAATAAGTTCCAATAGCGTCCATAGTGCCTTTAAGGACAGATATTGCATATAAATGAAGACAATATGCAGTCAATTTATCTTTCGATTGGGCAGGAAAACAGGAAATGAATGCAGTATGTCTTCGTGAGACCAGCGCACCATGCAACGATATTAAAAGAGTTTCGTTTGGTTCACCAATATATAGGCTAAGGTTATGGCTCTTCCGTGACAAGGTCGCCAACGACAAAAAAAAAAAAACGGCTTTGCTTTTCGCTTGAAGTGAATGGCGTTTGGTAATCACTCTTCAAATTAATGGAAATCAAAACTATTGGTGCGAAGCCTACAGCAGCTTATGGCACAAAGCCTTTTGAGAAAAAACTAACTTCGAAGCAATAAGGTCCTGTAAAAAAATACATCAGTTTGTTTGTTTGACTCCAAATTTGAATCTGATAAGCGTTTTTGCAGTAACGCTTCTAAGATGGTGTATTCCTATTAGATATTCTTCCTGCGTGGACATTATAGACCGTATTGATTTGACGTCACGCGGCTCAAATTATCTGACCTACAAGATGGCGTCTGTGCGTGTGCGTGTTTGTGTGCGTGCATTTGCCGTAGAAATCCATAGATATAGCATTAAAATAACTAGATCGGCCGTTGCCCGTGTAAAATTTGTTTTTGCTCGCCATGGACGCGGTAAAAATTTCACGTTCGAAAGTCGACGCGCGGAAAATGACGGCAAAAAGTCACGTGCTGACGGCAACGCACAGAAAGTATACATAGACCTTATCGCAAATACCAATGCGCAAGCGCAGACTGTTGAATGAGGTGCATTGTGGGATATGTATGGATCAAATTTGGATACCAGCTAGACCACAATGCACCTAATTCCAAGCTTTACGAGCGCGCCCCGGTATTTGCGAAAAGGTCTATGGCAGATAGGCAATGGCGGCCCCCATGCTAGAACTCGCGTATGTACGCGCGGCCGATCCAGTTGTTCTATTCTATATCTATGTAGAAATCAAACCCATAGATGAATATAACCGGGAATGTTGCGTGCTGCGTGCTTCGATGATGTACGCATTTGGACGCGCATACGGTTTGCCCTACAAGATGGCGACTTTTCATAGCAAAAAGGGGTTATCTATTCGCTCCGGATTTTCGGCGATATCTAAGAAATGCGACCACATGTATGTGAGTGTTCACGCGAGTTCTAGTTTTTTGTTGTATAAATCCGCACTTATCAGGTTTTAGAACAATCAAACGGTTCGAAAAACCAAAGGTATACTTTACCTTAAGAGAAAATATTGGTTTTTTTTTCAACAACTGCTATGACGAGTCGCTTCATCTTTCAAAAAACAAAACGTTCTTCATGTCAGGAAGGTATGACACATTGTGTCAATAAATTACATTTCCACCAAGGATAGATAGCTAACGCACTAGCGCCCTAGGTAATTTGATATCAGTTTGATATTATTCTAAAGTAACGAATTTTTGCAAAGCCTAACAGGAAAGATAAATCACTTTCTGAGGGAACGATGGCTTTGGCTGACAACATTTTGATGGGTTGATGCTTTTTTTCGATGGAAATATCTTTTTAAAATGTAAAAAAGCACTTAACATACTTTCGAGGATCTCAAAAATATAATTGAGTCACGTGCCGCTCGTTTTTCCATAGATTACACCCTCATGAAAGTGGGACAGAAGACACAAGTCTCACAAGGCTCACAAGGCATATAGCGGCTTGCCTTTACATAATAAAATACATCAAATAAAAGTACATGCTTAGGACAGTACGATGACAAAGAAAGCCGACCTACAGACAAAGACGAGCAAATTATACTGGAGAAAGTATGTACAAACTTATAAAGGAGAATAAAGGTATACAAACTATGTTGGAGTCCCTTTTTAATAACCATACCTTGTCGTGACTGGGCGCTCGAGTGAATGTAACGCTACATACATGGTATCACAGGCTACATTAGCTCATGCTGCACCCGTATGTGCTACAAGGTCAGTGCCACCAAGGTCATTAAATGCAATTTCATACTCGTACTGATAACTAATGTAATGTTGATGGAAAAGCGCGAACAAATTCGAAACACATTTCTTTTTGGCAAACAATAATTACTCTAAAGACCACAATCAAAACTAATTCAGCTATTTACGAATTAACTTAATAAATTGATATTTATCACAAACTGTAGCTTTTAATGCAAAGATAGTTGAAAGGAATTAGTCCACCAAGTCGACTAGGCGTCTATATCCATTAATCTTTATCAATCTCTGTTCAGTAATGATGACGATCATTGGGTCCTCCTTCGTCAAGCTAAACCTCCGTACTGGTTGTGCGATTTTGTAAACCAACGTGCTTGTAAAGCCACTCTACACTATTGTTATTTTTGTTATTGTATATTATTTTAATGTTATTGTTTGTATTTTAGCGCCATGAGCACTTTTATGGATTTGTGCGCTTTGTAAGTTTTTATTTATTATTATAACTGCTCAAAATATTTGTTAGCATTTGGTAACCAGCAATGATGAGCTGTTGGTAGTATAAAACATTGCGAGAAACGGCTCCCTCTGGAGTTATACCTCTGAAGTAATGTTGGTTTTGAGAAAGAGGTAATTTCACACTCAAATAGTAAATGCCTTCAGCTGTAGCCTTTTATTATGCATCTGAAAGCACACAAAGTATAACATGGGGTGTTTATTCGTTCATCATTCTGTTGCAACTTCGATGACCAATTGAGCCCAAATGTTCCCAGAACATGCAAATGATGGGATACACCAAGTGAGAGTACGGGTCTTTGATATTTACCAAAGTTGTCCTTTAAAGGCAGTGGACACTAGTGGTAACTGTCAAAAACTAGCCTTCACAATTGGTGTATCTCCACATCTGCATAAAATAACAAACCTGTGAAAATTTGAACTCAATCGGTCGTCAAAGTTGCGAGATAATAATGAAAGAAGAAAAAAAAAACATTGTCACACGAAGTTGTGTGCTTCCAGATGCCTGATTTCGAGACCTCAAAATTCTAAATCTGAGGTCTCAAAATCAAATTCGTGGAAATTTACTTCTTTCTCAAAAACTACATTACTTCAGAGGGAGCCGTTTCTCACAATGTTTTATACTACCAACCTCTCCCCATTACTCGTTACCAAGAAAGGTTTTGTGCTAATAATTATTTTTAGTAATTACCAATAGTGTCTACTCATGCCTTTAAAATATTGAGGTAGTTGCACCTCCTTGAGATACCACAGATTCGCTAGCGTATCGATGCTATACAGGAATACCGGAAAAAGTATCAGTGCCTTTACTCGCTTCACCGATAGAAACGGGGAGCATAATACACGCCCAAAGCAATAGACTTGATTCAAGTCCCATTCTCGTGTGAGAGGTCCCTATAAACACATTATCCCAACTTACTATAAAACAACACGTAGCATACACAGTACAGTGCTGCGCGCTCCCGTCAATATGTGGTCCCGCATGCGAAACAGGCAAGTTTGGAATGCAGTGCATCACAATACAGTAATTTCCTGGGGCTGGCACGGGATTGGGACTTGAGTCAAGTCTACCATATCAACCGAGTCACCTCCGGCCACCGTGATTTATCAGCAAGCCACCGCTTGATTATAAACCGAGTCCCTTGATACTGTCTTGGTATCACGATACAGCATGTACTCTTATAAGCGAGGCGGACTTACAGATGAGTTATTTAGAAGGGTACCATGACACTTGATCTTCTCGCTTATAAACCCATGGTGGCTAGTTGAGTTGAATGCCCATAATGACGCAACCAATTGTGGTAATGACGTCAGGGCACAATTTAATTTGGGCGCTTTCCTGTAAATCAAACTTGTCATTGTCGCGGTGGTTTTCAATTGGGTGTTTTCTACTGTTAAGTCGATTCATAAAAGGGAATCCTTAAAAAAAATCAAAGAATTTTTGTAAAGATGGCAAATCCACTACTAAAAAAAATTGCTTCCAGACGATAGCTCCTCGTGTTTTTATAACGTTGAAGGTGTTAAAGCCATTGGAGACTTTCTGAACAGAACAACAATTAACAGATTTACAAATTACTTTTGTAAGGGTTTACAGAAGGTAATGGTGAAAGACTTCACTTGAAATATTATTCCATGAAATGCTTTACTTTTTGAGAAAACTTTAAAACAATTATCAATTCTCGATATCGAGAATAACGGATATATTTTAAAACACATGTCATGACACGGCGAAACGTGCGGAAACAAGGGTGGGTTTTCCCGGGTTTTTTTTCTCTCCCGACTCCGATGACCGATTGAGCCTATTTCACGTTTGTTATTTTATATATTAGTTGTGATTCACGAAGTGTGGGCCTTTGGACAATTTTACCGATGTTGTGCGATTGTTGTAATAGTGCCACGAGTTTTAGGGCGCTGGGAGCGCAGAATTCTGAGGTTCGATGCCATGGACTAACGATGTATTCAAAAATCAAGAAAGTAATTTCTCGAGAAATACCATACACGCTGAGAACAACTATTGAGGGAGGACAAAAATATTCTCTTCCCCTGGCCTCAATTTCACAAAGCACTAAGATTCATCGTAAGATGAGTTGTGAGTATCACAAAGTGATTTGTGATACTACGCAATTGGTTCATAACTAATTCAATTATACTTCTTTGTGAAACCATCCCATGGCGTAGACTTCACGAAGCACTAAAGATTCATCTTACGATGAGCTGTCAGTATTACTGTAGTGATTTGTATTGTTATATCAAACTTTGTCCAGCAATTGGGTTTGATTCGTAGCTAATTAAATCATAGCTCTTTGTGAATTCAGCCAGTAGCGTACATTTCACAAAGCAACAAAGATTCACTATAAGATGAGTTGTCAGTGTCGCCATGGTGTTTTGTGTTTTCGAATGGCACAATGCTTAGCAGTGGTTAAAGACACTGTACACTATTGGTAATTGTCAAAGACTAGCCTTCACAGCGGGTGTATCTCAACATATGCATAAAATAACAAACCTGTGAAATTTTGAGCTCAACAAAGTCGGTCATCGAAGTTGCGAGCTAATAATGAAAGAAAAATAACCCTTGTCACACGAAGTTGTGTGCGTTTAGATGGTTGATTTCGAGACCTCAAGTTCTAAATCTGAGGTCTCGAAATCAAATTCGTGGAAAATTACTTCTTTCTCGAAAACTATTTCATTTCAGAGGGAGCCGTTTCTCACAATGTTTTATACCATCAACCTCTCCCCATTACTCGTCACCAAAGTTATGCCAATAGTTATTTTGAGTAATTACCAATAGTGTCCACCGCCTTTAAGATGAACTGTCAGTATTACCATAGTGATTTGTATTGTGATATCAAACTTTGTCCAGCAATTGGGTTTGAGTCTAGTCGTAGCTAATTAAATTATAGCTCTTTGTGAATTTAACCCCATCTTTAGATGAGTTGCCAGTGATGCCATGGTGTTTCGTATTGTCAAAATGGCACAATGCGTAGCAATAAATAATGATACGTATAGTTAAGATCAATCTTAACTCTGTGTGAAATCCACCCACTCACTTTCGTAATTATAATCCCTATATCAGAGACGGAGAGGAGGACTTGCCAAGGCAATAACCTAAATTATTAACATTACTATTTTTTTCTACACTTCTTCACAGAAATCGCCAGTGAGTGGCAAGACGGAACGGATGACAAACAGATCTACAGAGTCATCCTACCACATTGGAGAGGGAAGGGATTGACCTGGAAGAAGGGGAAAGGGGTATGAAGGAGCGACACTGAACGAACTAAAGAAAAAGAAAGTGACAAGAAGGTCTCTCAATGCCGGCGGTTTGCGCAACAGCTGTTGAAATCCCAGAGTTGACGATGCCAAAATTAAAAGTTAACCGTTTTTTTTTATAATAATGACAACAGGTGGTTTATATAACTCTAACATCAAAGTGCTTTATACATTGGTTCGATTTCACGAGGTACAAACATCCATCGTTTTGAGCTGTTGCAATCAGGAGTGACGTCACAAGTGACGTAACAATTACGGTTGACTCATTGCCTGCGACGTATCTGTGTACCATCAAGCGCCCCATGCCAAACTCAGCAGGAGTTTTCAGTCCCGGTAAAAACACCTTTAAGCGTCTTGGTCATTATGACAAGTGTCGATTGCGGGATCCCATTAGCTTTTTGCTCATCACCGCAAATGGCTCAGAACTGACATGATACAGCTGCACAATGGATTCGTCGTAACTAATTTCGTCGTGACAAGCCATTCCCAAGATATTAAGAGATGATTAAACTATTGTAAACAAGCTGGTGGTGGATGTGTGTGTACACATAAGTAATGTACTACCAGTAAGTACACAACTATATTAGACATGAGTGGGGTTATCGCGTTGACATGTACCTCCAATCATTACCCAGATGATGATAGATGAAAAGACAACACTCGTCTCTTTGATGTGTTTTCTATCAGTACTACATCTCACATATTATTGTGTATCTTCAAGGACAACACACCAGAAAAAAGGGGGAAATAAAGGGACTCAACAGGGAAATTCTTAAGACCGGGGTGATCCGCAAGGAATTTTGTGAACAAAGTTTAGCTTTTGGGGAAATCTTTAGTACATGGACAATGGAAAGAACAAAAGATGCCTCCACAGTGATGCAAAAAAGGGAGTGGAAAAAATCGAAGCATTGAACACAGTTTTACAAGTCAAGGTTTGGGTTGGATTATGCTCAAATGTTTTAAGAATGTTAAAACAATCTTAATAATCGTCGTTACAATGTCGCAGATTATCCATTGATAATAAACCAGAAATTAATTACCATCAAACCTTCGTGGAAAATAGCACTGGACTGGGCTGCTGATTTATATTAAAAAAAAAAAAAAACAATAGGCCTACATCAAATCCTCAACCAAAAGGGGAAACTGACTGTGTAAATTCATTTGATTTGGGATTGAGCAAAGAATTGACTACAGTGGGACTTGAGGCAACGACCGGTAAGTATTTTGATTGCTCAAACTTTTACAATCTTGTTAGTCATTGCAATGTCGCGTTAAAGGGAATGTACACGTTTGGTTAATACTCAAAAACAAATATTAAAGGGTGTATGTAACTTTTGTAGGACAAAAAACACAATGTCCACAGATTTACACTTAACTTACACAGTTTGAAGATAATGATAGTAGAAAGCTTCCCTGGAAATATTACGTGCTGAGGTGCTGTAGTTTTTGGGAAATGAGTAAAACAATGTCATGTAAATTATTTTAAGTATTTTCAAACGTATTTTCATGACATTGTTTTACTCATTTCTCAAAAAACTACAGCACCTAAGTATTAAAAGGAAGCTTTCCACTATCATTATCTTCAAACCATGTAAGTTTAATGTAAATCTAAGGACATTTTGAAAAGGTACCCAAATCCTTCAACTTAAAATTGACTTGGTAACGAGCAAACGAACTTGGAGAGCTATTGATTAAAACATTGTGGGAAACGACTCACTCTGAAGTATTGTAGTTTTTAAAAAAGAGGTAATTTCTCACTAAATTAAAAAATGACTTCTAGAAGTCTTTTATTCCGATCCGAAAGCACACAAATTCGTCCAAGCAAGGGTGTTTTTTCTTTCATCATGTTCTCGCAACTTCGATGACCTATTGAGCACAAATTTGTCACAGGCTTGTTATTTTATGCTTAAGATGGGATACACCAAGTGAGAAGACTGGTCTTTGACAATTACCAAACGTGTACAGTGCCTTTAACAGGAGGTTATTTAATTTGTAATTTCCCCCAAAATTAATGACCGAACCTTCTTGGTAAGGAGCAGTGTATATATAGAACCAACGACTTCTGGCACGTTTAATAATCACGGGGGTCGCTGTCTCACGGCCAGCAATCAGCCATTATTTGTTGTGTGCATTGTCGCTTTTTTTTTCTGTCAAACTTCGATCAGAGAAACAGAAAGTCTTTAAAAGCATTTATTTTTCATACTTTTCGAGAATCAGGCCAACAGCCTTCAACTGCATGTTTATTATGCTCTTTGGCACCTGTACCCACAGTAGTACTACACTCAGACTTCTATATAAACACTTTTTAGTTTAAAAGGTCCAAGTGCTTTGCAAACATTAAAACATGAAGAATGTGCGTTACCTCAAACATAGAAGTAACGATGGAGTATTTTGGAGAGGACCTTGCAAAGGAATCCAACAGACCGGCTTTGGAAGTCGCAGCGTAAATTTGAACAGTGTTGATTACCCCGTTACCCGGTAGCAGGGAACACTCGCTGACCAAGGTTGACAACCTCCATGTGTGATGGTGTGCCGTGTACATGAAATGCTCAAAATGTGATCCCCACACTATCTACGCGCTGCGCATTTAAAGCCACTGGACACTACTGGTAGTTACTCTATTGGTAGTTACTCGACACAATTGGTAGTAATCTTTAGCATACCAACTTTCTTTGTAACGAGCAATGGGGAGCTGTTGATAGTATAAAACATTGTGAGAAACGGCTCCCTCTGAAGTAACGTAGTTTTCGAGAAAGAAGTAATTTTTCCATTAAAATATTTGAATTTGAATTCGAGACCTCAGAATTAGATTTTGAGGTCCCAAATTTTCACAGGTGTGTTATTGTGTGTGTATGTTGAGATAAACCAAGTAAAAAAACTGACATTTACCAAAGGTGTCCGGTGTCTCGTGGATACCTTTTTAGTTTGAACCCTATAGGGCCTATAGATGTGTACATATTTTTTTTTTTTTTTTAAGATATCACTGAAAACAGTTAAGACAAGTCCACGCACGGATGGGTAGTCCCTTCCAAGAAAACACAATCTGAGAAGTGTTATTGTCTCATTCTCAAATTTTGGGATAATACAAAATGATTTTTGTTTTGTTTACGAAACCCCATTACTTTAAAGACACTGGACACCTTTTGAAATTGTCAAAGACCAGACTTCTCACTTGGTGTATCTCATCCAACATGCATAAAATACCAGACCTGTGAAAATTTGAGCTCAATCGGTCGTCAAAGTTGCGAGATAATAATGAAAGAAAAAACACCCTTGTTATAATACACGAAGTTGTGTGCTTTCAGATGCTTGACTTCGAGACCACACATTCTAAATCTTAGGTCTCAAAATAAAATCCGTGAAAAATTACTTCTTTCTCGAAAGCTACGTCACTTCAGAGGGAGCTGTTTTACAATGCTTTATACTATCAACCTCTCCCCCATTATCAAGAAAGGTTTTATGATAGCAATTATTTTGAGTAATTACCAATAGTGTCCACTGCCTTTAAAGGAAGGTTTTATTATAACAATTATTTTGAGTAATTACCAATTGTGTCCACTGCCTTTAAGGTGGAATACTTCAAAAAATGCTCCTTTCGAAAGCTGCTGAAGGTTTCTACTACTAATGGTTTTAATTGCCATTGATTTTAAGAGGGATCACCAATTGATACATTTTCTTTAAAGGGATCAATTAGCTCGGCAGTGTTTTTTTCCCGTCCTGCATTTCACATTTCTTTAACCCCATTTCAAATCCAGCCTCGACTCGAACCTCGTAGGTGGATTCGATTTTTATTCGCTATCTGATTTCCTTACAGTCCCTTTTTTGTTCTTCTTTGTTTTCTCTCCCACATTCTATGCACTTTATTTATAGAAAAACTTAAATGTTATCGCACTGTGAAAATGTGTACGTACAAAATGTCAGTTACGTGCCTTGGTTTGCCAGGAATGTGTTATTCTATTAAATAAAGGAAACTCTGAGGACATTCTACAAACAAATGTTATATGTACACTGTTTCACAAGATTTAACTATATGGTTTTAAACATTATTTACGTTCGGGAATTGTAAGATAACAGCTGAACAATAGGCCTACATCAAATCCTCAACCAAAAGGGGAAACTGACTGTGTAAATTCATTTGATTTGGGATTGAGCAAAGAATTGACTACAGTGGGACTTGAGGCAACGACCGGTAAGTATTTTGATTGCTCAAACTTTTACAATCTTGTTAGTCATTGCAATGTCGCGTTAAAGGGAATGTACACGTTTGGTTAATACTCAAAAACAAATATTAAAGGGTGTATGTAACTTTTGTAGGACAAAAAACACAATGTCCACAGATTAACACTTAACTTACACAGTTTGAAGATAATGATAGTAGAAAGCTTCCCTGGAAATATTACGTGCTGAGGTGCTGTAGTTTTTGGGAAATGAGTAAAACAATGTCATGTAAATTATTTTAAGTATTTTCAAACGTATTTTCATGACATTGTTTTACTCATTTCTCAAAAAACTACAGCACCTAAGTATTAAAAGGAAGCTTTCCACTACCATTATCTTCAAACCATGTGAGTTTAATGTAAATCTAAGGACATTTTGAAAAGGTACCCAAATCCTTCAACTTAAAATTGACTTGGTAACGAGCAAACGAACTTGGAGAGCTATTGATTAAAACATTGTGGGAAACGACTCACTCTGAAGTATTGTAGTTTTTGAAAAAGAGGTAATTTCTCACTACTTCTAGAAGTCTTTTATTCCGATCTGAAAGCACACAAATTCGTCCAAGCAAGGGTGTTTTTTCTTTCATCATGTTCTCGCAACTTCGATGACCTATTGAGCACAAATTTGTCACAGGCTTGTTATTTTATGCTTAAGATGGGATACACCAAGTGAGAAGACTGGTCTTTGACAATTACCAAACGAGTACAGTGCCTTTAACAGGAGGTTATTTAATTTGTAATTTCCCCCAAAATTAATGACCGAACCTTCTTGGTAAGGAGCAGTGGATATATAGAACCAACGACTTCTGGCACGTTTAATAATCACGGGGTCGCTGTCTCACGGCCAGCAATCAGCCATTATTTGTTGTGTGCATTGTCGCTTTTTTCTGTCAAACTTCGATCAGCGAAACAGAAAGTCTTTAAAAGCATTTATTTTTCATACTTTTCGAGAATCAGGCCAACAGCCTTCAACTGCATGTTTATTATGCTCTTTGGCACCTGTACCCACAGTACTACACTCAGACTTCTACATAAACACTTTTTAGTTTAAAAGGTCCAAGTGCTTTGCAAACATTAAAACATGAAGAATGTGCGTTACCTCAAACATAGAAGTAACGATGGAGTATTTTGGAGAGGACCTTGCAAAGGAATCCAACAGACCGGCTTTGGAAGTCGCAGCGTAAATTTGAACAGTGTTGATTACCCCGTTACCCGGTAGCAGGGAACACTCGCTTGCCAAGGTTGACAACCTCCATGTGTGATGGTGTGCCGTGTACATGAAATGCTCCAAATGTGATCCCCACACTACGCGCTGCGCATTTAAAGGCACTGGACACTAATAGTTACTGTATTGGTAGTTACTCGACACAATTGGTAGTAATCTTTAGCATACCAACTTTCTTTGTAACGAGCAATGGGGAGCTGTTGATAGTATAAAACATTGTGAGAAACGGCTCCCTCTGAAGTAACGTAGTTTTCGAGAAAGAAGTAATTTCCCACTAAAATATTTGAATTTGAATTCGAGACCTCAGAATTAGATTTTGAGGTCGCAAATTTTCACAGGTGTGTTATTTTGTGTGTATGTTGAGATAAACCAAGTAAAAAAACTGACATTTACCAAAGGTGTCCGGTGTCTCGTGGATACCTTTTTAGTTTGAACCCTATAGAAAGCTACGTCGAAAGCTACGTCACTTCAGAGGGAGCTGTTTTACAATGCTTTATACTATCAACCTCTCCCCCATTATCAAGAAAGGTTTTATGATAGCAATTATTTTGAGTAATTACCAATAGTGTCCACTGCCTTTAAAGGAAGGTTTTATTATAACAATTATTTTGAGTAATTACCAATTGTGTCCACTGCCTTTAAGGTGGAATACTTCAAAAAATGCTCCTTTCGAAAGCTGCTGAAGGTTTCTACTACTAATGGTTTTAATTGCCATTGATTTTAAGAGGGATCACCAATTGATACATTTTCTTTAAAGGGATCAATTAGCTCGGCAGTGTTTTTTTCCCGTCCTGCATTTCACATTTCTTTAACCCCATTTCAAATCCAGCCTCGACTCGAACCTCGTAGGTGGATTCGATTTTTATTCGCTATCTGATTTCCTTACAGTCCCTTTTTTGTTCTTCTTTGTTTTCTCTCCCACATTGTATGCACTTTATTTATAGAAAAACTTAAATGTTATCGCACTGTGAAAATGTGTACGTACAAAATGTCAGTTACGTGCCTTGGTTTGCCAGGAATGTGTTATTCTATTAAATAAAGAAAACTCTGAGGACATTCTACAAACAAGGCCATTTCTGGCAGGCATGATGTATTAATAAATTAGTAAATGTTATATGTACACTGTTTCACAAGATTTAACTATATGGTTTTAAACATTATTTACGTTCGGGAATTGTAAGATAACAGCCGAACAAAGTTTAAGATTGACTTTTTTTCTAAATCAAAGTTTGAACAAAATATAACGCTGCAATCTCCATGAAATGCATTATAACATAGGTCTTGCTAGTTCTGTATTCTTGTTGGCTAAAACATGGTCACGTGGATGGGTTATCTGATAAAAGGTTAAGGCGTGAAATTGGCGCCACTGTGAACTAGACACTGTCGAGACATCGTGCGCAAATAATTTGCGGTAATGGTTCCCTAACCGGGCAGTAAACCTACAAATAATAGTCTCGATAGGCCTATACAGTGTCTTTTTTTTATCGGCAAGGATAAATGATCCTTGCTTTTTAGAACCAGTGGTTTCATGCGATACAATGATTTCATAGGATAACGTGCAGTGACGTGAGCTATCTTATCTATTAGTGTGTTTTGATTGGTCCAAGGTGATGCGGGTGCAGCTAACGAACATCACCTTGGACCAATCAAACACAGATATCGAAAGCTAACGTTCGGTCGTCTGCTACATTGTCCACGTATCATGTACAGTACATGTACTTGCATGTAAAGTAAGTATGTATGATTTGGGTGCAGATCTAGATAGCTCCATGTAAAAATGAATGTAGGTGAAAGGTGTTTATGGACGGGGATTGACCTAGGCTTGAGGACACTCACGTCCCTCGAAGTGTTACTTCAGAAATGTTCAAGCTAGGAACCCAATACTTTTGACTGGTCACAGCGCCCTCTAGTCTCATGATGTGAAAGTGAACAGCAACTAAAAAAATTAATCTGACGAAACTTATGAAGCGTACATTTCACTTAGAATTGAAAGGCTCATTAGTTAAGTGTTGATTTAAAATAGTTCTGTTATAACACCTTGAAAGTTTCTTTTCTTATTTCATACTATTCGACCAAGGTATGTTAACTCGGTTACTGGAGCACGTCTATCCCCCTCCCTCAGGCCATGTTGAGTGACCAGAAGAGGGACCTAATTCTTTCGGCCCTCGGCCTCGTCAAAATAGGTCAATCTTTTGCCCACTTACAGTCCTGAGGAGGGATATAGACGTGCTCTAGTGACCTCATTGACAGTCCAAATGTGGATAAAACTTGTGTTTTTTTTATTGAACTGTATACATGTATTCCTGCAAAAACTCCCAAAGGAACAGATATACAATGAAATCACTGTGACCTAAATACGATGTAATGGGAAATCCTACAAGGTTGTCGCTCCATCTAAAAGCTGCTTACATCACTACGGCCTACAGACACAATTGCTTTAGAGCTCAATATTCATCAGTTGAAAGCCCGATATTCAGTTAAAAGCCTCACCTTCTGTTTGGAGCCTTATGTTTTTATCTCTCACAACGATCAAAAAAGTAACCTTGTTGCCTTCAAGAAATAGTATACAGCAAACCCAGCATTTCCAATTACCGAGTTCAATTCTAGCCATATTTCAAGCAAAATTCCAAACGTTTGTACCCACTTTGATTTCCCCCATAGTAATGGATTGAAAGCTTTTGCTGAATGAGAGAGTTTACCAGTCGTCCCGTCTTTTACTTTGGATTTTAAGAAAGTTCTGCTACATAAAACCCCACCCAAACATGAGCCACAAAAGTTATGTGCGGGATACGGACTAGGTCTAGACAAACATTTTGTATATTTTAGAAGGCACTTAAAGGTAATTACTAAAATAATTGTTAGCATAAAATCTTACTTGGAAACGAGCAACGGGGGAGAGCTGTTGATAGTATAAAACATTGTGAGCAACGGCTAAGGTTATTTACATGGTTTTTGAGAAAGAAGTTATTTGTCACTGAAATATTTGAATTGAATTCGAGGACTCTGCTGAGGTCTCGAATTCTGAAAGCATCTGAAACTTGTGCGACAAGAGTGTTTTTCTTCTATTATTCTCTCGCAACTTCGATAACCAATCGAGTCAAATTTTTACAGATTTGTTATTGTATTCATCTGATGCGATACACCAAGTAAGAAGACTGATCTTTGGCAAAAACCAAAGGTTTCCAGTGCCTTTAAAGGATTTGGGTACCTTTTCAAAATGTCCATAGATTTACATTAAACTTACAGGGTTTAGAGATAATGATAGAGGAAAGCTTCCCTTCAAATATTACTTACTTAGGAGCTGTAGTTTAAAAAAAAAAAGAGTACAACAATGTCATGAAAACAAGTTTGTAAATGATTAAAATAATTTTCATCTCATGAGACGAAAATTATTGTCATGACATTGTTTTACTCATTTCCCAAAAACTACAGCACCTCAGCACGTAATATTTTCAGGGAAGCTTTCTACTATCATTATCTTCAAACTGTGTAAGCTAAGTGTAAATCTGTGGACATTGTTTTTTTTTTGTCCTACAAAATGTACATAGACCCTTTAATGTTTTACATAATTTTCGTGCAGTATTTCTATGCAGGACTCATCCTCTGTGCTGTACGGTAAGACGAAAATGAAGGGCTGGCCGCCAGAGCGCAGTTAATGCTTGAAAGGCCGCCCTAAATTCAATCATTCAATTTAGTTTTTGAAAAACAAGTTTTAACCACGTTATATTTCCCTGACCAGCACCAACTAATGTGCTTCTCTTTTCAATGTTTCCTTCTTTCTAGGAAAATTTAAGAATTTGACTTGAAAACCCTCCATAAGAATTATATTTGCTTTTCGCCTTCAATCATGGCTTTCATTACGATTTATAACATGTTCGCACCCAACCGAACCAACACCTGTTCCTTCCAGCCATGCATATATATTTATGGTATCGTCAGCCAAAAAAACCTTTCTTAACCTTACAAATTTCCCGTTAACGCCTTTCGTTGACATTCTGGGCAGATGGAATAACCCCACCATTTCCCTCTTTAATGTCTGTAGTTGCTGGATTTAATTATCTAAAGGTGAGAATATATTCCGGAAATGCCCAGAGGGTCCGATCAGTTATGATATCCTGTTCAGTGAACGGGATAAGCTGAGGTGTTAGGGAGAGGTGACACTCTCAACACGAGTTGACTTACTTTCTACCTCCATGCTTCTGCTGCCCGGAGTATAGGTTCAAGGGTCTGTATACCATCGGTAATGACTCTGAGAAGTACAGCTGTTGCTGCTTCGAATAAAAGCATCTTGAGAAACTTTTTACTTCGAAGTAAACTTCTGTTATGGAAAAGGAAATCATTTGTTTATCCCGAAAATATGTCCGGTAAAACAGATCTAGCAATGTTGACGGCTCACTTTCATGATCTTACTTCATGGTGTCACCCCCCCCCCCCCCCCCCCAAAAAAAGAAGCTATTCTCGGGATGTCGTCATCCTACGTTTATGATGTCATTATCCTGGCCGTAGGTTATCAAATGACCTCAATATCTTTTTGTTGGCACTTCCAGAGCCCCATACTTGATACAACCACAGTCAACATATTTAATACTCGCCTGACTGCCGTTTTCGTCGCTGTCCTTCTTTCGTCTTCCCCTCGGTTCATCCACTTTCACTCTCGGCTCCTATTCCACTATTTTGACGAATTAGGGGGACTGAGAAGGAAATTAGCCACGGCGAATTTGTGCTTGCGTGAGAGATTCTTGTCCTCCCGCGTCTCAAGTTTCTTGAAACATTACACACGTGCAGGATATAGAACTTAAAGGCAGTAGACACTGTAGGTAATTACTCAAAATAATTATCAGCAAAAAACCTTACTTGGTATTAAACGAGTAATGGGGAGAGGTTGATAGTATAATACATTGTGAGAAACGGCTCCCTCTGAAGTGACGTAGTTTGCGAGAAAGAAGTAATTTTCAACGAATTTTATTTTGATACCTCAGATTTAGAATTTGAGGTCTCGAAATCAAGCAGTTGAAAGCACACAACTTCATGTGAAAATGGTGTTTTTTGCTTTCATAATTAACTCGCAACTCCAACGACCAATCGAGCTGAAATTTTCACAGGTTTGCTGTTTTATGCAAATGTAGAGATACACAAAGTGAGTTGACTGGTCTTTGACAATTACCAATAGTGTCCAGTGTCTTTAACTGTATACTTTTTGGTAATCTCTCAACAAAAACTTACTTTGTAAAAAACACTCGGAGCAGCTGTTGATAACGTACAACAATATGAGAAACGATTTCTCCTAAGGAATGTGGTTTTAGAGAATGGGATTCGTAAGATTGTCAACATGAAAACTGTTACTGCATGAAACGTTTTTCAGATTATGTAAACAAATTACGATTGACTTATACTTTATTTGAGCCGGAACTTATCAATTTGATGTACTTGCTCTATAATGTCCCGATCAACAGGTTGTAGGTCAGAATCCTGGTCTTGACACGTGTGGCATTGCTTAACAGCTTCACCTTGGTGTTTAAGTGAGGGCAGAGATGGATTATGTAATTAGCTTAGTTTGGTGAACTACTTATATTGACAGCACAGATGATGTGTACTCCTCAGGGAGCTGAGAAGGTTTATCGAATATGCAGCCAAGTATAAACCTGAGTATTTGCACACATTTATTTTTTATTGCTGCCTTACATTTACACATTTTTACAAAGTTTGTTAAATATATTCAAATTACGAGTAATTTACGGTAGTAACTTAGGATATGAAAACGAATGAAAGTTCCCAATGATTTAGATCGTTATATGTTTTATATTAGGAAGCTTAAAATAGGACAACAATTAGGTTAGGGTGAAGCAGAGGCTTTTGTGCCTTAACCTATTGACAGACAAACAACAGAAAATACTATATACAGAAGGCAGAACACACACGACAGACTAGACAAACAGAATACACGACAGAGGCTAGTATATGATGGTGAGTATGGCCGTGTCCGAAACGACGACTTCGGCTACAGCTACGTCTAGATCAGCGCGTCTACCAGTGTTAAAGAATAGGCAGACGCGCGCGATCTAGCCGTAGCTGTAGCCGAAGTCGCCGTTTCGGACACGGCCTATGTTAATAATAAACTTCAAACCAACGAATAATGTTAGGGCGCCATCAGCGTCATTGATGACGGCACTGAGAGCCACAGAACTGCGGCGATACCATCATCATAACTATTAATTTTAAACATAGAGATTGTGTTTCCGTTTAGTGCTGATTAATTGGTCTAGAAGTACTAGCATGCGACCCGTATAGATTATGTCTGTGAAGATCTCAAAAAACAATAGCAACTTATTACAAGGAACAATAACCCCGAGTGTATTATACTCTTTCAGTGTCACTACTCCATTAAAGGCAACGGACACTACTAGTAATACAGTTTGTTAGCATAAAAACTTGGTATCAAATAAAGGGAGAAATGACTTCCTCTATAAAAGTAACGTTTTTGAGAAAGAGGTTATTTCTCACTAAAAAAAATCAAAGACATTAGGCCTGAAGTCTTGTATTTGGGCATCGGAAAGCACACACATTTAAGCAACAATGGTGTATTTTTTTTTCTTTATTCCCTTGCAACTTCGATGACCAATTGAGTCCAACTTTTCACAGGTTTGTTATTTTATGCATATGCTGGGATACACCGAGTGAGAATACTGGTCTTTGACGTTAACCTAAGGTGTCCTGTGCCTTTAAGGATTCCGTGCCCCACCGATTAAGTTTGCTTCCAGACGCCGGGTTGAACTCACGTTCTACGGGTGAGCAGCACTCTCAATGTAAACCAACCTGACCTAACATGACCGCTAAAAAAAACCGCTGTTTTAAATATTTCCGGTTGTTGAAAATGCGCAAGGATACTCCAAACGGAAACTCGAAAGAAGAAAATTGAATAATATTCGGACGTGTTCTTTCGCCAAATGCTGCAATTTAAATATTTTCTATTTTTCATTTCCAACGCCCTTCTTAAATTGGCGTAAAATTGATTTTCCTGGTTTTCCGGACCCAGAAACAGATACACTCATTGACTGTGAATTGGTTTGCACTTTTTACATGATGTATGTACAGTCTTTTTCTTACCTATAAAAGCTATTCCAATACATGAACCTAAATAGAATGATGAGTCACATATCCCTCAATGTGTTTTACAGTTTAGAAAAGGGTTCAAAGATACAGCAGAAACTAAGTACATTAATAATGACTGAGAAATACCAGTCGCGCAAATTGTATATCAAAATATAATTTAATTTCACCAACGAGGTACATATCCATGCAGTGAGCCCCAAGTAATACACACAGCTAGTCACACTTTATTATCCTATATCGAAATACACAACACAATACAAAAGAAGATCAGCAAAAGTAACAAATCAAGAGTTTCTAGTAAGTTGAATTTCTTGAACTCATCCTTTACAAGCCTAGAGAAGCCAACTCCTCCTTTACTACCATTTACATACACACAGCTAGTCACACTTTATTATCCTACATCGAAATACACAACACAATACAAAAGAAGAAAAGCATAAGTTACAAAGCAAGTTAACTTTCTTGAACTCATCCTTTACAAGCCTAGGGAAGCCAATCTCGTCCTTTACAACCCTACCATGAGCACAACTCGTCCTTACAATCTTAACGTAACACCAATTCGTCCTTTACAACCCTACCGTTAGCTCAAACTCGTCCCTTCATAACACCACCGTAAGCACAACTCGGCCTTAACAGCCCAATACCGTAAGCTCAAACTCGTCCTTAACAACTCAATACCGTAAGCCCGACTCATCCTTAAACAAACCTTTCATTTATTAAAAAATCACAGCCAACAAACTAACGAAAACCTTCTCAGAGGAAAACTGATACTTAATCCATACACATCATTGTCCTTTCTGCTGAAAGTTTCAGCAAAATATCTGAGTAACTAATACCAACCGTTAAAAGGGTCTCGTGTTCCGGGAGGGTCGCATAAGTACACGGTACATTTCAGAATTGCTTCCCCTCTTGGCTATCAATCAAGATTTATCACAGAAGTGGCAGAGCTGAACTCGGTATTCTGCCAAAGTGCTCTGGTTAATATAAACCCCAGTGTTTGGAAGATCGTATAGCACGCGATATGTCATTTATTTTCTTCAAATCTTATAAGATTTGTTCAATGTTCAAAAATCAAATTAAAGAATGTGCAGACTCGAATCCTGTATTAGGGGGATTACTGCGACCATGTTTGTTTTGGTTTTGTCATATTGATAGATTGCTGAAGAGCAAACATTTTAGGGGCTTTTGCGCGTGCTTAAAAGCATCGACAAAAAACATATTTGAATTGCGGAAAGTCTTTTAATTTACCCAATATTGGTGAAACATGATGAAATTTAAAGGAAGCTCCTTTTGACACACAGAATCAATTTCGTTTTTGTGTAGGAATAAATAGGCCTACCTATCTAATATTTACAATGTTACAGTCGATATGAGATTGAGACTTTGTGCAAACTAAACCATTTTCTTTAAATATATTTTCTAAGATATGAATGGTATTGGCATTCTGCACCAGCGTCAATCACAGTGTACTCTCTGCAAAGCTCGCCATTTGGGAGTCAATAGTGCACGAATGTGATAGGTTAGTGAGAAAAACAAACTGAACTCTGAAAGCAAAGCGAAAACATGCGAGCTCGAAAACTTGCGAGCATGAAGTCCAATTATCACAAATTTTCTTTAGCTTTAAAAAGCCCTACTGTACGTTATTACATGGTTATATCTCAATTTCTTTTAGATTTGATCATAAAAATATAAAAATATGAAATCCGTTTTAAAAATTAGACACTGGGCACTATTGGTAATTTGGCAAAGTCTTTTCACTTGGTGTATCTCAACATATGCATAAAATAACAAACCTGTAAACATTTTAGCTCTTAATTGGTTGTCGAAGTTGCGAGATAATAATGAAAGAAAAAACACCCCATTTTACACAACTTTGTTGCTCTCATGTCCACACACGTTTTGGCTCACACAATGGCGCAGCCAAAATTGTCTGTGAGTATGATTTAATACTATCATAATTACAACCGAATTTCAGTCAAACACAGCTACCAACTCCTTCTCAACTTCTCAAGAGAAGACGCAAACCAACCTAAAACCTAGGTTTTATGCTAATCCCAAAACTCGCCATTCCAACCGAAGAGTCTCCATTCTCAATGCAAGCTCTTACGATCAATTCGGCCTGTCTGACTCTTACAATTACCAACTCGGCCTGTCTGACTCTTACAATTACCAACTCGGCCTGTCTGACTCTTACAATTACCAACTCGCCGTGTCTGACTCTTATAAAATTACCAACTCAGCTTGTCTGTCTCTTACAATTACCAACTCGGCTTGTCTGTCTCTTACAATTACTAACTCGGCCTGTCTGACTCTAACAATCACCAATTCGGCTCGTCTAACCTCAAATGCACTGCGTCACATCCGATTTAACACATGTAGCAGACCAACTGGAGAAACATTTATCGCTCCATGACACCCCAGCGACGACAAATCGCACCTTTCCATTTTCCGTATCCCCGTACGGATTCCGTACCTATTAAGGTAAACGACGTTCAGCAATTAACCCGACTTTGCTTCTCAATGGATATACACTTAAGAGGTTACACTTTGTCTTGATTCACACAAAAAAACGTGTTGTCTATGGGGGACACTGGAGCACTGCAAGCCTTTATTTGGATCTTCGAATTACTGTAAGTGTTTTTGCGTCTTCCTTAAAGTGTAGTCTGTCGTCGCACTAGAAGTGTTCATGCGTTGAATCAGAAGTATTAATTGTGTTGCACTAGAAGTCTAATGTGTCGAGGAGTTACATGGGGTGTTGAGGCATAACAAAAAGTACTCAATACGTTGCACCAGAAGTGTTCGCACGTTGCGCTAGAAGCGAACTGGCGTTGCACCATAAGTACAATGGCGTTTGCACTTGAAGTGTCCTGGCGGTTCTCACTCGAATATTAAAAGGCATTAGACCTGAGGTGTTTTAATGTTCTGAGGCACAAAAGTTAATTGTGCAACAAAGGTGTTTTCTCTTTTATTAGTCTCTTGCAACTTCGATGAAAAAATAAGTCAAACTGTTCACAGTTTTGTTGTTTGATGCATTTGTTGGGATATACCAAGTGACAGTACTCTTACAAGAACCAAACGAGAAGAGAAGATGATGAAGAAATTTCAGGTTTAGATGTGGGAGGAAAACCCCAGAGAATTATACCAGGGTTTTAACTCGGCACACAGTATCATGCAGCGAATGAAACCCAAATCCACACGATGCCCCCGGCGAGAATCGAACCGGGGTCCCAGATGTGGATGGCGATGCAAGAAACCGCTACACCAACTTGAGAACCAACTCCATTGTTCTTACAACTGGAGCAAACGAACTTAGCTAAAATACGGAATACGGTCCTTCTTTAAACTCATGTGCACCTTTTCAGAGTCATCATAACCAAACAATCAACATAATAAAACCGTAGTTATCTCCCTACTTCAGTATCTCAAAGCTATACGCTAAAGGCTTCGTGTGAAAGCGAAAGTATAGCACCCTTGTGATAAATAACACTGTTTGCACATTGTGACCCATTCGAAACCTTCCTCCACAGCATTCAAGTGAAATATGAGCTGGTTTTAACCTTTGAAGTAAGCGCCGAGCGACAGACTTAAATTCTTGAGTGATTTACCTTAAAGGGGGTTTCCCTCAACAATTCGGTGAACAACGTAAACATTTGACCCGCTGTCGGGGACACTAGCTTGCAGCAAACTTACCAGATAAATCTATTGTTCCAAGAAATAATTTGTTTTTGCCTATAGAACTATATTATCAAAGCAAAATACGTGGTATGCTGCCACCTAGCGTTATAACGTCTCCAGTTTAGTGCACTATGGACAAGCGTTCCATCAACAAGCTTCACCGAGCTGCCAAATTTTAGTGATTTACAATGTATGTTTGAGAGGCAATGTGTCATTGGCAAATACTATTAATCTTGACAGTTTGAATTGATCAATTTATATATTGTCGAGGTTTAACAACATGTATCACACCTCCAACTTATTTTGTAGCAAAGAGATATGGCTAACTATATCACATTGCATTTTGTTTTGGTCGATAATTTCTTTGTCTTTAATATCATTTTGAAATCCGAGTCACCTACAGTCATGCAGTTGTCTCAGGGCTGTGCTGGGATGTGAACCCAGCAAACGTAGTTTTCTACATGTGCAAAGTAGTCAGTCGAGTGAATAAACCGTACCCGTAGGGACTAGAAAAGAAAATCAAGCGATATGTTTATAGACAAGAACAGCAACCAATCAGAAAACTCCTCACCGAATATGTAGGGCCATCGTTTATTTTGTGTTGACCTCATATTGATTCATAGGCAAAGTTAAAAAAAAAAAAAAGACACAGCAAAAGTCACCTGTAACAGTTTTGGCTGAACACAGTGTCTACTCTTAGAGAAAAAAAGGCCAAAGATTTAACAGTACTTTTTGTTATCAAGAACGTTTAACCTTAAGCGAAATGTCAGTTGGAACCAACCGCAACTCTTACGGCAATGAGGGCAGCATTTAAACGGACGCTACAGATTTTCCAAAAGTCGCCTGCAGTCTCTTTGGAGATTTAAATTTGTATACAATGTTTTATTGATTTACAATTAAGGGGGCACGTCAACCGAAGGTTGCTAAATATCATCACAACAACTCTATAACACAGGCTTCCAGAAACAAATTTTCCGATTTTACTATTGCGTCTGGTCACCGAGCCAAGCTATATTACTACAAGAGTAAAATAAACATCATCATAAGTGGGCCGTAAAGCGGGTACTTGAGGCTATGGAATTCCTTCGGGAGTTAATGTGTAAAAACAGCTTCACTCTGCATTTATTTGTTCTCGTCCCGAGCACTTGAACCGAATGATATCTTCGCTTGATCCGTCTGAAGTAAAACGTTCGACACTAAACCGCAATTGAGTTGCGGCTGCTACCGGGCCGTCTAGACGCCGTAAGCATCGGTAGGGAATCAAACACGTCCACAGTGTTAGGGTGGATTTTAGTGACATTCGCTGCCCAAATCCCCATGTTGAATCCGATTTCCTCGTCCGCTGGCTCTCTCGACAACTGATGATCGAGGAATTCCCCGTGAAGGGACGCTTATAAGTTATAGTCTGGCGAAAGGGGGTAATTCGTATTCATAGAAATGTCCACAGCACACACCACCCGCAATCTGCACGCTGAAATTGCCACTGTCTCAGTGCTTTTCAAGGGGGAAAATCTTTCTTCTAAATCGATTCCAAAAAAACGAATTCTTAAAAATAAAACCAGTTTTTTATTTGAGGATGGCAATTTTACAGCGCTGCTCGAATAATGTGTATCTGATGCACGCTTTATTAGACGCGTGCGATTGGCTTAGCAAGCACGCCTTGTTTGTGACTGCTGCATGCTAAAAAAGCTTTGCATCCACATTCAAGTACTTTACGAAGTGCTAGAAAGGATTCATTCAAAAATGGATTGTCCCAAGTGGAAGTAACAACTATGTGAGATTGCAGACTGATAGTTCCTACACTGTCTGCAGGCACGTCTTGTGCAAAAGGACGGCATACTTTGATTACGGAGCTGTTAAGTAAAATCTCTTGCAATGTGAGTGGATTTGAAACTCGTTAAGTCACTGCTACTTGAGGTGTAATAATCCTATTTCTAACGGTGAGGTGTCTTCTCGTCTCCGAAGTCCAAGTTATATCAGCGCCACACTAATAGCCAGTTTGTTATTAAGAAACTCGCACAAATTAACGACGCGTGTGACAGCCGGTACAACTTGACATTTTCTTCTAAGCACTCAGCTAAACATGAGGAAGAGAAGGAGCTGGAACGATCCGCAAAACCGCGGAGTAACAAAAGATTACGAGGTGTCGTTAAACGACCACGGTACCACAGGTTCGACTTTTGAAGTAACTTCGTTCGAGCTCCTTTTCTTCCTTCCTCCATGGCTATAAAGACTCTTCAGCAATCTCCAACAATCTCACGTATCCTAGTGACCTAACGGTTTCGAGGAGTTCATATGAAGGGTCCTACAAGAACTTGGGTACTTTTGTGCGCGGCAAAACCGATTGAAGTTTGCTGCTTTTGGCGTTGTTTCGCAGGAAAGGCGCCTACTATACATCATTAAAGGAAGTTATATTATAATATTTACTTTTTTATTTATTAATTTATTTGCTTTAGGGATGTTTTTCCAGCAGGTTAAAACAAATAATGTACTTTAGATTTAAGAGTATGTTTCAGTGAATAAGCAACACAATTGTGCCTTTAACCCTATTTAAAAAAAATCCATTTGTAGCCCATAAGCTTATGCGATTGGTTTCTCTTGTGGTCTTACTTGTGAGGGCGAATGGATGGCATAGGGATGTTTTTTCAGCAGGTTAAAACTTATATTTCAGAGTGTGTTTTCAATTATACGATTAAGCAACAAAACTGTGCCTTTAACCCTAAAAAACAGCCAGTTGTTGCCCATAAGCTTCTTCATCAGTTGACTCCTCTATTGGTCTACGTTCTGTTTGTGAGGGCGAATGGATGGTACACATTTACACAGCTGAATGACCAAGGGACAGGATATTAGCTACTGGTTCAATATTCAAAAGCTTCTGTTAGAGATTCGCATAAATTAATTACAGGGGGACTCGAATATACACAATGCCTTTTTTATATATATTAGAAACCAGCTTGCAGTCTGGTTTAATAAGATAAAAATCCCAATGGGTCTCCTTCATCAGGCATTGTGTTCATTTTTTTATTATTAAAAAGTGATATTTTGTGATCAGGGCAAGGACATTATTGTATCCACTTGTGGTTTTTATTACACTGCAAGGCCAACCTATATCCGCAAAATGGTTTTTCAAAGAAGAGATGAAATTTCTGTCTGTATTTGTACAACGCGGACTGCAGTGATTGTGGCATGGAGTTGGCTCTGCCTCCTTTCTCCATCGACCCGGCATGTTATGTTTACAGCATGATCAACCATTCTTCATTGGAAAACTGTTTTTTGTTTTCTCTTTTCGTGACCCGATTCCAATTTGTTCTCTCTCAATAATACAATATGTAGACTTTCACTACGTGACTTCCCTACAATATCATGATTGTTTTTTAAATTGCCTTATCCTTCAAGTTCGTCTCAATGCGTTTACTCAGAAATAAAAAAGACATCAACAATTCAATCAATAACCGTCAACATCAGATCGCAAATGTTTAATATGGGCAAAAACCCACGATACAAAATGATTTCCTCCTTCGATCTTGACATTTCCGATTCTGCGAAGACTGTGTGATGATTGTTGCTACTTCTAATGACAAGCTATCCTATAAATGGAACACCAAAGATGAAGTCTGTTGTTGCGTTAACCAATTAAGGCTGTCAAAACAACGTGGGTTTGTCGCAGGCAAGGGCAACCCATTTATATAGAAAGACTTCTATGTCATGCTTCCTTGATTTAGAAACCGAGATATCAAATTAACTGGAACAATTATCTTGTAATTGCATTCATTTGGCAGTGCTTGCTGCCAAAAATGCACACATCAAGGTTGATTTATTTTCTTCCAACAACTTACCTTGCATATCACCGTTGATTAGGAAACATCAAGTTGATTAGTCCGGAAGCTTAAATGGCACGTCCGACCGTCTGAATTCCAATCTGCCTATAAACAAACAGAACAATGATATTGTGTTAACTTTCTTTACGCACGTGTCCTGAATTTCAAACATCAACGGTAAGTATTTGCAAAACGCAGGTGTTGAGGATAGCAATATCTTCCTGATTTGTTTTTGTAGTAATACCATCTCAACCTCGAGCCCAACTGATCACACGAGAGACAGCTGGAATAATTGTAATTAACCCCAGAGCTACTTTATACAGCAGAAGTACAAGCACACCTCAATTCACTTTGTCTTAAATATGTGGCAGACTTTGTAGTAATTGTTTTATACGCACTTTCCTGGAGTTTAGTCGAGAACGTTGGGTATTTGCGAAACGCAGGTGTTATAGCAATACCTTCCTGGTTTGTTTTTTGTAGTAATACCATCTCAACCTTAACTGATCCCACACAGAGACAGCTGGAATAACTGTAATTAATCCCAGAGCTATACTGTATTAAAGCAGAAGTACAAGCACCTCATTCCACGTTGCTTTAAATATGTGGCAGACTTTGCAGTACAAAAATGTATACGCACATTTCCTTCATTTTAGACGCAAACTGTAGGTATTTGCTAAACGCAGGTGTGAAGGATGGCAATTATCTTACTGATTTGTTTTTGTAGTAATACTATCTCAACCTCGAGCCCAACTGATCCCACACAGAGACAGCTGCAATAATTGTAATTAATCCACAGAGCTACTTCATAAAGCAGAAGTACAAGCCCATCGTGTTACATGTGTTAAATGACTGTACACGTTTGGTGGTAATGTTAAAGACAAGTATTCTCATTTGGTGTATGCCAACATAATAGAATAATGTTTTATTGTCACTTGTAAAAAAACAAATATTAGTACAGTGAAATTCGTTTTGGTTTTGCGTGTCTAAAAATATTATGTTGTATACAAATTACACTAAAAATTAACCATTTACAAAAATACATGGAAATATAATATAAACAACTCTGAAAAGTATTACAATATACAGGCGAAATACGAAAGATAAAAATAGTACGAAGAATTAAAATCAGAAATAGACATTCATGATTAAAACCTGTCATTTAGAACACGAACAGCTGTGGGATAAAAACTCTGCAAAGTACGGTTGGGTCCAGATTTAATTGAACGAAAACGATTCTTAGACCGCATGGGCTGAAAGAGGGAATGTGCTGGGTGAAACTGGTCATCTACTATAGAGAGGGCTCGTTTTTTAACTCGAGAGAGATACAGTTCATCAAGTGATGGAAGTTGGCAACCTATGATTTTACTAGCGGTGCAATTCAAATTCAGGTTTCAGGTTCCAGGTTTATTTTTCCTTACCATGTGTACATGTACAATGTAAGGGACAACTAATTCAAGAACTTAATAACAGTATGGGAAGGTCGCAGACAGAAAGCCTATGGCTTGTACAGGGTCTGGCCTCTACAAAAAGAACACACATAAATAATAAGTTACAATCATGAGCTTTTGAAAATAGATAAATAAGCATATTCAATTAAAGTTAAAAGAAAAATAACCATCTAAAACTTAACAATTTTATTAATATTGAATCATCATGGCAATTTAAGTAAAAGTTCATAAAGCTCCTAGTTATCGTTAACTACATTAAGAAGAAGTTGATCTTTGAAGTGTTTCTTACAAATTCTAATGGAAGTTAGTGGGCGTGAAGTTCGAATTTGATTCCAAAGGAGAGGTCCCCGATATCTTACAGTTGAAAGGTGAAGAGTTGTCCTAACTTTACTTAGATGAAGTTTATCTGAAGCCCTAGTGTTGTAGGTATCAATATCAATGTTCCTTACAAACAGATTTCTAAAATTCAACGGTAATGATACAGTTTTTTCAAAATTATACATTCAAGCAAACATTATGGTATTTATAGAGATCAAATACAGATAAGGCGTTGAATTTGACGAAAAGCGGTCCAGAGTGATCTCTGGGGCCAGACTCATTAATTAATCTTAAGGATTTTTTTTGAACAACAAACAACTTATCAAGGAATGTTTTGTGGGTGTTACCCCATGCAAGTATACAATACTGTAGACATGATAATGATAACAAATCTGTGCAAATTGTGACTCAATTTGTCACTGCAGTTGCAAGAGAATATTGTGAGAGAATAAGAACACTCTTAGAGGCACAAATTTGTGTGCTTTCAGATGCCTAAAAACGGGCTTCGGGCATGAGGTATTTTATTAGTTTTGTAAGCAGTCACCTCTTTCTCAAAAACTACGTTACTTCAGATCAGATGAAGCCGTTTTCAACAATCAACAGGTCCCCATTGCTCGCTAAACCAAGTACGTGGACATGCTAACAACTATTTTCAGTAGCCCAGTGCCTTTAAATCGATGGCAGTTGCTCTAAAGCATTATGGGTTTTCATATGAGGACAACAATATATACCTTATGGTGTTTTCTCGAAGCGACGGTGAGATAAATGTGGTACCGATGTAGTGGTATCACAACCAAACGCAGCTCATCAGCACCTATTTCCTATGGGCTTTTCTGGCAAACCGTCAGAGCCAGTTTGGGTGACATGTGCGTCATGCATGGTGGAGTTTAAGTCACACATAACACACATGGGATGTCCCTCAGAGAAATGCGGTTGATTAAACAAAGTCCCAAGATACGCTCCAATAGCCCCATTTGATCAGTTTGCTTATACCTCTACGAACGGGAACCCATCATCATTCATGACTGCCCTGACTCCAGACCACCTAAGTACAGGTAGGTACTCACTCATGGGTTTTTTTTTTAGGGGGGGGGGGGGGGGGGGCCGGGGGGCGTTCCATGTTTTCGTCGCAGGTATTTTGTGGCCTTTGTGCCTTTTATATAAATTTATATTTTTACCGTGTTTTTTTTTGTAATGATTGTGATTCAAATATACACAGTCTTGCTGTGACTTTTTAAATGTTTTTAATAAACCAATACAAAAAATAAAATACATGTATGTAGATCTCGACGAGGGTACCATCGAGTAGCTTGTTTTGTTTAATTTGTTCAAGAACCCTCGCCCCACCCTTCCTCCAGCCAATATAACTTCAAAGAAAACTTAAAGGCAGTGATCACTATTGGTAATTGTCAAAAATCAGTCTTCTCACTTAGTGCATCTCAACATATGCATACAATAACCAACCTGTGAAAAATTCAGCTCAATTGGTTGTCGAAGTAGCGAGATAACTACGAAGAAAAAAAAAACACCCTTGTCACACGAAGTTGTGTGTCTTTAGATGGTTGATTTCGAGACCTCAAGTTCTAAATCTAAGGTCTCGAAGTCAAATGCGTGGAAAATTACTTCGTTCTCGAAAACTATGGCACTTCAGAGGGAGCCGTTTCTCACAAAGTTTGATACCATCAACATCTTTCCATTACTTGTCACCAAGAAAGGTTTTATGCCAATAATTATTTTGAGTAATTACCAATAGTGTCCACTGCCTTTAACTATGAATATTAAGTACTGTATAAAATCCTATGGCGACATGGATACTTTGAATTCAAATCAGTTTGTGAGCTTCAATATCCAACCTTAGTAAATTAATGAGCGAAAACACTCTCCAGTTCTGCTAGGGTCGAAACGTCAGGCCATTCACTAAGCCTCTCGTCACTTCAATATTCCCACTTGCCCACCCCCCCCCCTCCCCCTCTTAAAAATATCTAGTTTGGTATTTCGTCTTTCGACAACTACATTCTCCAGAACTCCAAAATATGAATGGGAAAAAAAATCAAACAAGATTTATTTCTGTCATTTACAGAACAAAATCCACCCTTTCATCCATCAATCATGTTGGGAAATTAATCAAGTCATGGAGAACGGGACCTTCGACCACGATTAATCCACCAATGTTCCAATCCAGTCTAATTAATGTGCGTTTTACATATCTCTCCCATGGGGCCTGGAAAGCAACCCGGCTTTTAGAGAGAGGGAGAGAAAGAGAGCATTAGCCTTGCGGGCAAGACAGCCTTTCCGGGAAAGAAATTACGAATCTGGCAGATTTATCGGTGACTCTGCTACTCGACACTTGACAATCAGAGTCAGACGTTAAAGGATGCGGGTATTTTTTTGTACGACACAAAACATAACGTTTTTTTGGCAATTACGTGGTTCCCTGCTCACTGTGAATGGAGATGTATGTAATATAACTACCTGTATTTATTTCAGCTCCATTCATTAGTCGTCAGTTTTTTAAAGTTGTTTGTATTGAAATTCACATAGCAATGTTTTCAGAAGAGTCGCGTAAATCCTTTTTTTTTTGTGCTATAAAAAATAAAACATGCTCACTGAGACGGATATTATTTTCGTAATTTTTAAACCTAATTTTTCAAAAAAGCGCAGCACCTCGGATGTTATTTCAAGTGCAGATTTATACTATCTTTCGCTTTAAACCGTGTAAGGTTAAAGTAAATCTGTTGACGTTTTTGTGGTTTGTGTCGTGTACAAAAGTACAGCACCCTTTATTAAAATCAACACCAATGTAATTGTGTTGAAATAAACTCGTTTTATTATACGCAGTAAATTTTGATAATGTTTCCATGTGACAGCACCTATGTTGTTAATTTTGACACCCCGGTCGTTGCATGGTGTGGTACCTACCCGGGCCCAATTTCATAGAGCTGCTTAAAGGAACACGTTGCTTTGGATCGGTCGAGTTGGTCTTTGACAAGCGTATGTAACCGTCTGTTATAGAATGCATTTGATTAGAAAGATACTTTAAAAGTAGAATATAATGATCCACACAAACATGCCTCTAAATTGCACGGTAAAATATTTGACTCCCATAAATGACCGACCGTGTTATAGTTCGCAAAGTAATAGGAAAACCATGCCATTTGAGGCAAATGTGTGTGGATAATTGTATTCTACTTTTAAAACACCTTTCTAACAAATATATGTATTTTATAACAAACGGTTACATACGCTTTTCAAAGACCAACTCGACCGATCCAAGGCAACGTGTTTCTTTATAAGCAGACAATATTGCTTAATAAATGTTTGCTTAGCAAAAACGAGCAGGACACCTGTAACAAGCTGTACATGAGACACGGTATTGTGGCTGATAACGTTATTCTAGTAAGCAACATTTTTGTGTGCTTAGCTACTTTATATGCTGAAAGGCACTGAATGTTATATTGGTCAGTCTTCTCATGTAATAAGGGAAGAAAAAATAACCACAAGTTGTGTCCTTTCAGATGCTTGAATTCGAGACCTCAGACGAAGTCTCGAATTCAATTCAAATGTTTTAGTGAGAAATTACTTCTTTCTCAAAATCTACTTTACTTCACTTCAGAGGGAGCCGTTTCTCATAATGTGTTATACCACCAATAGCTCTCAATTGCTCATTACCAAGTAAGTTTTTCAGCTAAAAACTATTTTAAGTAACAACCAATAGTGTCCAGTGCATTGAAGTAGCTTTATGAAATATTGGGCCCAGGGTCCAGTAAACCAATCTCCAACGATGAGCTGCACTACGCTTTTATAAACACCGTTTCCAGACCATTGTGTTTTTAAGTCAGACGTACTATGGCTTTTTGTTTCAGCAACTGTAAAACATTTGTCTGAAATAATGTAGCAGCTGTCGTTTATTAATTACCCTTTCTATAAGTGGATTGGTTTGTTAAATTCAAATACAATGGTTTTATAAAATAAAATGGAAACAAAAACGATGAGCGCATATCCTCCGTATCATAAACACCGTGTACACACCATTGTGTTTTTAAGTCACGTATGCCTTTTTCCTTCAGCAAATATAAAATATTTGTCTAAAAATAATATAGCAGCTGTCGTTTATTAATTGTCCTATTCCAAATATAAAATATTTGTCTAAAAATAATATAGCAGCTGTCGTTTATTAATTGTCCTATTCCGCACGAATAGGTTTTGACTTAATGAAGAGATGGAAATCAAAACTGTTTGCATAATGGTGTATTTCAAGTCATAAATCATAATTGAAACTGTTGAAAAAAAAAACAGTATAGCCCCGGGTAGAAATAATACAATCTACAGATTATAAAAAGAAATGCATCGATTAAAAGTTTGTTTGATTCGTATTCCTGACTGACTGACTATTATCTTACACCTGGTTGTATTTGCATTTACAAAACACCAAATTCAAGATTAACGAAAAAATAAAAATTATATATTCACCATCAATACCACTGGGACAAGGCAGCCGGATGCACCCATCAAACTCGCGGATTAGCAATTCATGACAATTGTCTGTATATGTTCAGTTATTCAACATTTTGAAATGCCACCCTAGAAACGGTGTCTGGTTTTAATGTCAACCTGTAAAATTTCCATAACTGAAGTTGCCCCCATTTATGGAAAACGTTTTAATAGCAGAAAACATTGTATTGCTTATAGATATGACTGACACTCGTTCCAAGATCACTCGTTGAATGGAACCGCCTATGTATAAGACTCATTCAAAACTAGATAAAATCCAAATGACCAGCAACTTATACATCCTGTAAGGAGTGGGTTGCAGTATTCGACAGATACATATACAGATACAGTTACTCCCCTGACAGCTGAACTAAAGCTGATTATGCCGACCAGAATTGAGTTACCAGCCAATATCACATCGCCAGCTGTAACTGTATCCCCTCCCCCCTTTTTTCAGTGGAAAATGTTTAAGCATGGTTTTCTACAAAAGCAGCTCAGATGAAATTGAGCCCAGGGGTTGATTTCACAAAGAGTTATAGGACTCGTCTTATCTCGACTTAGGACGAGTAACTCGTCCTAACTTAGGATTAATCTTAAGGTCTGCATGCTACAGTGCATCCGTCGATTTCACAAAACTCTTCCTAACTTAAGACCAATCTTAGGACTTAGGACGAGTCCCAACCCTGCACTGTAGCATGCAGACCTTAAGATTAATCCTAAGTTAAGACGAGTTACTCGTCCTAACTCGAGATAAGACGAGTCCTAACTCTTTGTGAAATCGACGGCAGGGTTGGGACTCGTCCTAAGTCCTAAGATTAGTCATAAGTTAGGAAGAGTTTTGTGAAATCGACGGCAGGGTCGCTTTAGTATAGGGATGCTTAAAGGCGCTGGACACTATTGGTAATTACTCAAATCTATTGTTAGCTGTTGATAGTATAACACATTGTGAGAAAAGGCTCCCTCTGAAGTAACGTAGTTTTTTAGAAAGAAGTAATTTCTCACTAAATTATTTGAATTGATTTCGAGGACTCAGATGATCAGGTCTTGACTCGAAATCAAGCATTTGAAAGCACACAACTTATGCGACAAGGGTGTTTCTTCATTAATTAATCTCTCGCAACTTCGACGACCAATTGAATTCGAATTTCACAGGTTTGCTATTAACTATATGCAATGCTGAGATACACTAAGAGAGGAGACTGGTTTTTGACAATTACCAATAGTGTCCAGTGCCTTTAAAGCAGAAAATATAAGTTTAATTTTAGCTGTTTTCTGCTAAGCAAAAGTCAGATGGATGCAGTCTACTGATAGCACACCTGACATGGTATTTTGGCGTGTAAGACCTTATTCTGTTGAGCAAGATGTTGTTGTTTTTTTGCTACTTTTTGTGCCTAAGCAGCTCTATGAAACTGGGCCCGGATGAGTTTTGCATTTTGGTTACCTTTTGGTTCAGCTAAGCAATTTTTGTGTGCGTGTGATGAGCAAGCTTTTGCGCTAACCATCTAGATAGTGTTGGTTCCCTTTACGTTGAATGTTAAAACAAGAAGAACACAGTGAATGCTTTATTAGAAAAGGCCCCTTACGGGTCCGGAGTTAATTATGGCTTAAAAATGGTGGATGGATCAATTATTTTGTTGATAAAGAGGAAGACAAAACAGTGGATGCCCTTTCCTGCACATGCCTGCATGTTCAACCCTTTGGCTTAACATCCTGATTAGCATTTAAATATATTTAAGCCTTATAAGAAATAAGTTTTCATGATTAATACATGCCATAAAAAAAGGATGTGGCACATACTTTATAATTGTGTTTTAAATGGTTTTGAATTACAGCTTTAACGATGATCTGACCACCTTGCAACGATAAGATATAGTCACAAACAAAATATTTGCATTCTTTAATTAATCTTCACTCAATCCGCTGCATTGTATACAGTGCGTATTTCATACACATAACCGGTTGCATACTACCAACCAACTTTACACATGCACAGTGCGTTTATCTAGTGGAGGTATAGTGCATCATTAAAGTGCAAATGTAACCGAATACAACAAGTAGGGAACAAGATCACTGTACTTGGGGGTCTCAATTACTGATAACAAAAGTACATCAAAATTGCAGTGCGCGGCATTGCACGGATACGCGCAAATGATTCTTGGTGAAATCCGAAACCAATCAAGCGGCAAACATCAATGCTCGGTAGTTTTAAAGTATTAATTCGCACATTTCATTATTTTGTTTCTATAACATGGCGTCCATATTGACAGGTTGATGTTTTATTTACTGTACTCGGTTTCCCATGATGCATGACGGCCCACTGATCTCTATTATAGGCCCTTTTCGAAACCGCGGCTTCGGCTTTGGATTCGGCTCAGGTTAGATAGGCCCCGCGGTTGTATGGACAGTTGTATTGACAGAGCCTGAAGCCGAATCTAAAGCCGAAGCCGTGGTTTCGAAAAAGGCCCATAGTCAGTAAAATACGAGACCGTGATACGGCCTAGTCTCCTTCAGGCGTTCTTTGATTTTTTATAGTTTTTTTTTTCTTCGAAACGTTACACCAACTGTAATTGGTCGAAGTCATAAAAATTGTTTATCGACTGAAATTGCTGTCCAAAAACCTTCAAATTATTCTAGCATGGATATAATATATCAACGCATCACACTGGACCACACACTTTAAGCAGAATGAGAAGTTAGTGTGAATCATTTCGAATTCTGCGATGGAAACCTCAGTCCGCTGTCAAAAATCAACATCATCAATCACATCGTGACAAACCGAAACATCTTGTATATTTGTTTAATACAAACATCCATGTTTCTTTGCTTGTTTTATTGCCAGGGGAAGTGTAAGGTTGCGTCGTAAAATTCAATTGGGGGTAGTAGGCTATCGGAAGCAAAACTATACATATTTTTTTCATTTGTTGCCAATATATTATGAATCCAAACGTATTTTCATGACATTGTTTCACTTATTTCTCAAATACAGCACCTCAGTAAGTAAGATTTGAAGGGAAGCTTTCCACTATAATTATCTTCAAACCTTGTAAGTTTAATGTAAATCTATGGACATTTTGAAAAAGTCGTTGAGTGACAAGAAGTACATCGTATTTCTGTTGGTTTCCTCTGATGTTCCCTTTCCCCCTTTTTCAATTAAATTCAATACACGTTTATTCCATACTCTTGTTGAGAAAAAAAAAACAATTGTGAGAATTAAACAGTACATAGAAATTTAACAAATCTAAAGTGTATTAAATTATACAGAAAAACAATATAAACTAAAAGCAAGTAACAAATTAATAACTAGGAATTAACTATGTACAATACAGGAGCGAGAGCATGAGGCTGTTAGATAAGCCGTGGCTTGTAGACAACAGCCTTTAAACAGACAAGAAAACAAACAAACAAACAAACAAACAAACAAACAAATAAACATCGAAGAAGAAACAAGGGCAAGACAATTACACAATGACAATACAAAATGCTGACGACAAAAACACAAAGAATGTTAAACCAGGCTAACTGAAGACGACAAAAGAAAACAAATAAGTGGAGAGAAAAGCTATGTTACATATAGTGGGAGAGGAGGACTCTTTTGTAAGAGATCTTAAATCGACCCACGGACGGCATTGTTCTTAAATTGCTTCTTTTTATCTCCCTTTTCCATTCCTTATTTTGCTTCGGTGTAGGGGGCCTATACGCATGATGGTAACATTGGCAATTCCGTTATTTGTTTTACTGCCATACATAATATAATTATACGCTTTTCAGTTCAGTGTTTTTGGAATTGAATTGAGTTGAACTTGACATCATGTTGATATGTAATTGTTACGCGTGTCTTAATCCATTCGAGCAAACTATCTCACGGTCCGTCGTCCATCTCCCAATCCATTACACACGGCTCATATCATCCATATGTTAAAGAATGTCGTGCATCGGTCCGTGTTTTTTTTGTTTTTTTTGCGGGGAATTTATTTCCATTGTAAAGAGCGTGTTTTTAACCCTGACCAGAAAACAAGTGTCTGACCGAAACAATTTCCGGGAGCATGGACGCCAAAACGGTTCGATTAAAATAAACTACGCTTTAAGTGAAGCACTTAGTCTTTTCAATTTCATCGCGAAAGAATGGTTCAAGGTTTTTTCATTTTTAAAGAATTCCGGTTTGTTCGCTTGTGTTGTTTATTTTAGTTTAAGGAAGCCGCCATCTTAAAACAGGCCTTAACTGAAACAGTTGACTCACCGCCACTGAACTGAACATACAAAAATGCTGCACAGAAACTCAGAACCCATGCACCCCCCCCCCCCTTTCAAACAGGTGGACGGTGCCTAATATACCGGCTAGGCCTAACGTGTTGTTTTAAATTTGTCCAGCTATATACGGGTTGGTGGAAATCACTTGTAACTACAACACAACGGCAGACCGTGAAGTTGACCGCCCTATCACCACCACGCAACACCACAGGCCATAGGATTCAAACCCGGGTGGCCCAGGCTAACGTACAAAATAAACCGACCGCGTACGAGTCAATAAAGCTACCCAGAATTATCAACAAACCACCGCTCAAAGTTAATTCCAGCTGTATATAATCAAACATTGGTTAATAAATCCTTCTCAGACGATAAGCACACTAAGATGCAAGTTCAAGATTGATTTTTGTTGTGGATGCACTTATCTTAACTGATACCTGCACTGACGTTGAAATTAAGGTTTGCCGATTGTCCGATTTTTTTCTTCTTTCAACTCTTGCCAGTGCGTCTGCAACAGTGGTCCCCGGTTTGAATGCGCATGCCCACATTTGCAATAAATTGATTGGTGCAACCTTCCAAACATCCATGTTGGTGTCTGCATACTGCAAACATGTGACGTCCAGTAGCCAATGTCTGACAGCGTAACTTCGGGTGTCCAGTTCAGTTTAAATATATTAGTCAAAACAACACTATTAAATTAGTCATATTATAAGACATGATTTTAAATCATGTCTCATATTATGACTAATAAGTGTTTTTGACTAATGTGTTTGTAGTATTGTGTACACAATGGTAAACATACTAGATTTTGTTGAATGTATATCGATCACCTATAGAACACCCTATGTCACATCTTACATGTCACCTAATACAGCGAGAGTGTCATTGCATGTACCTTTTTTGATGGGTCGAATTCGCGGCGAGCTCATGTTTTTGGATGAAGTGCCTATGCACACATAATCACATAAACGGTGTGTGAAGTCCTCAACATTTTTTTGTATAGGGTCAGGAGCGCCATAGTTATAGAGGGAAGGGTAGGAGGTTGGGTTATAGCTTCTAAAAGAGTTGCACCACTTTCTAAAAGGGCTATACGAGAGTGTTATAGCATGTGCTTCTTTGTTGGGTCGAATTCGACGGCGAGTTATGTTTTGCCTAAGCCGCATAATCTCAAACTGTGTTTGAAGTTCTCCACCATGCATTTGCCTATAGCTGGGGCCGGGACTGATGCACTACCACGGTTTATTTGATGTAGGGCTAGTAGTAGCGACGTGGTGAGAGAGGGGGAGGGGTTGGTGTGGTTGAAGTCAGGGTTACATCCACTAGAGGATTTTACAAGAGCTTGCATGTGCTTCTTTGTTGGGTCGAATTCGACGGCGAGCTCATGTTTTTGGATGAAATTCCTTTACATACATAAATCTCAAACTGTGTATGAAGTCCTCAATCCTGTGTATACTGATGGCGGGGACTGAACGATGTACCGTCACGTTTAGGGTTAGAGGCGACGTGCAGAGGGAAACTGGGATGGATTGGTGTATAGTTCGGATTGCATCCACCTTCCACGAGTAGATTCTTCAGCAGAGCTCATCAGTGCTCAAATAAAAAAAAAATACCAGGGAGTTTGAAGAGTGTGGAAAGGCAAGGGAAGGGGGTTGAATTGGTGTTATAATTCGGAATGCACCCACCTTCAAAGAGTAGCCAAGGAAAAATTAATAAATTTGAGTTGTGTGAACAAGGAAAACGATCAGTGTTTGTTCATGGATTTGTAGACATTCATGTCCGCTTACCCCCCCCCCCCCCCGAGCCGGGAAAGAGGGGGGGGAAGGATGCTTTTCCCGCCTTTGAAAGTATATCAGACTAATACATATTGTGGAGGGTTTTTACAAGGTATTAGACATATGAACAGTGAGGGGTTTTAGAATGAAAGTGATCATCGTATACATAGAAACGGGCTGTGAATGATGCATTATTACGGGTAAAGAAAGCATTCTATCGATAGCAACATCGGCTAAAAGTAATCGAACATCCGCTGAACAAACTCATAAGGTTAATGGGCGGTAGGAGATGGTAAAACAAACATATCTTTTATAAAACGGAACAAACCCTCTAATAAAACGGCCACAGCAGGGTAGATAATATGAAAATTTAACTGCGAAGATATCACCCTATGATTCAAGTTGTGATTCCCCCCCCCCCCCCGTATATATATATTATGACAACACATGGCGTACAGTTTTTCACCCCGTGTTTGCAGTGCACTCCATGAATTGAAATACTGCACTCACCCGAGTAACTAATGCTTGGAAATCCCTCCCCCCCTTTTACGCGCGTATACGTCATTTCATAATGCTCCTACAGTAACTTGACGAGCAGCTTTTGAAATGATACATCTCCAGCGTCTTCTGGGCCATCTTCTAAGATAGATTGCCTGTCGTTAAAATGGGTCAATTGCATTCAGTGGCATTAATATTTGGCCATTTGATAAAGCATTATTAATGAAGGTGGGTGGGAACTCCCACTGTTTGTACTACTTCACTTTCACAGTCAGATTACAAACTCGAAAACAACCCTGCATTGATATCTCTTTTTCGGAGTGGTGTTACACATTTATATAGCTTTATGATGAACGTCGTTATGAATAAATGTCATGGTAATGCTAGTATTTCTCAAAGTCCCCAACCAGCCCCCCCCCCCCCCATCTCTTGAGATAAATAACCACCTATTGTTCCAATCACAAACCGTTAAAGACACTGGACACTATTGGTAATTGTCAAAGACCAGTCTCACTTGGTGTATCCCAACATATGCATAAAATAACAAACCTGTGAACATTTGGACTCAATTGGTCATTGAAGTTGCAAGAGAAGGATGAATAAATAAAAAAAACACTGGTTGGACAAAATGTGTGTGCTCTCAGATGCATTAAAAAGGCTTCAGGCCTGAAGCCTTTTAATATTTGAGTGAGAAATTACAATTTCCTCAAAAACTATGTTACTTCATAGGAAGCCGTTTCTTACAACTATCATAAGCTCTTAGTTGCTCATTTCCGGGTACGTTTTTATGCTAAAAATTATTTTGAATAATAATCAACAGTATCCAGTGCCTTTAATCTACTCGGTGTCCATATCCAGCAGGATTTGAAGTGGGGTCCCATATCAAGTAAAGGACGTCCTTAGAAGCACCATATAAGCAACAGTTGCAGCAGTGTACGTTACCTCTAATGATTCGGACACGGGGGTTTTCTCAAACGGGCGGGGTGCAATTCGTACCCTCTGCAGCAATAATCTCTTTTCGGTAAGAATTTGCATGGGCTATTTGTTACACAGACATGTTACTTATTTAGGTTTGTGTTTCTTTTAAGCAAACAAAAGGCTCTTCAGCATTTATTGTTAGAACACGGGTTCCCTACCCACACAGTAAAGTAATGAATGCTTCTAAATGCCAAACTGTCAGCTGTGTATTAGAAAAAACATAACGAAACATAAGCAGGCCAACACACCCAACTGACTTTTTCTGTCAACGTTAATTCTCCTTTGAGGGAGGGAGGCACGAGAAGTTTGCTCCCGTGTCCCACGCCATTACCTTAAAATCTTCAACAATAACAACAAACTCTCTTTTCAGAGCCAACCTTATCCACACGGTGTTAAACCTCTCTCAGTGAGACTTCCACCATGAACAATTTTCAAATCTTACTTTAAAAATTATAGTTAATACATAAACTGCACGTGACGCATTTTCCTCGTCCATTTATGACTTGATGTATTGGAAGAAAGTACAAAGCTGATGCGCGATAAAGGATCCATTAGAAGGAGACGTATATAATGCTCTAATGCCCTGGATTCTATCATAACAGTCTAATGGGAGGAGGGGGAGATTTGTGGTGTGGATTTTCCATCGAGACTCAAAACTGTTGATTGATTGTGATGAAGATTTCGCATAACGAGTAGTACAGTTGCAGTCAGTTGCTACTACTAGTACTACACTTCGCCTGTTCTGCAATGGGATGGGTTGTTGTGTGAGGAGGGGAGGCGTGTGAGGAGGAAGGGAGGAGGAGGAGGAGGAGGGGTGGTGCTTAAGTGCCAAAGGTTACATAAGTGGATTGATGCACTCGTAATATAGGTGTGAAACGTATATACATTATATCCGAAGATGGGGAGTACAGTTTGCAGTCAGTTTGCATCCAATCATGCGTGAGGGGGAGGCCTTCTCCTGCAGGAGGCTGGGTTATTTGGTGATTGGGTGAGGGGGAAAGGGTTGAAGAAGTGTCAAAGGTTCGACAGCAGAATTGATACACTTTTGTATAGATGTGAAAAGTATACATACATCAATAAACAACTACAGAATCTCTGGAAACTTTTAAGAGCATACCAAGCACTTCGGGAACTTCATTTAATCTGAGTTCATTACACTGCGAAATAAGTCAGTACACCTGTGATAAGAATAACAATGATGATTTAAACGTTATACAAGCCGAAGCCAGTATAAGCCGAATGTGACTCTAATGTGCCTATTTGGGATCTTCTAAATGAGCAGACATACCGTACTGAAATAAAGAAAGGCTGATGTCACTTTACGGACTTGTTTATGTAAAGGACATAGGCTGACATAAAAACAAATATACGCATGCAATAATGTGAAAAATAGCCGTTATATAAACAATGCCTTATCTCATTTCCAGACATTGGAAATTCAGGATTCGCTCAGTTTAAATGTCAAACAAACAAAAAGGAGGAAGACCATAACAAAGTCCTCGAAAAATGTTGAGTTTTACAAAACCAACCTCTTTTTTTACTGCAACAAAATTAATACAAACACATTGCCATTTGAAAGCTTTTCCCTTCGTGGACCAATATTCCCGGGTGTCCTTAGCTTCGAGGAACCAAAATTACCCTGTTTACTCGGACTACAGTTTTACAAACTTTAGATTTTGGAAAAGTCACTCGACAGCACAAGAGGAACTTTAAAAAGAGAGATGACCTTTCACATTTATGCTGGGAAATATCAAAACTGTTTTGTACTTCATAGTACACACAGAAAAACCTTAGCTTAAAGGCAGTGGACACTATTGGTAATTACTCAAAATAATTATTAGCATTAAACTTTTCTTGGTGACGAGTAATAGGGAGAGGTTGATGGTGTAAAACTCTCTGGAGTGCCATAGTTTTCGAGAAAGAAGTAATTTTCCTCGAATTTGATTTCGAGACCTCAAGTTTAGAATTTGAGGTTTCAAAATCAAGCATATGAAAGCACACAACTTTGTGTGACAAGTGTTTTTTTTTTCTTTCATAGTTATCTCGCAACTCTGACGACCAATTGAGCTCAAATTTTCACAGGTTTGTTATTTTATGCATATGTGAGACAATTACCAGCAGTGGCCAGTGTCTTTAACACAGATTGATGAAAAATCTTCTATAATTTTCTTTTGATGTAAAGAATTTAATAAAACATTTCCTTCACAAAGGATAAGTTCCCATATGAACACCTCCTCCCCGGGTGTGACTGTTTTCCGAAACAAATATTCTATCCTTAAAATACGATTCCCAACAGCCGCACGTTGTGTTGGAGGTGAATTCGCACCGGAACTAGTTCAACCTTTTCCCAGTTTTGTTTTGACGGCGCCTACAGATTTTAAGAGTATTCCTTGAAGTACTGTGTGAAATGGGTGTTATTAGCTTGTTGACGACAATAAGAGCAAAGCGATCGAAACGTCGAGTAGTTACAGCAGCTCAGCAAAGAGGGTGTTCCTCTGCGACTCTAGCATTTTATCCGTAATAAACACACACAACTTGACAGTCAAGTATTACAGCGAGGAGAAGGCAACGCTGCAAGGAGCATTTAATAGATGTTTTTAAAAAATTCCAGGGGATAAGAATATCAATTCGGTTTAACCCTGACACCAATGTGTGCTAGCACCGATACTTAGTACTAAAACTCTGCACGGACCATTTGCCTAGATCAGCGACCACTTCAATGGATTTTATATATGTTGTGACACTAGTTTTCTCGAGTTTTGGCCGAGGCCAATGTGAGAAGAATTTTGCACTGTAGCTCTCTCCTCCTGTGCCACGAGGGCTTTTGGCCTGAAAAAAAACCCTACGAAACAAACACTTACGATCTCTGGCCGTTTACTCTGTGGTCATAGGTCTATGCCAAAGGCGCCATGGCATGACAGTGGCTCGAACAGAGTAAGTATGATGAGCCTTCTGAATTGATTAATGGTCACTTTATTAGAAGTTTAGGTCTTTTGGAACGGACCAACCCTTTAAATGTAATCTATGATTGTTTCACGCACCTGTGTAATAGAGTGAGTGTTTACGCACTTCATCGCACTTTTTCGCCCTCCATTTCGCCAGGCAACCAACACAAGTCAATTTACGATTTAAATCACGGACGAGGTAGGGATGTTTGATGTTGCTTGATATTGACTTGCTGCGTGATTAGACACAGTCGGCCCAGGGCGGATTTAAAACAACTTATTGGTTGGAAAGTACAACTAGTAGTTCCTTTTACTTGATTCGTATCTGAGTTTGCATCAGTATTTATTTATTCTAACGTCGCAGTTGACAAACAGGTTGTGACATTAAACACAATATAACACTGAAAGTGACGGGAATGAGAAGTTAAGGTACTATGACAGGCAGAATTTACGGATTGACAAACCTCAATCGCTCTCACGTTTTACAAGCAGCACTTGGCAAAGTTGAAGTATTCACAGTACTTTCAAAAAAGCTAAAATAAGACTTGAAGGCACTGGACACTATTGGTATTTACTAAAAAATGAACGCTAGCTTAAAGACCTACTTGGTAACTAGCAATGGAGAGCTGTTGATAATATAAACCATTGAGGAGCGGCTCCCTCTGAAGTGACGTAGTTCTTGAGAAAGAAGTAATTTCTCAGTAAAACATTTGAATTGATTTCGAGACCGCGTGAGGTCTCAAAATCAAGCATATGAAAGCAAACAACTTTTCTCAAAACTTCGACAACTAATTAAGTTTAATAGGAATACTAATTAAAGGCAGTGGACACTATTGGTAATTACTCAAAATAATTATTATCATAAAACCTTTCTTGATTACCAGTAATGGGGAGAGGTTGATATATAGTATAAAACATTGTGAGAAACAGCTCCCTCTGAAGTGAATTAGTTTTCGAGAAAGAAGTAATTTTCAACGAATTTGAATTCAAGACCTCAGATTTAAAATTTGAGGTCTCGAAATCAAGCATCTGAAAGCACACAACTTCGTGCGACAAGGTTTTTTTTTTTTTCTTTCATTGATATCTCGCAACTTCGACGACCGATTGAGCTCAAATTTTCACAGGTTTGTTATTTTACGCATATTATATTGAGATACACCAAGTGAGAAGACTGGCGTTTGACAATAATTTGCTACCCGTGTTATTGCATTGATTGTCCTTTAAAATATTAAATTAAGGCTAGCATGAGAAGAAAATTGAAGACTAGATATACGTTTTCGCTGTTATTCGGTTCGCAGGTGGTAATTTGGTTGCGAATGTAGCCGGGGATCATGAGCCTTTTCAAGTATGAATCATCGTTTATTGTCTTTTTTTTCGTAAGAGTACATTCACTCCAATCTTTCATTTTGCCCCAAAAAAATACATCAACCAATATGCAGGACATTTCTTCAAATAAGTCTAGGAAGTCATGTCTCCGGGAAAAAAAAACGGGAAAAAACCCCGTGTATCTCCTGTCAGTGAGTTTGTGCACGTTCATTGATGTTTTGATTGTATTTCCGAATTGTAACTACATACACTCATTGAACACATCGACACTCCGCCATGTTTTGCCATCACAACTCGATCCGCGAGCAATTTGATATGTTCTTGTGTTTCAAGAGGAGGGACACACTCTTTCAAAGGGTCTATTATGTTCTTTTTGTAAGGCACAACACACAATGTCCACAGATTCACATTAAACTTACACAGTTTGAAGATAATGATGTATTTTCTTTTAGAAATCAGTGAGACAAAAAAGAAATTCTTGCTAAAACTGAGACGAAAATTATTTTCTTTACATTGTTTTACTCACTTCTCAAAAATTGCAGCACATCAGCAAGTAATTTTCAAGGGAAGCTATGTATATTATCTTGAAACGGTAAAGTTTGATGTAAATCTGGTGGACATTGTGTTCTGTGTGACAAAAAGTACCCAAATGCTTCAAGCAAGAAAATCGTAAATCTTTAATAGTAAAAGTTAATTCATTGAATGAGAGTTTGCCACTTTTTAAAAGTAGTCAAAAACTCTTTAAAGCCCCGACGGAATCTCACTTCTAAAAGTGTTCACATAGATACGGAAATGATGGTCTTGATTTTCCAAATATATCTTTCTTTTTTCAAGAAGTTGAACAACAAAAAACGTTCTATTCGCAATCGAAAGCTGTAGCTTTTTACTTCACCTAACTCAATTTGGAACCACGTGCAGCTTCCGGAATCTATTTACACTTCGATTGTGGACGGAAATCGAATCTTTCATAATTGTTACGGAGATTGTGTTAAAAGCCTTTGCTGCCATTCATGGTTTGTCGAGGCGAGAGTGGCAATAAATACTTCTCTGTCGCTCCCCAAAGAGAACCCTACCTTCGCTGATGCAGCTCCCTAGATCCACTTAACAAATCGTCCCCTCTTCTATCGGCTGAAGTTTCTGCTCCGAACCAATCCCTAGCGGAATAGGAACAGAACTTATTTTTTCTCCTTTTTTTTTTAAAGGCATCTTGTATAGGATTCCTTTTGGCAATTATGAACGTCTTCAGCGTAGTGGGAATACGTACCTTTTAATGTGGCCTTTGTTAACCAACAAATTGTTTAGTCTTAATGGATTTTTAATCTTCCTGTGAAAGGGGGAAAACTTCAATGTAAGACGTGTGTTAGAGAGCGAGGAAATCACTTGATTTGAATTAAGCTGAGATTCGATTTCGGAATTCTTATCTTTTGACAAATGTGATCTTACACTTCGCTATACAATTTGCAATTACTTCCTCTTCTTAACATGCTTCTTACTGTTGACAACACAAAATATATCATCCACTACGAGTATGTGTTTTGAGGGCCAATAATGTATTCATTTTAAATAAATTTGTCGGCTTTCCTAAAAATGAACCAACATTTTATGAAATTATTGCGGTTTATCGGACTGATTGCTGCGAGAGTTCGAAATAAACAATCACCACTCACACCGACACAAAATTGCAATTATTAACGTTAACGACAGACAAACAAACAAGAATTGGACTGTACATCAATATTCAATACAATACAATACAATACAAGACAATACAATGTAATGGGTTTTTATATAGCTCAATTTCATTGAGCCCCCAGCGCTTTAGACAAACAATAGCAATGCAAATAATACAAGAAATGAGCAATAAACATAAGCGCTCTCTTGAAAAAAGGCAATGCATTGGAGGTGCGTATGGTGATAGGAAGATGGTTCCACAGTCCTGGAGCGGCTAAGGAAAATGATTTATATGCAGCAGATTGAAGAGATTTGCTACTTGGTTTATTTTCAGCAAGACGGGTTTTGTCTGATGCTGAGCGAAGCCCAGCCCTAGTTTGAATGTGAAAAGAAAAACAATATGTTGGGCTTCTGATAGTTGTCACTTAAACAAACAACTGGATTGACTTCGTGAAATGGTGACTCGATTGAAACAACTGTATTATGAGACCAATATGGTAGAATTCCTGAAAAACTTCTAAATTCCCAGAAACTTACATCGTCAACGAAGTGCCTTGTATGTAGCAGCTAGTCCGACATTAATACAGAATTAATGGCTAATACATTTTAACATGCTTCTGATAAGCGTTTGCTAATAATAGAAAATAATATGCAGTTCGAAAACAATTATCAAAGCACTTTAAGCTCATTACTTCAACTTCGCATATGAAGCTTTGACATCATATACTTTGAATGATGTATGAGGTTCAAGAACTGACATGGTTTACGGATAAAAATGTCTAATTGCCGGATGATGGTCCAGTAAAAAAAAACGGGGCTTGGTTGCTATAAGGAATCTATCAAGGTTTTTCAAGTGTGATCAACATGATGTTAAGAGATCGGTAAGTATTAGGTTAAGATGGGAATGTTGCAGGCCCTTGTATTTGATCATTGAAGCATGCATGTGAATGGATAGGCATGTGAGTGTTCACCTGGGCATGTGCGATGTGGATGTCATACTGGTGACGAGCAGATCTTGCAAACGGATTAAAAATGATATCAAAGTCTTATGAAGCGTAAATATCTACCAACATGGTACTCAATGCGCTTAGTATATACATTTATACAGAAAGATACTAACTGGAATTTTGAGAATTGTGAGAACCCAATTATGTAGCACCTTACAAAGGTTTACAAGGTGCTTAAATGGAGCTGAACTCAGTCAGTTTGACCAGGGGTCAGACTGACCCAGAAATGGTTAAGAGATTTTAAATGTTGGTTCCCACTTATCAGTGTATCCATGGCATTTCTCCGAATTTATCATCAAAATTTAGTTTAGGAGTATCGAACAGCTAGAAATCTGTTAACTTTACATAAATCTCTCCGGACTCCCCCAGTAATCAAAAGAATGGTTCCCGCTCTTTCCAACATGGAGCAGTTCAGTTAAAGCCATTATACACTTTCGGTAAACAGTATCGTGTATCACAACTTATATATAAAATAACAAACCTGTGAAAATTTAGGTTCAATCGGTCATCGGAGTCGGGAGAAAATAACGGGAAAACCCATTCTTGTTTCCGCGCGTTTCGCCGTGTCATGACATGTGTTTAAAATAAATCTGTAATTCTCGCGAACGAGAATTTTTATTGTTTTAATATTTCTCAAAAAGTAAAGCATTTCATGGAACAATATTTCAGGAGAAGTCTTTCACCACTACCTTCTGTAAACCCTGTAAATTATTTGTTAATCTGTGAACTTTTTCTTTTTTTTCTGTACCGAAAGTGTATAATGGCTTTAAGAAACAGTATTCCAAAAGGCTGAGACATCAGAACAATTCAAAACCCCTGGTGAAAACAAGTCTGTTTATTTTGAACAACCGTTTATTTTCCCTTCACGTCGCACTAGGGTCCTCACGGTGATTATGTGCCTATATAAAAACTGTTTATCATTATTATCATTAAATGGGGCAGGCACCTCGGGACACGAAAACCAGGTCAATTCTGTCCCGGGGGATGTTTTGAATGTGTATGACGTCACTGTTTTAAAGACACTGGACACGTTTTACTTGGTAACGAGCAATGAAGAGCTGCTTATAGTAAAAATCATTATGAGAAACGGCTCGCTCTGAAGTAACGTAGTTTTTGAGAAAGAAGTAATTTCCCACTAAAATAATCTAATGTAGTTTAATTTGAGAGCTCAGCTGAGGTCTCGAATTCAAGGCATCTGAAAGTACACAACTTATGCGAAAATGGTGTATTTTCTTCCATCATTCTCTCGCAACTTCGACGACCAATTGAGTTCAAATTTTCACGGGTTTGTTATTTTATGCAGACGGCTGGTCTCTGACAATTGCCAAAGGTGTCCAGTGCCTTTCAATAGACTTGAAGATTTAAATCAGTTAACAGTAAGAATGAAGGGCAGACTGCACTTTTTGAAATGTCGGGACTCATCATCACCCCCTGTGCCCAATCCCATTGAAGTACTTAAACATAGCTAAAGCAACAACAACATCATGCTTATATGAATAACAGAGTAAATGGTACCAGTCAAAATGACAGTTCACATGTACCATCTGTGACTGGTATCGTGGCCATTCTTGCTGAGCGGAGAGCACTCCTTTTAAGAAGAGATTGTTAAGTTGTTGTTTACTGTTTATTTCCGTCTGAAATACACCTGTCATCACAGCCGGACGGGCCAGATAGAGCACCTCATGTCACAAATCACAATTGCGTCACTTCAGCAATCAAAGTAGGTCCGATGTGATTGAAATCCCTAACAAAAAACAGACAACAATGTTTTGTTTTTTTAGAATTCCCCTCATACGTGACCGTCAAATTGGACAAACATTTTCACAAGTAAAATATTTATGGTGTATTAATCATGTAGAGAGATGTTCCTCTTCCAAACGCATATGCCTTGTTGAGGTATGACGGACGTGACAGGATCGTGTACTGTTTGGTTTGGGTGTAAACAGACAAATTAATTTACCCAAACCTTATAGTGTTGTAGCATTGTGTCCGCCATATCTCAAAATGGCTTACTGAAACATTGTCCCTTTATGGGTTGTGGCTTCATGATGGGTTATAAATGGCGGTTCTGAAATAGTTATAAATCATTGTCAGGTGACATGATCATGATACATGGCATTCCTAAGGCTTAATCATCGATAGTGTCTATCCAGCTGACATTTCTCTGAAAGAGTTATCAATCTTTATAACACCCCATATATATATTATGCATTGTGATTGAGCTAGAGCGCGTCACATGATAAGTTTTTTTCACTGGAAAAACATATATCACGAACTGAACCCGTTGCAACCAAGTACACTCAGTAACAACCAATTTACTACACTCGCAGCAACCAGTGTTAAATACACCCGGCACCCAAGCAACCAATGTACTATACCCGTAGCAATCAATGTACTAAACCCGTAGCAACCATAACAACTAATGCCTTCAGCAACCACATGCTTGTATACATGTTGCAACCAAATGCATTAGACCTTCAAAACCATATCATTGAACAATGTGAATTAGGGAATTAGTCCCAGCAACCAGCCTTTAATACTCGAAGCAACCAAAGTACTATACCCTTCGCCTATTGCGTGTATCAAATGGTACATGTCCTCGTATTCGGAGGATACCAAGGACAAAAAAAAAAAGAGAGAGCAGCAGTTCCCCATGTGGATATTCTAGAAATATCTGTGCTAAAAGTTTATGAAAAGAGAAAGTTCATAACAGGGAAGGAGGAAATAACAAGCATCGATGCAGAGTGATGCATTGTTGATGCTTAGAGAGTGTAAATAACATCACTATAGAAAGGGCGAGTTTAGTTGATCACCTAAAAAGGGTTGAAAGATCTAATAGCTTTAAGTTTCGACCACATGCATGTGATTTCACAAGCCAAAAGAAGCTCCCTCATCGATGTCAAGGTGGAGAGTTGTTTCGACTTCGATGAACAATAAGAGGAACGAGAAAACATCATTATATGCACTAAGATACATGCTACCTATTTTTGACAGTTCAAAACAGACTCTTTGATTTCCAAAAGCACTTAGGCTTCTTATCTATCGTTATTGTGCAAGTAACAAGTGTGAACAACGATGTGTAAATGAAGACCTATCAATGGTAGACTTGACTCAATTCCCGTTCTCATGATTGTGAGAGGCCCTCAAGCATATCGCGCCAACTAGCAAACAAACCGTCACGTGCACGCTCGCCGTCAAACTGTGGTCCCGAGAATGGACCTGTCCCGCTGAGATTCGAAACCACGACCAAAATTAATATTGAATAAACTGGTGAAACATTTACAATGGCAACCTTCAAAAACAAATGAAGGGTTGACACAGCAGACCTAGGGATGGGAAAGAGACAGTAGCAACGAGCCCCAGTCTCTAAATTAACCAAATGAGGTAGACGCTATAGCATGCAATCTGATAAAGCCAAAATGTCAGCTGAAGCTTCCAGCCCCCAAAACACTGTAATTATCTCCAGCAGATCAAGTCATTTTGTGTTTATCCAATCTTGTCAAATTCAACTTCCCCGTCTCTGCAATCCACAAGCGTGGTGTTATTTAATCCAAGCCCAGGGAAAATGATATAGGAACCCCCCAGTCACCAGCGGGTAATGGAGGGTAATTTATACGGTGTCCTCCCATTCTTTCGGTTCAGTTTGCACTTTGCTGAAAGATATACTGTCCCCTCTAGATATGAGTGCTCAAACAGATATATCCTCGATCTACCTTTTTCAAGATGCAATGTAGTCCCGAAACTCTTAGATTGATTTAGCACCTGCCTAAGAGACGCAGGGTGAATCTGTTGGGGCAGATGTATCCGGAGGCAGGTGTATCAAGGGGTACAAACTTGGTGTGGAATTGGAAACTCTCTGTGGTCACAAAAGATCTTAAACATCCGCTATAGGTCAGTGCTTTGAGCGCCCCTATATGTTCAGGAAGTACCATCTTTCAACGGTACACCTGCTGCACATTTTCACCTGTTAAGAAGCTGGTCCACATTCTTAAAGATGGCACGTCAATGTTCACTTTAGAAGGAAGTGTCTGGCCACAGTGATGCATGTACAGACGCGGATTAAGGTGTTTGTGCACCGTGCGCGACACGGCTGGTCGATGATTTTGGTTGCTTCCCTGGGAGTACCTTCATTACCACGCTGTATAACACCTCATCCATTATAGATTATCAATCAAACTAAGTAAGGTTAACCCGCATATGCACTTTGTGACTACTTAGAATCATAGTTGGTGTCCTACCCTATCCTAAGAACTAAAAATAGTCAGAAGTTCAACACACTTCACGTGAGCGTTTGTACTTAAATCAACAGGTTGCATAATATTGTGAGTGGACACGTGCATGGCATCGTTCAGGGCTTGACAATCGTCTCGTGCAACCGAAATAATTTCAAAACGAGCATTTCCATGTTCAGTTTTCTGCAAGCGCAGCGCTCGTTTCTCCGTTATACCGATATACACAAAATAAGACAAGTTCTGTATCAATATCGAGCCGATCGATAAGGTTTTTAAGTATGGACTTTGTAAGTAAGCTCTTTGTTGCATAACTAATTTGACTTAGCCTTGTTTGATGGTCGTTTTCATCTTGTACAATAATCAGAGTGCGAAGCGGAAATCAAAATTTAAAACCGAAAAATATTAAAAAGTTAGTGTAGATGGGATCTGATCACAATTTTAACATGTTTTGCTGCGCAATCTGTACTGCAAATCTCCAGTTTAGTTTGTAGTTTGTGACGTCAAACATCACGCTGCATTGAGCCTGAATGGACCAATCTTAAGAAAGTAAAATCATCCCCGGAGGGAAAAGTTTTTGAGTCGGTCGAAGAAATCACGTCCCACGGGGGAAACAGCAGCTCCTTAGACGTGAATCCATTTAACTTGTGCTCCAATTCGAGATAAAAACCTTGATATAAAAGGAGCGATGCCGTCAGTCGTCTGAGAGGGGAATTAAGGTAAAAACTGGTTGTAATCATGCTAAAAAGGTAATCCTTGCGAGGAAATCCCCTCAAGTCCAACTCCATAAGACTGATCAAGCAAAGTAGCACAGACTGATGATTCACATTCCCCTTCTCCTTTAATACCGTTCTCCATTCCACAGTGGCTGATTATTGACCCATTTCACCTGACGTCATCATCAGAAAAAATCTTGAATGCGCCATACTGGTGGGCAATTTCACTGTGCGTTTTCATAACTCTATGCTGCGCGTTATGCAGTAAAGTGTGCATTTTAGGCGACGCGGCGTTAATACACGTAAACCTAACTGCCCACCAACGTGGTGAGCGTGGCATTGGTTGCCGCGTGTGATGCGCGTGCAAGGGGTCAATAGGCCTACATATAAATAATCATTTGTCTCCGTTATGGAGTGCGTTTTGTCGACCCCAACTAAAGCTGTTTCTGACGTCACCAAAACGGTAACCGAACTCACAACTCGGTTATCGTTCAGTCTGAACAGCAGAACCAACGACCAACAACGGAAACAGTTTTTGGTTGGGGTCGCCAAAACGCACTCCTGGTTGATACCGGAGTATTACCACACAGAACATGATGTAAATTGATGTAGGGAACTCATGCTTTGCTTGTCTCCCCCCTCGCTCTCTTCGTCTCCCTCTTACGAGTCCCAGGACTATTTTCACCCCTAATGATAATTCCTACTGTAGACGCAATTGCTTTAGGTTTTCTCGAGTGAAGCTCACTTACATGTTTTCTGCAGATCGGTCGTGCTTGGTTTGAAATAACTTCTCAATTCAGTAACTTTAAAATGCTATTTGTTGAAAGGATGCCATTGTGTGTCCGTGCATGGTTAAGAAAAAACTTCTCAATTCAGTAACTTTAAACGCAATCTGAATCAGGGATGTTTTAATCAAACATTTAAAAAACAAAACAAAAAAGAACATGTATATATCGCAGTTAAAACTTAAATGCACATGCAAACATCAAGTTTTGGATATTTTCCACCGTCTTATTCCTCCGCTTCTTGCTATTAACTATACAAAGGGCAAGGGAAATGATCAATACGCGTTTGGAGAATTGGGCAGCTCGGCCAAGTTGCCATGACGTCACTTTTTGCCTGAATGTCCGTTTGGGTTTCCGGTATCAGCAGACCCCTTCGGGCGGCACTACTGTACAGTAAACAACGCTGTGTCGCATTTCTTTCTTTTCCATCACTACACACAAGATTAATGCGGTCCAATTGTGGCATAACATGTATAAATTTGTACATAGTTGGGTATTCAAAGGAAGCAGACGAGTTTATACCCTGAAGACAAAAAGGTGTCGTATTGCTCCGTGTGTTCCGAAAGTAGGCTAATGCTAATATGTCCGGACTACCTTTTGGTGGAAAAATAAATATGTGCAGATGCATTTCTCCAGAAAGACATGGTCTTGACTCTCGTCATAACCCAACCAGTAATGTTTGCATCTTCTCTAGGGACATTTTAGATTGAGTTCCGGCCCACTGGCTTGACTAGGGGTCTGTTGCCAACTGTAGGGGCATTGGGGACGCACTTCTCTGATATGAGGAGACACTTTTTGTATGACCTAACAGTAACTTCGAATACGGCAATTAAAGGACCACGTTGCCTGGGATTGGTCAAGTTGGTCTTTAAAAAGCGGTTGTAACCGTTTGTTATAAAATGCACATGATAAGAAATATATTTAAAAGTATATATCACTCGAAAGTGCGAGGTTTTCCTTTTACCTCGTCGACTGTTAAACACAATCGGCCATTATGGGAGTCAAATTTTTCGACTCGGTTACCGTTACAAACGGTAACAAACGCTTTTCAAAGACCAACTCGACCGAGACAAGGCAACGTGTTCCTTTAACCGTGCTTTCTAGAATCTTGAGGATTGGGTATGGCTATCTGGGGCAAAAAAACAAAAACAAAAACAAGTATCGGTGGGTACAAACATTAGCTCACCCATTCTCTCCATAGCCTTGCTTCCCCTTGTACTTCCGCAATACAAATAGGTCAACCCATTTCCCGGACAACTTCGGCTCGTTTGAAGGACTATAGAAAGAAGAAAACAAGATTCAGCTCATTGCGATTCTGCCCTTTGACGGGTAATCCATCCAGTTTACTCTTGCATTATACAGGAGCATTGCCGTTAAGTAAACTGATCCAGTGTGCAAGGGAGGCAAGGTGAGGCAGCGCTACCATACAGGGCAGCTTAGCAACCCAAACATCCTCAAACCTTTCATAGCAACCCCCCAAAACATTAAACTTGCTAAATTGTGCGTGGGCTATGTTTCCCCCTTGCCGGGAGGGGGATGCATGCCCCTTCCGTCCACTCGACCAACAAGTGGAGCATGGAGAAATTTCAAGGAAGTCAAGACTTGTGAAGACACATTAAAGGCACTGAAAACGTTTGATAATTGTTAAAATCTCACGTGGTGTATCCCAACGTATGCACAGAGGCTAGTACCACACCCGTGAACACTAGGGCTCAATTGGTCATATTTAATGTACCAGAGAATAATGCAAGACAAACACCCTTGTTGCATTACTTTAAGTGTTTTCGGATGCATAAACAAAGGGCTTCAGCTGAAGTTTTTTTTTTTATTTATTGAGTGGGAAATTACCTCTTTGTCAAAAACTACATTACTTCAGAGGGAGCCGTTTCTCACAATGTTTCTCACAATGTTTTATTTTATCAATAGCTCTCCATTGCTCGTTACTAAGTAAGTTTTTATGCCAAAAATTATTTTGAGAAAATACCAGTGTACAAATAGTGTCCGTGCCTTTAACACGAACGAAAGAGAGAGAGAAAGAGAGAAAAGTGCAAAACATGCAAGAGGGGTAAACATGTGAACCCAACACGAGACCTGAATTCATCCTAGCAGAGGGCAGGGTAAAGGGGATGACTCACAGACAGTTGTATAACATCCTGGATGTCAGCTGCCAAGGTGCACCATATGCTTTTCTTGGATAGTACAAACACCTACCCAGACACATTAGCCTAGGTATTGTGGATAATGTTAACATGGGTTTTATAGTACTCATCCTAGACTGGGCCCCTGTTATTATCCGTAAGGACAAAGACAGGTACCTGCTACTCAGATCCAGTGATTCCATTAGATACGATGATATCATTGGATACACGTGCGGTGACATAAGCTTTCCTTAGATGCCAAAACAGTACACTCCTATATCACGTCCGCCATAAAATTTGACTGCGTATCTTATGTTAAATGAACGTAGGTCAAAGTTGAGTGTACATGCCGGTTGGAGACCGGTCTCTGGCGTTATTCACGAATCTCAAAGTGTGACGTCAGATGTTCAGGCTATACTCATCTTAGAACTATGATATTTCACGAATATAGCAAGCTGCAATTTTTAAACGTCACGGTTGAGTTTAAGTATTTGTGTATTACATTTGAAGAAAAATATTTGTTATATTACAGACTAACTGCTATTTTATAAATAACCTAATTTCTACTGCTACACCCAAACACAATGCGTTAAAATACATCTTGTAAACTGTCAATAATACTGGAATATTTCAAAGTCACACTTCCAGCCCAGGAGTTACGCTTGAGAGCGAGGCATTCTGGGCGAGAAAATGGCGCGTCGAGATCGTAGACCACTGGGAATGAGGTTAGCATTTAGCGGCATCACAAATTCACGCATCTACGAGATTTGCAATGTGGCTTCCGGGCCACCGTAACACACGGCATCATGTTGACATTCTATCACATTAATCGCCAATCAATGAATGAAACATAACCATAACTAAGAAGACCATCTTGATGAGAGTAATGCTATGACTTAAACAAATCTAAACAAAAACTAAAAATTAAACCTGTCATGGCCTTTCACATGATCTGCACAGAGGACCAAATTCTCATGACATCAGTCATGAAGCTATTAGTAATTGTATGATTAAATGAGGAACTTTATACACACTGCATCACGTTGGCACTGTACTACTTTAGTCTCCAATTAACGTAAACTTATAACCAAAGAAAACCAAAGAAAACCATCCTAGACAGTAATGTATTGACTTGTATGACTATTTCAATTATATCTAAACAACATTCAAAATTAAAGCTGTCGTCCTCTTTAATATGATCTGCACATAGGACCGGAACATGTCTCCATTATGTCATTAAAACAATAGTTCAACTGAAGCTATTAGTGACTGGGAAATTGGGGAACTTTATATGACAGTCCAAATTGATACAGAACAATCATTTGATCAGAAATGAAAAATGTATGGATTAATTACAAGACTAAGCGTAACATCATCCTTGACCATGAAACATTTTTATTTGGCAAAACAGACTTTAAGTGTAAAGCTACTAACCTTATTTTATTAATTTGCCGTTTTCATATCTACAAAATGAAAATGTCCAAGAACAAACCATCATTCTTAGTATTCAAAACAGAACTAAAAAATTATTATGACATGGACATTTTTTATTTCCACTTGTAACAATAAGTTGGCCAGTTTCTATCATAAATGGGATCACTATTCTGTTCTTTTTCCAAGATTAATGTTCTAAGGGTTAATTCTCTTTAAATACGCTGTGTCTTGCTTTCACTAATAGTATACTCTATGTTTGTTTTGACGATCTGATGTACGTTTTTGTGAAATGTTGTGAATAAACCATTATCCCCCGGGATATAAAAAAAATAAAAAAATAAATTATTCATAAATTGTTTTAACCATGAAATAACTATGTTAACTACATGACGCATTACTACGTTACTACATTAACGCACTATTGTTTGGCAAACACAACAACAGAGTTGTTACTTTATGCAGACGCATAAACGCGTATTGCGTCATGCCACAATCAGCCCCAATGCATAGACGCAAAACCTCCATGCGATATCCAAATCAACATATAGGGTTTACTTAGTTGAGCTCTGATCTACACTCTAAAAAGCTGGGTCAGAATTGACCAAGTTTCAGGTCGTAGAGGGGCTTGACCCGTTTCAAGGTCAGTGTGACCCGGAGTCTGTGGATCATACTGATGCAGACAATAACATGTTTGAAATGATCAAGATTGTGTGGTATATCCATTTTTGCTTTTGTTTTATTAAGCTTAAGAGAAGCAAGTTACGGTGACAATTCCGCTTAAGGACACAAGGATTATTGAACATGTTTTCCCTTAACTCTATTCAATGACTAAAACAGCCATTGACCCCTTTCATGTGCTTACTGTGCCACGCTTACGTTTTGGTGGTCAATAGGTTTACACGTTAACGCCGCGTTGCCTAAAATGTGCACTTCACTGAGTAGCTCACAATGACATTGACCACCGAAATGGCGTATCCAAGATTATTCTGATGATGGCGTCAGGTGCATTGGGTCAAAAGACAGGTCGACCACGACACACCCTATTGAACTAAAGAACTCCTTGTGACTGTCTAAATCAATATGCCACAATATCACAAACAACAACAATGCCCATTTTTTTTTCTGAGCTATGGTAAAATAAGGCTAAAATACTACAAATATCCACCATGTACTTTTTTGAACTCTTTAATGAGGAGCAGTATACTCTTTACATAATTCAATTCTGCCTCCTTTCTGAGTGCACTCTCTGCAATCCATTAGTATGACTTAATCGTCAAGTTTACATAAATGTTTCTCTATGAGCTAACGCTAATCTCATCACAGTAATCACATGGGGCCCCGTATTGTAATTGTCCGACCAGTCTTTAAGGATTCAATTTCAATGTTTCAAATTGAATTTAACTGCTCAACTTTGGTTACCTCTGGGGCGCTGTATAGTTAGAAGATCAATAGTGATTACACAAGAGCTTAAGCCTTTCTGTAGCAATTTTTTGCATAACTACACCAGGTAAGGGCGATGACCTGCGCGCTGAAATTCGGCACGTAACCGTTCTGTCAAGAGACATTAATGTTCTCAGGCAAAAGAGATACAACGAAGTTGGCAGCATGATTGTGTAAAGACAGTGGACACTATTGGTAATTACTTAAAAAAATGATTAGCGCAAAACATTACTTGGTAACGAGAAATGGGGAGCTGTTGATGTTGTAAAACTTCGTGAGAAACGGCTCCCTCTGAAGTAACGCAGAAAAAAAAGTGTATAGTGCGAACCAGTTTTACTAAGCCAGAAGAAGATTAACAGTAAAGTCTACAATCCCCTTGACTTTACTTTCCCCCTTATATTTCCTTATAATTAATGTTGTAAAAAAAAATACTATCTGCTGAAGTGGATCTGTGTAATTGCCCGTGTGCCCGCACATAGCCTCGGTAATCATCGACTGGAAAGGACTGCACTTTTTCTGAGCAAATATTTAGGACTAAAAAAGTAACTTTGACTTTTGTTTGTGTTATTTATTTATCCTAATGCCTTGTCCCTGTTTACAAGCTTATCCTTTAAAGTGCAGCAAACGCTTATAAGTTCAGTCTGTGCACACGTAGCCCTTCTGCCGTGTCGAACTCAAATAATAAACACATTATTCGACAAAAGAGCGACGTTTATTTTTAAGTTCGACACTGCCGGCAAGCTATGCCGAGTATACGGTAATTGTATGACGTAGGTGATGACAAACGTTGCGCCCTTGCCGTCTCAAATCGAACTGAATTCTCAGTCGGGCGATACTCTTGGCTGGAATACGCATGTACAAAACTTTTGAAAACAAAAACATGTTTTGTTTTCTAACAATGTGAGCATTATTCTTGCTAGCACTAAAAGTTGGGGATGGGATGGTAATACTGGAGCGAAAATGTAGATTTCAGAATTAATCTATCTGATTTGTTGTCACTCTTATAAGACATAACGTAACTATATTAACAATGTCAATAAAAAAAATAAGGTTGGGGACAACATCAATATGATTGTGTCATTATAAATTGAGTGTCTCCCAGCTCGAATTCCCATCATGAAAAGAGCCTCTCATTTTCTCCCGCGTCGCCATTTTAAATTATCTAAATATTTGACTAAATTCAACATTTATCACTTAATCGTTTTAACTTCAGCACTCTCTGCCAAGCTAAAATCATTTGAGTTCGACACGGCAAAAGTGCAACGTTAGGCGGAGGCCTGAATTTATCACTTGGATTTAATACATTATTGTTGTTCCATATTTCTGGATTGCAATCGACAAACTAGACTTTCACAGAAGACTCGAATGTTTATAAATTCGAACCATTTATTTTAAGTGATGCAAAGGGTAAAAAGTACAAGACGCAATATGATTGGTAACAAATTACTGCGTTTGCCTGCTGAAATGCAATATTTACTAAACGGTAGTCGGGAATACAGATGGCATCGTATAAAGTGCAATGGGTTGAGTGTACGAGCTGCGATAGAACTTATAAATGGAAAGGGTACAGTCACAGTAAAAAGCTTGGGTCTGTGTTTGAGTACACTGTTGATTAAAGACACTGGACACTATTGGTAATTGTCAAAACCAGTCATCTCACTTGGTGTATCAAATAACAAACCTGTGAAAATTGGAGCTCAATTGGTCGTCAAAGTCGAAGTTGCGAGATAATAATGAAAGAAAAAAATAGTCTTGTCATAAGAAGCTGTGTGCTTTTCTTGATTTCGAGACCTCAAAATCTAATTCTGAAGCCTTGAAATCAAATTCGTGCAATATTATTTCTTTCTCGAAAACTACATTACTTCAGAGGGAGCCGTTTCTCACAGTGTATTATACTATCCACACTTATCCATTACTCGTTTTTATGTTAACAATTCAGTTATTACCAATAGTGTCCACTACCTTTAAAGATTAATAATTTGATATCGGTCGCACAAGGTGGAACAGAAAAGTGTTTCTCTTCAAGAAAATCGCGATGCTGTTCTAATGGCAGATTTGCGTGCATTTAAACAACATATTACTAATATTCATGGTTTATTAAAAAACTGCTACATACAGTGGTTAAAAACCGCAAAGAACAGTCATTAAAAATATCGAGTGATTAAAAATATTATTACATATCATAAATAAAAGGACTGAAATATCGAATAGTTGTTAATAAAAACATATAAAAAAACAGGCAACCAATTTGTGACAGTAAAAGATTAAAAAAACACACACAAATATTTACTGCTGAGAACAAACCTACGAGTTATAAGGATCTACGTTTGGGGCAAGAAGACACGATTACTACTCCCAGCAATAACAAGTGATTGGGCCATCCTGTAGTTATTGTTACTGTTTTATAGTTTTAATAGTATTAATTTCAATGATTTGGCCATGGCTATTATACGGAGATACAACAAATACATATTATTATGACTTAAAGGCAGATGACACTATTTGTAATTACTCAAAATAATTATTAGCAAAAAAACGTACTTGGTAGCGAGGAACGGGGAGAGGTTGATGGTATAAAGATTGTGAGAAACGGCTCCCTCTGAAGTAACTTAGTTTTTGAGAAAGAAGTAATTTCCAAGAATTTTGATTTCGAGACCTCAGATTTAGATATTTTAGGTCTCGAAATCAAGCAACTGAAATCATACAACTTCGCGTGACAAGGGTGTTTTTCTTTCATTATTATCTCAGTTACCAATAGTGCCTAATGTCTTTAAAGGAATGCCTTGGATCGGTCGAGTTGGTCCATGAAAAGCGTTTGAAACCGTTTGTTATAAAATACATCTGGTTAGAAAGATATTGTAAAAAGTATAATATAATCATCCACACAAACATGCCTCGAATTGCATAATGTTCTTATACACTAGTGAACTGCCACGACAGGCCGTTTTGTGGAGTCAAGTTTTTTGTATTAAAAAACCGGTTTCAAAACGCTTTTCATTTACCAACTCGACCGATCCAAGGCAACGTGTTCCTTTATTAAAAGTTCGTCTTGATTTGATTGAGCCATAGTATACAAATGTTGACTGCTTCGAGTGCTATGGTTAAAACCATGGCTTTCGAGGTATCAACGAGGTTTTTACAAAACGAGGCCGGATTCAGACCTCGTTTTTTAATGTCGTTGATACCTCGAAAGTGTGTTGAATCGGTTTTCAACTAGTGGTTTGTACCGCCCGCCGAGGCCTGGTTCTTGATAATTTACCTCGACTTCGTCTCGGTAAAATGATCAAGAACCAGGCCTCGCTTGGATTAAACCACTAGTTGAAAACCTCTTCACCACACATTGATTCCCTTATTGTAAATAGTTTAACTCCATGTTCCCCCAAAACCGTTCCGGATTCTTAATATTAGGAGACCTGACCCCCTTTTGGGTCAGCCTGACCCCAACAAGGTTATACATATGATTTTGACTCGGAATATGCGTCAGTTTGATCCATCTCTGGGTCGTTTTTGAAACAGATTCCGGGTAGAACTGACCAGAAATGTGTCAGGCTCCCTGATCCACCGGAATCCGGTCAATTCTGTGCCCAATTTCATAGAGCTGCTCAAGCACACAAAAATATATAAGCACAACATAGTTATGTTTACCAGAATAAGGCTACCAGCTAAAAAATACCATGTCACATGAATAATTTGCTACTGGTATCATGCTTGTATTTGCTCATCAGAATATTGTTAGCATATGTTTTATGTGGTATTGTGGTATAACTTGTGCAATTTTACATTTTAATATTAATATGTTGTTGTACAATATGATAGGATTGTAAATTTCATGTATTTTTATATACTTTCAACTCAATCAGAATTCTCTGCTTAAAGCAGTTCTATGACATTGGGCCCAAGCCCTGTTTCAAGGATATTTGTATTCCTAACGATAAACAGTTAATGGCCTTATTATTGTTTGTATTGTTTATTAAAGGATCAGAATTATTGCATTCAGCTAGAGCCGAAACGTAAGGCCATTAATATTGTTTTTATTTATAGCATTTTCTCATTAATGTGTGGTATGTGGTTAAATCTATGATGTCCATGAAGGACCACGGGAAAATACACAGGCAAGTACAAATTGTGGACTGTCTTGAAGGACTTAAACTGCAAATAACTTATTTAACACTGGGAGTGCAACATCACAATACCACTGGAAAACCATCACGATATCACACATAATAATTATAAGCTACCTCTGTTATTTACAATACCCTTTCAAGGCCACCGTAACAACTATGTTATTTACAATGCCCCTTCCGGGCCACCGTAGCAACTACTCTACTACTTCCATCTAATCTATCACCTCCTCCATTACTGTATACAGACAATGCCCTCATGAGGATGTCTCTCTTTGCTTGACAATATTTGGAGTAAACAGTATGTCTATTCCAATACCATCAACCAATAGGTAAAGCACACTGACTGTTTTAACTTCATGACCGGAGGTAGATATAGAGGCAGTTACCACCGGCTACGTCAAATTAGCCTTCCCCTCTTTATTTAAAGGTACTGCAGTCGATTTCACAAAGAGTTAGGACTCGTCTTATCTCGAATTAGGACGAGTAACTCGTCCTAACTTAGGATTAATCTTAAGGTCTGCATGCTACAGTGCAGGGTTGGGACTCGTCCTAAGTCCTAAGATTGGTCTTAAGTTAGGAAGAGTTTTGTGAAATCGACGGCTGGACACCTTTGGTAATTGTAAAAGACCAGTTTTCTCACTTGGTGCATCCCAACCCATGAACACAATAACAATGTGACAAATTTTGACTCAATTGGTCATCGAAGTTGTAAGAAAGACGTGAAGGAAAAAAACACCCTTATTGCATAATTTCGTGTGCTTTCAGATGCATAATAAAAGCCTTACTTTCAGATTTTAGTGAAGATCTGTGCTTACTTTAGAGGGAGCTGTTTCTCACATCACAATGTTTTATACTATCAACAGCTCTCCATTGCTCGTTCCAGTTTTTATACTAACAGTTAGTTTGAGTAATAAACAGTTAATGGCCTTATTATTGTTTGTATTGTTTATTAAAGGATCAGAATTATTGCATTCAGCTAGAGCCGAAACGTAAGGCCATTAATATTGTTTTTATTTATAGCATTTTCTCATTAATGTGTGGTATGTGGTTAAATCTATGATGTCCATGAAGGACCACGGGAAAATACACAGGCAAGTACAAATTGTGGACTGTCTTGAAGGACTTAAACTGCAAATAACTTATTTAACACTGGGAGTGCAACATCACAATACCACTGGAAAACCATCACGATATCACACATAATAATTATAAGCTACCTCTGTTATTTACAATACCCTTTCAAGGCCACCGTAACAACTATGTTATTTACAATGCCCCTTCCGGGCCACCGTAGCAACTACTCTACTACTTCCATCTAATCTATCACCTCCTCCATTACTGTATACAGACAATGCCCTCATGAGGATGTCTCTCTTTGCTTGACAATATTTGGAGTAAACAGTATGTCTATTCCAATACCATCAACCAATAGGTAAAGCACACTGACTGTTTTAACTTCATGACCGGAGGTAGATATAGAGGCAGTTACCACCGGCTACGTCAAATTAGCCTTCCCCTCTTTATTTAAAGGTACTGCAGTCGATTTCACAAAGAGTTAGGACTCGTCTTATCTCGAATTAGGACGAGTAACTCGTCCTAACTTAGGATTAATCTTAAGGTCTGCATGCTACAGTGCAGGGTTGGGACTCGTCCTAAGTCCTAAGATTGGTCTTAAGTTAGGAAGAGTTTTGTGAAATCGACGGCTGGACACCTTTGGTAATTGTAAAAGACCAGTTTTCTCACTTGGTGCATCCCAACCCATGAACACAATAACAATGTGACAAATTTTGACTCAATTGGTCATCGAAGTTGTAAGAAAGACGTGAAGGAAAAAAACACCCTTATTGCATAATTTCGTGTGCTTTCAGATGCATAATAAAAGCCTTACTTTCAGATTTTAGTGAAGATCTGTGCTTACTTTAGAGGGAGCTGTTTCTCACATCACAATGTTTTATACTATCAACAGCTCTCCATTGCTCGTTCCAGTTTTTATACTAACAGTTAGTTTGAGTAATAAACAGTTAATGGCCTTATTATTGTTTGTATTGTTTATTAAAGGATCAGAATTATTGCATTCAGCTAGAGCCGAAACGTAAGGCCATTAATATTGTTTTTATTTATAGCATTTTCTCATTAATGTGTGGTATGTGGTTAAATCTTTGATGTCCATGAAGGACCACGGGAAAATACACAGGCAAGTACAAATTGTGGACTGTCTTGAAGGACTTAAACTGCAAATAACTTATTTAACACTGGGAGTGCAACATCACAATACCACTGGAAAACCATCACGATATCACACATAATAATTATAAGCTACCTCTGTTATTTACAATACCCTTTCAAGGCCACCGTAACAACTATGTTATTTACAATGCCCCTTCCGGGCCACCGTAGCAACTACTCTACTACTTCCATCTAATCTATCACCTCCTCCATTACTGTATACAGACAATGCCCTCATGAGGATGTCTCTCTTTGCTTGACAATATTTGGAGTAAACAGTATGTCTATTCCAATACCATCAACCAATAGGTAAAGCACACTGACTGTTTTAACTTCATGACCGGAGGTAGATATAGAGGCAGTTACCACCGGCTACGTCAAATTAGCCTTCCCCTCTTTATTTAAAGGTACTGCAGTCGATTTCACAAAGAGTTAGGACTCGTCTTATCTCGAATTAGGACGAGTAACTCGTCCTAACTTAGGATTAATCTTAAGGTCTGCATGCTACAGTGCAGGGTTGGGACTCGTCCTAAGTCCTAAGATTGGTCTTAAGTTAGGAAGAGTTTTGTGAAATCGACGGCTGGACACCTTTGGTAATTGTAAAAGACCAGTTTTCTCACTTGGTGCATCCCAACCCATGAACACAATAACAATGTGACAAATTTTGACTCAATTGGTCATCGAAGTTGTAAGAAAGACGTGAAGGAAAAAACACCCTTATTGCATAATTTCGTGTGCTTTCAGATGCATAATAAAAGCCTTACTTTCAGATTTTAGTGAAGATCTGTGCTTACTTTAGAGGGAGCTGTTTCTCACATCACAATGTTTTATACTATCAACAGCTCTCCATTGCTCGTTCCAGTTTTTATACTAACAGTTAGTTTGAGTAATAACCAATAGTGTTCCAGTGCCTTTAAAGGGACACATTGTCTTATATCGGACGAATTGGTAACAAGCGTTTGTAACCGTTACAAAATGCATACTGTTCTGTTGGAAAGATGTTTTAAAAGTAGAATACAATGATCCACACACATTTGCCTCAAAATTGCATGGTTTTCATTTACTTTGCGAACTAACACGGTCGGCCATTTATGGAAGTCAAAAATTTCACTCCCATAAAATTAACGATCGACCGTGTCGACGAGGTAAAAGGAAACCCACGCAATTTCGAGTGATACTTGTGTGGATCATTATATTTTACTTTAAAAAATATCTTTCTAATCATATGCATATATAACAAACGGTTACAAACGATTTTCAAAGACCAAGTCGACCGATCCAAGGCAACGTGTTCCTTTAACTTCATGACCTGCTGATAAATGAGGAAAATAGAAAAAAGACAGCTACCACCATGGGAGCTGTCAAACAACCCTACTATTAAATACTAATGGAAGTCATTCAAAGTAAACAAGAGGGTGCTTGCGACAGAGTCAAATGAACAACACCTTAAAAATACTCCCGGTAAACTATAACTGACTGGCTATTGAAATGAAGTAGAATTACTGTCAAACACGGACTACCAGTACCAGGGCTTTTACACTTGGCCACGGCCAGAGCCAGTGGTTTTAGCTTCAAGCCAGTAAACTCATAACCGAACAAGCCCGTCGGTCTTGTGTTTTTCAATTATAGTCACTATAGGTATTATTATTTTTTGTTTATTGTTATTATTAATAGCCAAAAGCGGACAACCGCCATCATTAACAGAAAGAAATGATTTTAACATGTTTGACTTTGAATCTGGTACTTTTACAATTAATTTCGTTAGATAACAAAACATACTAACCCATAAGACAAAGGAGATATACATCTTTCCTTATGTTTATTGCTCATTCAAATTAAAACAACTTATTCATATACAAAAACTTACAAGTTAAAATGTGTACAAAGCTTTTCTCTTCCTAAACCCTGTGTTGTATTTAGAATTATTGCCCCAAATTAAAGCCCTACTAAATTACGCTTGATGTTGTGTTTTGTACGCGTAAAAGTTGCGAAGTTGTAACACCATAACTGTCCCTTTATATTGTCTGTTCAGGAGATTAAATCGATAGTAACTAATATTTTGTTTACTTTTTTAAAACCCATCAGCGGTGCTACTTTTTTCCTTTTATTTGTTTCTCTCTCTCCTATGTGTATGTATATGTTTTCTTTATCGTTCTTATTTATATCGCATTTTTCTTGTGAAATTAATAAATGAAATGAAATGACATGAGAGGTTTTATGGGTTTTTTCTTCAGTTTTCATATCTTACTCAGTTCAAAGTCATCGTGTATTTAATTTGGCTGGTCGTGTAATATTTACCCGTATAAAAAAGGCTCTATATCCCTTTTCGAAACCACGGCTTTGGATTCGGCTTCTGGCTCCGTCCTAATGTCTGAAGCCCTTAGCGCAGACGCAAAGCACGCGCAAATTGTCAAAACAATCGCGGGCCAAGCTGGCCTGAGTCGAATTCATAGCCGATTCCGTGGTTTCGAAAAGAAAAAAATTCATAAATACATCAGACAGTTTCGATTTTCAAATTGGAGGAGAGCGCGTCATGTGGGGTGTTTAAACCTTTGATAATGACCAGTGTTTATTATCGGTTGTGAGCGGGACAGTTTCTTCATTCCTATTGGTCGAGAGCAAAGGCTTGAACAGTTGTTCCACATCACGCAATACGCTATTTCATAGCTGGAGGGGTGTTGAAATTAATCATTGAACAGCTATCATTTTTTGCATTTATTTTACTTTTTTTACAAAAAGTGTTGATGTTTTTTACCGAAATGGTATTTATGAATGGGAATCAAAGTGTGTTGAATCGGTTTTCAACTAGTGGTTTCAACCCGCCGAGGCCTGGTTCTTGATAATTAACCTCGACCTAAAATTTGGGATCAAACCACTGGTTGAAAACCGCTTCACCACACATTGGTGATCTTTATGGACGTTGAATTACAGTACATAAATTATACTATAATACTATAAATTATACTATAAAAAACTATATCCACGCAATTAAAACTATAAAATTAAAAGCTCATCATGGGCATTTCAAAATACAAATTTGGTAAAAGGAGAAGCTTAATCATGATAGTGTACTTAAAAATAATGAAATAATAAACTGCGTTCCTTCTGACATGTTAATCTTGTTCAAATATATGCTGGTATGATGGGAAGGGTTTATCACATCGACGAAGACACGGTGATGACATCTCAACGGCTGTTTCATGACTGGGAGGAAAATTAATCCACGGGTGGGCATGCCAGTCCCTGTAACCTAGCCTACACAGAGGTTTTGTCATTTAAATCGCCATTGCCGGACTGTTCTTGCAACATTTTGTCCACAAATAGAAACATTCACTTTTTACAATGAGACGAATTTGAAATTAGGTAAGCACAAAATTGGCAGCTTTATGAAATTGGGTGCAGATGCATTTACGATTTTTTTGCAGTGTAAAGATGATTGTTTCAATTATACATGCGATGCTATAACTTTGAATATTGTGAGACAAGCCATTCATATAAATTACCTTTATAATTTATAATTAAAGGCAGTGGACACTATTGGTAATTGTCAAAGACTAGCCTTCACAGTTGGTGTGTCTCAACATATCCATAAAATAACAAACCTGTGAAAATTTGAGCTCAATCGGTCATCGAACTTGCGAGATAATAATGAAAGAAAAAACACCCTTGTCACACGAAGTTGTGTGCGTTTAAGATGGTTGATTTCGATACCTCAAGTTCTAAACCTGAGGTCTCGAAATCAAATTCGTGGAAAATGACTTCAGAGGGAGCCGTTTCTCACAATGATTTATACCATCAACCTCTCCCCAGTACTCGTCACCAAGAAAGGTTTTATGATACAAAATATTGTGAGTAATTACCAATAATGTCCACTGCCTTTAAAGGCACTGAGCACTATTGGTAATTGCTCTAAAAAAGTTGTTAGCATAAAAACTTACTTGGTAATAAGCAATGGAGAGCTCTTGAATAATATAAAACATTGTGAGAAAAGGATCCATCTGAAGTAACGTAGTTTTTGAGAAAGAGGTAATTTCTCACTTAAATCATAACAGACTAATTTCAGGCATGTGTGAATTTGAAAGTACACAAATTTTGTGAAACAACGGTGTTTTTACTTCCATTATTCTCTTGCAACTTCGATGATCAAATGAGTCCAAAAAGTTTTCACAGGCTAGTTATTTTACGTATATCTTGGGATACACCAAGTGAGAATACAGGACCCAATTTTATGGCTCTGCTTACCGCCGAATTCCGCGCTTACGATCACCGTTCTCCGCTTACCTGCAAGCGCCGAATTTCTTCGCTAGCTGTGTAATCGTAAATCGACTTATAGTAACGTGGAGTACGCAGGCGCACAAGCCAAAATTCCCCGCTAACCAGTGAAATACGCTTGGCGTTAGCCTGAATATCTGACGCTCGCGAATAACGCCAGAGACCGGCCTCCAGTCAGTCGGCGTGTATCTTCACATTTGACCTACATTAATTTTGCACAATAATACAGAATATGCAGTCAAATATGTCACAACACTATATGCAAGTACATGCACATGCACGTACTGTATTCATAAAACACACTTGCACGTTTATACTACAGTATCATGGTTTCCAATGAAATCACTGGTTCCGGTCTTTATTTCAGCGGATAAAGACAGGGGCCCAGTCTAGCTTGGTGTATAAGCATGGACTCGGTAGAAGAAAACAGAATTCCCTGCTTACGTAAGCGCCGACTCTTTGCTTACGGTAAGCAGAGCCATAAACTTGGGCCCTGTTCTTTGACAATTTTTATTATCAAAAGTACTTTTATGGTTTATTGTAAAACAGCTTATTGTAGCCTTAAGTCATTTTGAGATTAAATATTTATAATACCAGTATAGTACCACTCATAAAAATGTTGTTGACAGATGCAAGTTTGCCACTTTAACGAGACTGTGCTTTGACACCAACGGCTGTTCCAACGTCTCTAAACCTACGCTGTGTTTTCGTATTTTAAATCTTACTGTTTTTCCTCGTTCTCTTTTTTTAAGACACGGGACCATAATGTAAAACAGCCGTTGTGCTGATATTTGTACCCTGTACCAAGATTTTAAAATAAATAAATAAATATAAATAAATAAAAAGAGTCACGTTGGTCTGGTCAGGGGGGCTTTATTGTTATAGCTCAGTGGTCTGATGGCAAACATCTGCTATATGGTCAAACGTGCAATTTGTATATGGGTTTTATAATTTCCTTTTGCATATTTTGGGGTTTATTGATCAAAAGTGGTCTTCAAAATACTTGTGAGTTTTTTGACACAAAAACAAACATTCATTTTCGAAGTCAAACATTGATTTGTTGATGTTGTGGTATTTTTTTCAAACTTATATACGTTTTTCATTACAAAATATGAAATTGCAGTACGTGACCTTGTAGTTCTGAGCAGACGACATTGTTCAACATTAACTATTTACGATAATGTTGAATAACAGTAGCACTTAAAACCAACATAAAGTACAACAACCCGAATGAGCCTTTGTAGCAACAACTTCTTTATCACATGCAATGGAGGTAAGGGGGGCAACCTAAGTATACAACGTTTTAAAGGCAGTGGACACTATTGGTAACAAGTCAAAACAACTATTATCATAAAACCTCACTTGGTAACGAGTAATTGGGGAGAGGATAGTATAAAACACTGTGAGAAACGGTTCCCTCAGAAGTATCGTAGTTTTCGAGAAAGAAGTAATTTTCCACGAATTAAATTTTGAGACGTCAAGTTGAGAATTTGAGGTCTCGCAATCAAGCACACAAATTTATGTGACAAGGGTGTTTTTTTCTTTCATAGTTATTTCACAACTTTGACGACCAATATTGAGCTCAAATTTTCACAGGTTTGTTAATTTATGCATATGTTCAGATACACCAAGTGAGAATACTGGTCTTTGACAATTACCAATAGTGTCCAGTGTCTTTAATACACAGTTCACAATTTGTAAGCTGAACTAAGTAGCGGTATAATAAACGGGCGTTCAAACCATGTTTGTTGTCTTTCTATTCACTGATGTGTTGGTTTACGTGCGATTGAGGGGACACGGGGCCGCGACGATCCTTCCAAACCACCATTGCTGTCCACACACGCGTAAAAGTCACACTAATCTTGTATTGTACAAACCTGGGGCCAGACTAGTTTTAAGAAACCTGAGGTGGATTTCACAGAGAGTTAAGACTAGTCTTATCTCGAGTTGAGACGAGTTACTCATCCTAACGTTGGACTAGCCATACGTTTTTAATAGTTCCTAGGACTATAATCCTAAGTTAGTACTAGACCTCGTTATTTGTGAAATCGACCACAGCTTCTCTCTACAATATTAATAAGCGCTTTAATCATGTTGACATGCTCTATAGGCGCTGAACATGGCAAAGGTAGAAACAACTGAGCAAGTACAATTGTATGGACAAATAAAAAAATAAAATAAAAACAGAATTATAATAACAAAAGGAAAAATCCTTAAAAAAAATTCAACCTGTTTGAAAACGTGTAACTGAATAAATTGAATTCCTGAGGTATTAAACAAGTGTGGCGTGTCAGACATAGAGCCCAACTCAAACATGCGGCAACGCGACAACTTGGGTCGACTGAGTGAGTGAGTGAGTGTGTGATTAAATAGGGAGAACATCAGGGGGAACATGCAACATCGCTTTAACAACATAAAAGCCCAGAGGGTTGTGCACATGCAAAGAGAACAAAAATTACTGACAGACGCCTTTGCTTAAAGTATCCCATTACGGTAGCATATTTAGCGCACCAACAACTCAATTCAGAACACAGAATGTTGTACAATCCGGGGTTTTGTTACAAAAATATGACACCTTTTCACGGTTAGAGATCTACTCCAGCTATTTCCTGAGTGTGCACACGTTGCAATATTCTGCGGGTTGTTTGTTAGTGCTATCCATTGTCAGTAGCACGTACTCCGTATTGTTGCTCTTGTGCTCGTAAATTTGTGTTAATATTAAACCTACAAACACACGTATACAATTGCATTTTGTTGGCTACCTAAGACTATGTTTTTTGTGAGTCAGAAAATATTGTTTGATGTTTTTCTCTCTGACAGACAAAGCATGCTTCTCAATATTGCCGCCAAAACTTGTTAAAAAATGCCGCAAGCAGCTTTTAACAAGTTTTGGCGGCAACATTGATCAAGTTCCAGAGCCTGATGACAATTAGTTTGGCACGTAATCTGTGACAAAATAAGACACATAAGTGTATGTTTTTGGCACGTTCGATTTCGGTGTCAACTAAGTTGCACAATATTGATGTTGGTTTATGTTGAGGGGATTACTTTATTCTTCAGTGTTTTGGGACAATATCGACTAATAGATAATCAATTGTGATAAATCGATAACAATGATTTAGCCAAAGTCAAATCACAAGCCAATGCCGAAAGTTACAAGTCAAAATACAAGCCAATGACGAAAGTTACAAGTCCAACCACAAGCAAAATGCTGAAAGTAACAAGTCGAAACACATACCATTTTTATGCAAGTTCAATAAAAATCACAAGTCTTTTTTGAAGGTCCAAGTCATGCCACAAGTCATTGCTGGGAGTAACAACACAAGTCACAAGTCAAATAATAGCGACTCTCTGAGTCCGACTCGAGTCCAAGTCGCATTACACGAGTCAACAACTCTGCGTGTAATGAATTCGACCAAGTCGATTGAAAACTCGAATTCAAAAGGAAAAACAGTGACCAATCACAGACCATTTCATTCCAATCGACAAAAAAACGTGGGTGGCTAATCTAAAACCTTGAATACTGTTTGCAATGGTCAAGTCCTTCTCCTAATGGGAAATGCTAGTTTAAGGCACTGGACACCTTTGGTAATTGCCAAAGACCAGCTTTCTCACTTGGTGTATCCCAACACGTGCATAAAATAACAAGCCTATGAAAATTTGGGCTCAATTGGTCATCAAAGTTGCAATAGAATAATGAAAGACTAACAAGCAGCGTTGAGGCAAAACAATGTGTGCGCTTTCAGCCAGATGCGTAAAAAGGCTTGCGGCCTGAAGTTTGTTCTAACTTCAGTGAGAATTTACCTCGGTCTGAAAAACTACGTTACTTATATATGTTTCTCACAATGCTTTAAATTATCAACAGCTCTCCATATACCAAGAAAGTATTTTATGCTTACAATTATTTTGATTAACCAATGGTGTCCAGAGCCTTTAAACGAGTGCTATTTTGAGGTTTTCCAAACGAACCATGCTTCCCAAAGATGATGTATATCACCTATTAAAAGAGAAGGTCGTTTCTTTTATATGTATTTTTTTATGACTTAGTAAATGAAAAGACAAATTCTAATTAAAAACAAATACTCGTAAACACACGATCAAAGTGCCCTCAAGGTTGGGCATTAAAAGGTAAAGATAGACAATTTATGAAGACATATAATGTCATATGAGAAAGGAGCATTATTTTGTCCAGAAATGTTGATATTGCATTCCAAAACTGTGCCCAAACAAAAATAAGGTTTCGTATTATTAAAAAACGCCTTTTTCATTCTTAAAAAAAAACCTACAATAACGGGAAAGATTTAAGTTTAATTGCATCATAGAAAACACACGGGGAAAGCCTGCCATGTCGCTGGAGTAGTTTTCGAGAAAGAAGTAATTTTCCACTAAAATATTCTAATCTGATTTCGAGACCTGAGAATTAGATTTTGAGATCCCGAAATCAATCATCTGAACACTTGGTGATGTGACGATGTTGTTTTTTCCTCCATTATTATCTTGCAACTTCGACGACCAATTATGAGTTCGAATTTTCACAGCTTTGTTATTTTGTGCATATGTTGAGATACACCAAGTGATAAAATTGAATTGAATTGAATAATGTCCTTGGCGGGCTGAATGAAACAACCTAAATTGACTTCACAGTTTTTACTCCCTGTTTCTTTTCTTCGCAAACAGCTTTAGCTTGACTTCCCCATGTTTGTTTTAAATTGGTGATTTAAAGACACTGGACATTATTGGTAATTGAACAGCCAAAGAACAGTCTTCCCACACTTGCTGTATCTCAACATATGCGTAAATTAAACAAACCTGTGAAAATTTGAGCTCAATTGGTCATCGAAGTTGCGAGATAATAATGAAAGAAAAAACACCCTTGTCACACGAACTTGTGCGCTTTCAGATGCTTGATTTCGTGACCGCAAACTCTAAATCTGAGTTACGACCAACCTCTCCCCATTACTCGTTACCAAGTAAGGTTTTATGCTAATAATTATTTTTGAGTAATTATCAATATTGTCCACTGCCTGTAAGCAATTTGTGTTTGATGGTTCCAACAATTTGGTACGTTTTAACTTACGTTGTTCGTGAATTTAATAATATTAAAAAAATCTTTGTGACCATTATTTGTTGTGTTGTAAATTTTTAGATATTCTACATAATATGTGTAGCTTACATATTGTATTGTTTGTAAATAGGCGCAATTATGCCGCTGCCTTTATTTGCGCTAAACATAAATGTTGCCTATTATTCTTTAGCGTGCGATATGTCTTTGTTTTCGATCGTACTATTTTGTCTCACGCGCCACGATCTCGTAATTAGTCCCTTGTGCGCATGACTAAATAGAATTCAGATGTGTATACAAGATCTTAGGCAAGTGCTTGCATACACAATCAGTCTCTGTGTTAAAACACAATTAGTGCGCTTAGCTGAAGCTTTGTCCACTAACTATATTATTTGATGTAAGTGGATATTTATTTAGAGGCGATTCCCCGAAGGACTGAGGTTTTGCTAGCAATGATCAAGGCTCTAACTTCACCAGCCGACTTCAAAGGCACTAGACACTGTTGGTAATTTCACAAAATAACTGTAAGCCGTTTCTCTTGGGCCAAGTAAAAAAAGAAACATGTTTAGCGTCCCCGCCAGCTTCCTTTTTACAGGCCGCCTCCTTTTTTATTTGATTTTTTATGCACATTTTTAAATGTTATTTAAGGTTATTTTAAATGATCTCAGCCAAAACAATATGAATGTCTTGTCTGAATGCCTCGTCTAAATTGTTTCATTTATGTTTTGTGTGTTTCAGCAGTAGAAAAAACAATGGATAATTGACATTTTAACAAAGAATGGCGGCCATCTTGAAATAAAAAATAAAAAATAAAAAGCCCCTCTTCCTCGTTTTTTTGAAAAACCCGGACGTGAAACATGTTTTTTTTTATATTTGGCCTTGTAGAGAAACTGTCTCTCTCTTCCTTCCTTGATATCAGCAGATCATAAAAGGCACTGGACACTATAAGTTATTACTATTACAAAAATGTTAGCATAAAAACTTACGTGTGGTGGTATAACGAGAAACTGGGAGATGTTGATAATATAACACACAGTGTTAGAAGCGGCTCCCTAGCTCTAAAGTAACGTAGTTTTTTAAAAAGAGGTAATTTCACACTATAACAAATAAAATAAAAAATACATCTGGTGACGAGCCTTTTTAGTCATCTGAAAGCACATTGTGAAACGAGGATGTTTTCGCTTTCACAGGTTTAATATGTTATGCGTAATGTTCGGATATACCAAGTGATTACAATCCAAACGTGTTCAGGTGAGACTGTACGCGGTTTTTTTTTATACTTCCCCGATATGATATAGCACGGCTCGCTACGTAATGCTTTCAGTAGAGTGAAAACAAATAGCCACATCGTGACAATGGCATTGACCTTGACATTGTGGAATTCATTCAACATGCCCACCTTCTTCGCCGACCTGGAAGAAATTATGACATTGATAACATGCAGTGACATGGGAGGATTATTGAATGAAATATTCAGTTGCCTTTTCATTCGCGAGGGATAAATAATGATAATAATATTTAATATTGGCTTCTCAGGGGGCTAAAGTGCCCAAATCCGTCACTCGGTGATACGCACGTTCGCAGGCATATTCGCCACAGTGTGAGAGCAGCATTAAAGGCAGTGGACACATTTTTTAGCATGAAACCATACTTAATTAGTTGTGAGTAATGGGGAGAGGTTGATAGTATAAAAAAAATAGTGAGAAACGGCTCCCTCTGAAGTGACGTAGTTTTCGAGAAAGAACGAATTTGATTTCGAGACCTCAGAATTAGATTTTGAGATCTCGAAATCAAGCATATGAAAGCACACAACTTCGTGTGACAAGGGTGTTTTTTCTTTCATTATTATCTCGCAACTTCGATGACAAATTAAGTTCAATTTTTTATAAGTTTGTTATTGTAAACATGTGTTAAGATACAGCAAGTGAGAAGACTGGTCTTTGACAATTACCAATAGTGTTCGGTGTCTTTAAGAGGGGTGCATGCATACCCTTTTGTGACAGTCTTTTGAGAGTGAGGTGCCCATCTTATACGTCTGTGCGGCACCATAATGTAGCCCGAGCCCTAAATGTAGCCTGACCTAAATGTAGCCCCAAACATGTACCTCAATGTAGCCCGGACCTAAATGTAGCCCCAAACATGTACCTAAATGTAGCCCAGACCTTAATGTAGCCCCAAACATGTACCTAAATGTAGCCCGGACCTTAATGTAGCCCCAAACATGTACCTAAATGTAGCCCGGACCTTAATGTCGCTCCAAACATGTACCTAAATGTAGCCCGGACCTTAATGTAGCCCCAAACATGTACCTAAATGTAGCCCAGATCTAAATTTAGCCCCAAACATGTACCTAAATGTAGCCCGGACCTTAATGTAGCCCCAAACATGTACCTAAACGTAGCCCGGATCTAAATGTAGCCCCAAACATGTACCTAAATGTAGCCCGGACCTTAATGTAGCCCCAAACATGTACCTAAATGTAGCCAGATGTGGCGGTTTCAACTTTCCACCGTGTTCAGTTTTCCGAATGACCAAATACGGTAACATTACGTCATGCGACGCCTGCGCACAGCAAGCGAAAGCAGTCAATTGTTATATGCTGTACTGAGTCCCGGAAAACTGAACACGGCGGAAGACTGAAACCGCCACACCTGACCTACATTATGGTGCCGCACATACGTCCAACAGCTGTATAGGGAAAGTGCGCATGTGCCGCGATCATGGTCACACTGACTAGCGTGGCTCTCGAAACGATGTTTGATCTATATACGCCATCTTATTAGGCAATGTTCTACAAGATTATTTAGTCTGCGATTTGGAATCCCTGTTTTAGGATACACATTCTCAAATCTTTTGTGCGGTTGTTGTTTAACCTTTTGCTATTTTTATTTACATTTATATGGTGTTGATAACTTGAAATGAAAGCGTTGAGTCCTGACAGCTTTAGAGTAATAAATGTCTGCAATATGACGGATAAATTGGAAAGTTTTAATCCAGAATTAAAGATGAAAAGGAAAGTGACAGATGTATGTTTTCAATTAGTCTGCCCTAACTCCAACAGGTAGTTGGACAGCCAAAATAGTCTTTCCCTTGTTAACCTTTGAGTGAAATAGTCAGTAAGCTTTACCATCACTGTGTATGACTTCCATGACTTAAGACAAGATATCTATATGAAAATACACCGAACTGATAAATTATGAACGAAGTTATGTGGGCGTTGTGAGACACGTGAACTTCAATTAGTTGCAAATATTCTGCTAGTGTATAATTCAATATAATCTCTTTTGATAAGTACACACACTGACACTGCGTTATGATGTGTTTCTCATTTTGGCTTTAAAGGCATTACTATTGGTAATAACTAAAAATAATGGTTAGCATACAAATTTGCTTGTTACCCAGCAACGGAGAGAGCTGTTGATAGTATAAAACATTGTGAGAAACGGCTCCCTCTGAAGTCACACGGCTTTTGAGAAAGATGTAGTTTCTCACTAAAATAATTTGAACTGAATTCGAGACCTCAGCTGAGGTCTCGAATTCAAGCATCTGAAAGTACACAACTAACTTGTGGGACAAGTGTGCTTTTCTTCTTTTTCTCTCGCAACTTCGACGACCAATTCAGCTCAATGTTGCACAGGTTTGTTATTTTATGCATGTGTTGAGATACACCGATTGAAAAGACTGGTCTTTGACAATAATCATAGGTGTACATTGCCTTTAAATTATAGTTATCCCACGTTTTGACCTATTGAGTAGGGGGGATCACGTGGGCAATGAGGAAATCACATATGAAGGACCCATGGGTAGGCTTGTCTAAAACCATCAATTCAATGTTATATTCTGTGTTTCTTTCTTTCTTTTATTACCTTCATTACAGTTCAGTCGTCAGAAATTATTTAGAAACAGTTGAGTTTGATTTTTTCCTGTGAGGGAATTGTATTCCTTGCCCTTTACACAAACAACATCGAGGAATACAGATGCAAGTCAAGAGTCAAAAAAGAAGAAAAGGCACCTCAATTTTGACATTGAGGTGACCCACTTCCCTTAATTCGAGACCTTTATGTTCAAAATTAGTTCGATATCGGACATTTGACATTCACATAGGCTTGTAAAGCGAATAATACGTTTTCAACATGGTACAAACCATACGCGATGTCCAATATCCAATAACAACGTACAAGGTGGACATTCACTGCACTTAAAAAAAACATTTGAATGTTCAATGTTCAACATCAAAAAGGCAACATTGATATTTCGCTGTACAATTCTATGTGTGTGTTCAATATCCAATATTGCTGTACAAGTAATGACATCCACTGTACTAATCCATTTGAATATTCAATGTCCAGTATCAAAAAGGCAACTTTGATATTCGCTGTACGAATCTGTGTGTATGTTCAATATATAATATCGATGTACAAGTTAGATATTCACTGAACAAATCAATATGAATATCCAATATCCAGTAGCAAAAAGGTATTATTGATATTCGCTGTACAAATCCAACTTGTCCAATGTCTTTATCTACATTTATGTGATGTCGTGTAAATGTAATGGCACGACCGCGCGAAGGGTTGTTTGGTTCAAGGAGAACCAGCGTGTTTCCGTCCAAGCACCCAGTGCTATTTGCTCACCTGGTTTCCGCACTGTAATGAATGCCTTTACCACACAGAACCCAGCTGCACGTGTAACAATTACGAGTGAACCTCACTACCTGTAAATCGCTTAGAAGCTAAGTCTATTACTAACGGTATTGTAAATTAAAGGTCGGGATGCGGAGCGGAGGTGGAATGTACCCCGACTGAGGGGATGTAGCCAACCTCTCACAAACAGTAACAAAAATCTTTACAGGGTAGAAAATTACCGTTAATGTTAAACAAGTTATTGGAAATGATATTTACTCCGCCTCCACAGTACTTAAAGGCAGTTGACACTATTGGTAATTGTCAAAGACTAGCCTTCACAGTTGGTGTGTCTCAACATATGCATAAAATAACAAACTTGTGAAAATTTGAGCTCAATCGGTCATCGAACTTGCGAGATAATAATGAAAGAACAAAACACCCTTGTCACACGAAGTTGTGTGCGTTTAGATGGTTGATTTCGAGACCTCAAGTTCTAAATCTGAATCTCACAATGTTTTATACCATCAACCTCTACTCTCCACATTAGTCGTCACCAAGAAAGGTTTTATGCTAATAATTATTTTGAGTAATTACCAATAGTGTCCACTGCCTTTAAGCAGCATGCAGCTTCAGAGTCCAGCTTTCTCCAGAGGACGATCAGAGCATACTGATCGAAACGTCGAGTTGAAACCAACGGTTTTTTTTCAGAATTCATTAGAGATAGTCATTACATGGTGTTACCGCAAACCTTGCCATATCGTATTTCCACCATGCAAAGTTTCAAATCATACATAATTTAATTTTGGTTATCAAGAGTTTGCTCATCATTTAATTGAAATGTTGTTAATTTACACCTGGATTTTTAATTATTATGGATCAAAATACTTCGATATTGTATCAATTTACACTGTATTTTGTTATTGAAAAACCACAGTACGCGCCAAATTTGAGCCACAATAACTGATATGTAATCACAATGGGGAAAACACAATATTTAAAAATCAAATACAAAGTTTCTACATTGTGTTGTCAAAAAATAACAAACTGCAGAACAATTAAAAGTTTACGGTAACTATCGCACAGACGATGCAAAATTGATCGCCCTAAATCTAGAATTTTTTTATAAAAATGTTAAAGTAACGTCCTGACATTTCTCCCCATTTCAACCTCGTCCTATTTATTGCATCGCATAATGGTAACAATATGATCTGTCTACACGTGCTCATATTTCAACGGTTATGAGAAAAGTTGATCAGCTCGAAATTTGATCTCCGTGGACGATTTAATAGGAACCTATTGAGAAAACATTTTGACAAAACCTTCATCAAGGAGGATTTGAAGGGGAAAAAATAAACAATCCCTACACATTTATACTCAACACACACTATAGCGAAATGAGAAGTGACATGGTAAACAGTAAAATAATACAAAGAGCTCACGTTTGCAGAGCTCAATCTAAGGTTACAGAAATTATATACAGAGGTTTAAAAGGGGCAAGACACAACGATAAAGGGTAAACCTAACAGCCTCCCCTATACAAAATCCCGGTCAGATTTGACCCGATCCGGGTCACGTTGGGTTTGACCCATGGGTGAGATGACCCGGAAAGAGTCATTTTTGACCAGTTTCTGGAATCCGGGTCAATTACAAGTGCATAATGTGTTCTACAACTGCGGAGTTTGGAAAAGCAAATATAAGTTGTTCATATTTCTACAGTTTTTACTAAACAACGGTACTATTCAACGAACCTAAAACAACTATATAAATTAAGAGTGAGTCCTATTTTCGGTGATATTGGTTTCCATTTCTCTAGTTTTTACTGAACAACGGTACCATTCAACCAATAACAATAAATTATAAACAGTATTTATACAGCGCAATATGAATTGGCATTCCTCAAAGTGAAAAGCAAAACAAGAAAACAAAACCTGCTTAACAAAACCAACCTAAAACAACTTCATAAATTAAGAGCTAGTCACTTTTTAGAGGATATTTTGTTTAGATTAAAAAAAAAAAAATTGAATCACTTCAGGTTTTTTTCCAAAAGTTAAGCTACTAATATTTTTTTGCAAACGTTTTCTAGCAATCCAATAGGCTAACAAAAGTTCATTCAGATAGAATAGAAGGACCTCCCTTCCAAAATACCGTAGCCTACTTCTTTTGCATTGCAATATGCAATAATTCTCACACGAACAAACATGTTGCTGCCCCCACTATTTGTTTGGCCTGATTTGAACATGTCTTTACCTACCTGCTTATGTCGATTAAGCAATTTTAAAACACAAATATTTACCGTGTTTGATACAACGTGTGCATTTGTATACACATTGTGGTATTTTTTACACATGGTTCATATATCATGGGTGTTGTCAGTAGTCACATTTATATACCCCCCCCAAAAAAAAAATATATAGTTATAGTTGTAGCACTTATGTCCGCCATTACAATTACATTGCTGTTAACTCTGATTCCATCTTGTGTATCTATGAACACCCCAGATTGTGCAGTGTTGAGATATTTCTTTCTGGATTATTCGGTCCTTGTTTCCTGGTCATAAAATGTGACCCGCTACGTGAAAATTTCGAGACCTCAAGTTCTAAATCTGAGGTCTCGAAATCAAATTCGTGGAAAAAGTACTTCTTTCTCGAAAATTATGGCACTTTAGAGGGAGCCGTTTCTCACAATGTTTTATACCATCAACCTCTCCCCATTACTCGTCACCAAGAAAGGTTTTATGCCAATAATTATTTTGAGTAGTTACCAATAGTGTCCACTGCCTTTAAACTGTCCATAACTTAATAATGCATTGGGCGACATCTGACCCATGTTCACAGAGTGGGTCACAAATGGCAAAATGTCTCACTTTATTACTTGTTATACACCATGCCTTTATTGGCAGCACACCCTTCGTGAAGTGGCAGCAAACACTATAAAATATTCTGACATTCATGATTTTGCTTTCCTGGGCCAAACACGTGTCAAAACAGGTTAACGACTATGCTGGTATATCTTTAAATGCACTGGATACGTCAAATACCAGTATTATCATCGTCTGTATCCCAACATATGCGTTAAATAACAATTAATCCGTGAGACTTTTGACTCAATTGGTCGTCGAAGTTGCTAGGAATAAAGGAGTGAAAAACACCCTTGTTGCAGTGTTTTCAGATGCCTTGAATTCCAAAGAGATGTAGGATTATTCAAATGTTTTAGTGAAAAGTTACTTTTTCTTTCTCAAAAAATTGTTACTTCAGAGGGAGCCGTTTCCCACAATGTTTTATATATCAAGAGCTCTCCGTTGCTCGTTACCAGGTACATTTTTATGCTTACAATTATGTTGAAAATATACCAATAGTGTCCAGGGGTCAATTTCACGAAGAGTGAGGACTCGTCTTATCTCGAGTTAGGACGAGTGTCTCGAGTAATCTTAAGGTCTGCATGCTTAAGTGCAGGAGTTGGGACTCGTCCAAAGTCCTAAGATTAGTCTTAAAGACTCTGACCACTATTGGTAATTGTCAAAAACCAGTCTTCTCACTTTGTGCATCTCAACATATGCATAAAATAACCAACCCGTGAACATTTCAGCTCAATTGGTTGTCGAAGTAGCGAGATAACTACGAAGAAAAAAAACACCCTTGTCACACGAAGTTGTGTGTCTTTAGATGGTTGATTTCGAGACCTCAAGTTCTAAATCTGAGGTATCGAAATCAAATGCGTGGAAAATTACTTCGTTCTCGAAAACTATGTCACTTTAGAGGGAGCCGTTTCTCGCCGGTTTTATGCTAATAATTATTTTGAGTAATTACCAGTAGTGTCCACTGCCTTTAAGTAAGGAAGAGTTTTGTGAAATCGACGGCAGTGCCTTTAAGTGAGCAACGACCATCAGACATGAAGCTCTCAAGAACCGCACATGGTCTCCGGTGAGCGAACGGTAAATCGATCGCGAATTCTCGTCACATCAGTGGGCAGATTTATTTTCATAGCGAGGGGGCTCCATGTCAGCAGTTATTACCAAAGGATAATAAATCAAGGTTGCAAAGAGTATGATATCGAAACTGAAAAGGCTCAAAGAGACAATGTCAAGACTTTGTTCATGGATAATAATAATAAGCACCTCACGTCTTAATCCCTGCTTGGTGTGTACCCGTGTAGATGTATCATTGTTGCCAGACTATTATTCCTGGTGTATGCAGTGGTAGCAAAATACCAGTTGGGATAAAATGAACCAATTACGTCAAGTTTTCAGTATTATTGACGAAAAAATACTTGGAGATAGCACTTAAAGACACTGGACACTATTGGTAGTTGTCAAAGACCAGTCTTTTCACTTGCTGTATCTCAACATTATATGCATAAAATAACGAACCTGTGAAAAATTGAGCTCGATAGGTCGTCGGAGTTGCGAGATAACTATGAAAGAAAAAACACCCTTGTCACACGAAGTTGTGTGCTTTCAGATGCTTGATTTCGAGACCTCAAATTCTAAATCTGAGGTCTCGAAATCAAATTCGTAAAAAAAATACTTCTTTCTCGAAACTACGTCGAAACTGGACACCTTTGGTTATTGTCAGAGGAAGCCGTTTCTCACAATGTTTTATACTATCAACCTCTCCCCATAACTCGTTACCAAGTAAGGTTTTATGCTAATAAAAGATCGACTGCCTTTAAAGACTAACTAAAACTGAAAATAAACTGCGTAGTATTACTGATGTCATGAAAGCACTTCAAAGCAAAGATGTGGAAAATACAGCCTCCCTCCCTCAACAAACGTGTACAATGCGAGGGAGAATGTAGCCTGACGTCACACTTCAAGGTTCGTGAAGTACGCCATAGAGTGGCTGTAAGTCTAGGTCAATCCACATCAATAATCACCTATTCACCTACATTTATTAAACATGGAAGACGCAGTAAAATCATTTGTACTTTGTATAGGCCTACATACAAAACATGCAGATGACCGAAATAGAGTGCAACTGCCAAACCGAAACAAAGTGCAGCTGCCAAAATTACCTATCAAAACACAGAAATAGAAAGCTTACGTCACTGGACGTTTATCCAATGAAATAATTGTATCCAATGAAGTCACTGGTTCTGTAAAACCAGTACCTGTCTCTCCAGCCCCCCGCAACCATCAGCGCGCTGTATATCACCTATAACTCTGCTTACGTCTTTAACGATCGAGCAAGGCATTCTTGAAAAGAAAAGAAAATGGCGCGGCGAGATGGTATCCATTGGGAACGAGGTTGCTGTCTTTCAGCTAAAGGAAGGGAGCAGGGGACCAGCCTACCGAGAATGGTGCAAGACTGTTTTGTTTCAGTGGCGCCCTTTTCCCCTCCCGCTCTGAAACAAAAATCGATCTATCGTTGCTTATTTTGATGCAACAATACTACATCCAGTGACCCCTTTAAAAAAAAAGGCTTTCAGTCTCCTGCTCCGAGACACATATACATTACGACTGTAAGACCCATAAGAAAGTGACACTTATAACCAAAATAAAAAGAAGGTCTCGAGGTTGACTGAAATAACATTTGTCATCGACTATCTGGGTCTGTCAATCATCTGCATGTTAGAAGTGGCTCTTGTTATTCTGTGTCTTCCCTTGATGTTTGTTCTTAAAAGTATTTCCACCCTCCCAAGTCGACTCTTTCTGCATTCAAGTGGCGTAACTGAGAGGAGTAGACGGAATCAACCACCCTCTTGCCTCCCGATTTGAGATCAAAGAAAGAATGGAAATATAAAAACATGTTTACAAAATATTTTGATCTAAAATCTCCATGAAGCTCAGTCAATTATTTGATGTATTAGGTATGTTTAGCTAGATTGTTAGCACTATTTACAGTATCCACTTCGTAACTAGGGCTTAAAGGCACTAGACAACTTTGGTAATTGTCAAAGACCAGTATTCAGACTTGGTGCATCCCAACATATGCATATTATTTTAAAAAACAACAGACCTTTGAAAACTTTGACTCAATTAAATGGGTCATAGAAGATGCAAGAGAATAATAAAAAACACCCTTGTCGCACCAATTTGTGTGATTTCAGAAAGGCTTACGCGGGCCTGAAGTATTTTTTTTAAAACGACGTTAATTCACAGAGGGAGTTTCCAACAATGTTGTAAACAACTCTTCGTTGCTCGCTACCAAGTATGTTTTGATTCTAACAAATATTTTGGGTAAAAACTAACAGTGTCTTTAAAGCCAGTGGACTATTAGTAATTGTCACAGACTAGCCTTCACAGTTGGTGTATCTCAACATATGCATAAAATAACAAACCTGTGAAAATTTGAGCTCAATCGGTCATCGAAAATGCGAGATATTAATGAAAGAAAAAACACCAATGTCACACGAAGTTGTGTGCGTTTAGATGGTTGATTTCGAGAACTCAAGTTCTAAATCTGAGGTCTTGAAATCAAATTCGTGGAAAATTACTTTTTTCTCGAAAACTAGGGCACTTCAGAGGGAGCCGTTTCTCACAATGTTTTATACCATCAACCTCTCCCCATTACTCGTCACCAAGAAAGGTTTTATGCTAATAATTATTTTGAGTAATTACCAATAGTGTCCACTGCCTTAAAGGATCAAAAGTTTTCTCAAATTGTTTTTTCAATCAGACGGGACGCTTTATAATGACTTCAAAGTTCAGAGATACCGGTATATATGATTTTTCATCTCGTCATAATATTTTGATGCTTAAGAATCCCATATTCAGACTGACCTAATAATTACACAATACCGATATGCTGTTTTCTACTAATTTGTTAACTGTTTATGAACACAGCTGTAAAAATACGCAAATCATTTTTGGTTTTAACAATAAACCCCAAACAATATTGTGTATACACAATAGCTATAGTGTAGAAACATGGGACACACTCTTTCAATGCCTTTGCATCATGTTTCTAGTTTCATGCTGAACACTGGTGTAGAAATTGATGCGACTGCAAATTCAATTGAACTCTCTCTGATTTTTGTCACGTAATGTAATAGACCATCTGCAGCGAAGGGTCTGAAAAAGCATAATGTCACTGAATCATATTATTGCTTGGCGGTCAGGTCTTATTCAATTAGGGTTACGGGAAACTTCAAGGATGAGTTGTATTTCTCGAGCCCTTATTTCGCGAGCCCGTATTTCGTGGGTAAATGATATGATGACAAGTTTTTGCTTGTGTCAAGCATAGCCGTTAGCCATTTTGAGGTATCGTGGACGCCGAGATACTGCGGCACTGTTTTAGTATTTCTTTTCTGTACTCCTATATAGTGTCCACCATATCTCAGAAAGGCTAATAATATCTAATAATATCAAAGTCTTATGTAACGCACGTATCTTCCAAACAGGGTACTCAAGGCGCCGAGTATTATACAAACTTTCAGGAGGATAGGTTATTGCAGTGATGAATTCGGAGACCCAATTATTTAGCACCTTATAAGGGTTTACAAGGTGCTACGGCGCATACAGCAGCCACAGCCAAGAACACCGGCGCGAACCCCTTCTCTTTTCGATAAGTGCACCGGGTTCTTTTCAGCGTTACACAACAAATGGGACAAACGGCTTTACGTCCCCTCCGAAGGACGAAGCAATGGTTAAGTGTCTTGCTTAAGGACACAGTGTCACGGCTGGGGATTCGAACCCACACTCTGCTGATCAGAAACATCAGAGTTTGAATTCGGTGCTCTTACCGCTCGGCCACGACGCTTCCACATGAGGCTAACGAGGAGAAAGCAAGATGAGCTCCTACAGTGTGTCTTGATTCGGTTAAGAAAAGAGAACATTATTTTAAAATGGCATCAAAATAAAATGGGGGGGGGGGGGTTCAAAAAGTATAAGTTCGCACGCTATACATCTATTTTGTATTAGTCTCGTTTTAGCGGTCATAAACACGAATTGGGGGTTATTCTTTAGATTTGTTTAGGAATTATATATCAAGGTTATTTCGATTGCAGCAATGAGTTGATTCTGAATTCGAGCGGCTTCAAAATATATTTATAGACGTTGACGGTATTGCGTGTTATGGTAATATTCCCTTACAGATGATGTATTGGTGTCAGTAGCTTTCGTGTACTAAAACTATGTTTACGACTTTTCGGTATAGGTACCAATCCTTCACTGCAAATAAAATTGATGTTAAACTTTTGCCACCACAATCATATCGTTATTTTAACACCCTTCTGTGATGTTAATTTTGTTTCTTTCATGGGTAGTGTGACAACAATGTCAATTTTGTGCAGTATACATTCTTGAAGCAAACATGCAAATTCAATTTTAAATATTCCAATATGCACATTTGTATCAAACAACTTCTGTTTTAAACTACACCCAGCCTCACAGTTAAAAAGCCCACGACATAAACCACTTTCGATTATAATTAAGGTTCGTCATTACATTTTTTTTATCTTTATCCCATCACCGCCCATGGAAATCGAGCAGGCTCTCTGCACCATCCCGCCACTTCAGGAAACCACGGGTTCCGCTCTATCGTGGCTGCCGATGGCCAGCTCAAACTTTCTCTCACTCCTCTAATGGGGCCATTTCCACCGTGCCGTGGGCTGCCTATAGGCATACTGATGGATGTCTCATTAGGGCTTCCGTATCATTATAATCAAGGCACACCAAAGGGTGTCAATCTTGTCAAGATGCAGTACAAATATTGTACAACAAAAATGGGATGTAATCATTGTAGAGTATCCATAATATGATCCAAATACATTGCCACATTGTAGATATGACAAGTTTCGTGCGTACTCGGTTAAAGACACTGGACATCTTTGGTAACGCAAAGACCAGTCTTCTCACTTGGTGTATCTCAACATATGCATAAAATAACAAAGTAACAAAATAACAAAGTCGAAGTTGCAAGATAATAATGCAAGAAAAATCACCCTTGTCACACGGAGTTGTGTGCTTCCAGATGCTTGATTCGGGACCTCAAAATCTAATTTTGAGGTATTGAAATCAAATTCAATACTTCTTTTTTGAAAACTACATTACTTCAGAGGGAGCCGTTTTTCACAATGTATTATACTATCGACAGCTCTCCACTGCTTGTTACCAAGTTAGTTTTTATGCGAACAATTATTTTGAGTAATATACCAATTATGTCCAGTGCCTTTACAGGCAGTGGACACGTTTGGTAATTGTCAAAAACTAGCCTTCACAGTTGGTGTATCTCAACATATGCATAAAATAACAAACCTGTGAAAGTTTGAGCTCAATCGGTTATCGAACTTGCGAGATAATAATGAAAGAAAAAAACACCCTTGTCACACGAAGTTGTGTGCGTTTAGATGGTTGATTTCGAGACCTCAAGTTCTAAATCTGAGGTCTCGAAATCAAATTCGTGGAAAATTACTTCTTTCTCGAAAACTATGGCACTTCAGAGGGAGCCGTTTCTCACAATGTTTTGTACCATCAACCTCTCCCCATTACTCGTCACCAAGAAAGATTTTATGCTAATAATTATTTTGAGTAATTACCAATAGTGTCCACTGCCTTTAAACTATGCCAGCCTAAAATTCGATATTGTCACGTGTTGAACGCAGCTCCATTACTTACAATCAACCCTCCTACCATCTGATAATAATTTTATATTGTTCATTGTGTCGAACGATAGTTGTAGAATATGATATTATAAACACATCTACACGGTTTACAGTTAACCCTACTACTGTCTGACCATTCAATACCATCCACTGCTCCCAATGTGGTTGAGCTATGCCAGCCAGCAACGTAGTGAATGCCTCTACACAATCGTCCCCCATAAATACTGTGGGTTTTAATGGTATCCGTACAAAAGAAAAATATAATGCCAGCCTGATGATGTCATACGGCTGAATGCATATACAGTTCAGGGTCAAACTGACAAACTATTAAAAGCAACACCGTGATTTTGAATGATAGATTTGCCATAAAAGCATGCAATCAGACATAATATGAGTGTGGTATTTGAATTAACACAGTAAATATAGGGTAGTGTTTGAAATTGGTGAAAGTATAAACTATAAGAGAGTTTTATGGATACCATGTGAATATATATATTTTTTTCTAAAACAATCACGATTTTCAGGACCAACACTTCTCGGTTAAGTGCTCCGAATTCAAGCTCCGATGATTCTGTTCAGCAGAGTGTGAGTTCGAATCCCGGTCGTGACACTTGTGTCCCTGAGCAAGACACTTAACTATTATTGCTTCTCTCCACCCAGGGGTAAATGGGTACCTGTGATGGCAGAGATGGTTCTTGTGATTGATTTAGCCGAGTAGCGCATTTGTTGCACAAGGCTGTATACTCCCCAGGGAGCTGAGATGGTTTAAGGAGTGAATTAAGGCCCAGTGACCAGGGGTAATATCTTGAAGCGCTTTGAGACACCCGTAGGGAGTGAAAAAGCGCTATATAAAAACTCAATATTATTATCAAATAATTATATTCACGTGGTGTTCTGTACCACAAAACTGTATGTACAGAACACAGACAAGATGTCCTTTGCTGTAAGATGTCCTTTGCTGTAAGATGTCCTTTGCTGTAAGATGTCCTTTGCTGTAAGATGTCCTTTGCTGTAAGATGTCCTTTGCTGTAAGATGTCCTTTGCTGTAAGATGTCCTTAGCTGTAAGATGTCCTTTGCTGTAAGATGTCCTTTGCTGTAAGATGTCCTTTGCTGTAAGATGTCCTTTGCTGTAAGATGTCCTTTGCTGTAAGATGTCCTTTGCTGTTGAATGCCACAACGTCTGTTTGGTTGGTCGGCTCATTGCAAATCTTATCTAGAAAAGGTAAGTTATAAATGCCTGTACGGAACACACTTGTTGCAGTAAGCGCAGATAACACAGATGGATAACATATTAGGTACGTGATTGGGCTATAGTGGGGTACAACGTCTGGGTTAGGTTTAGGACCAGGCTCCACACTCAGGTTTAGGGTAACGGCTGGGCTACATAGAGGTGCAGGGTGGGGTTACGTTTGGGCATGGGATTTATTATAAGTAAAAGGTGTTGTGATGCATGTAGTTAAAGTTTATGGCCCTACGGAACCAAACGCTAGAATGAAACTATGTTGTTGCACACCATTACTTTTTATGGGTTTAGGAGTCCTGTTTATTTATTTGTTTATAATATATTTTTATATATAACTTTTATATTATAACATTAACTTTTAAACTGAAAACTTTCAAATGTTTTGTCCAAACATTTGTTAGCAAACAGTAAATGCATATCATCTGAAACAATTAAATGTAAACTCTGGTGTGAGCCTAGATCCCCAAAACATGAATATGAAATAAACACCATAACAATTACCAAAACTATAAAACTCAATATAAACAAGTTAAGTGGCTACACTGAAACATCAGTAAACAGTATTGTCCAAAGGCCCACACTTCGTGTATCACAACTTATATATTAAATTACAAACCTGTGAAAATTTAGGCTCATTCGGTCATCGGAGTCGGAAGAAAATAACGGGAAACCCATACCGTGTCATGACATGTGTTTAAAATAAATCCGTCATTCTCGATATCGAGCACTGATAAAAAAATTAATGTAAAAAAAAAAAAAAAAAAAAAAAAGTAAAGCATCATATGGAACAATATTTCAAGGGAAGTCTTTCACCAGTACCTTCTGTGAACCCTTATTTTTTATTTGTAAATCTGTGAACCTTAAATTTTTGTTCTGTTCAGAAAGTGTCCATTGGCTTTAAAATTTAATATGATAACACTTTTCAAAGAAAGGTTTGGCTATGGATGCCACAACCTTACTGTTGCTATAACCCTGTAGGCTACACTACAGTATAGGCTACAATGTAGAATGTCTGTATACTACACTTACTTCCAGGCTTAACGTTTAGTGCTACGGTCCGTGTTGGCCATTACATATTTTCACCACAGCTCTTGATTGAAATAGCACTTAAAAACAGTAGAATATAGCATGCAATGATGTTTTTAAAAACTTGAAAAAAATACTATAGTTCAAATTGTAGAAATGCGTTTGGCTTCATACTGCCATAAGTGAGACAATCTGTCCGTTTTTGAATTAAGTGATATTTCGAGGGAACAAAATACCGTCTTTGTGTTTTTCTTTTTCTTTTAACCTGCTCAAATGTTGATGTTTGTGAATTGGGTATGGATCTCATAATTTTCCCTTTCGTGGGTTCGTAGTTTATCATTTATTGGTGTTAGTTTAAAAAAAAAAAACTCAATGGAAGAAGCTTAATTATCCAAACTCAATTTAGTAAACTTCCTGAAAAGTATGGGAGTGCTTACATACACTCTCTACTACATGTTTCCACGTGAACAACAAGTTTGGAAATCATTTTACCATCGGGACTGCCCATAGATTGCATTGCAGGCTGGGGAACCATTTATATAAATTCACTTGAGAGTGAAACCGTATTGAAAAGGGATTTTTTTCTTCTTTTTTTTTCTTTACGGTTATCCAATTACACACATTGAAGATAAAATCCAGGGTAAGTATACCCGAGGTGTACAAGGTAATACAATCAGGGATCTAATGCTCGCAACAGTGATCAAACATTACATATCAATTGTACAAGAGAACAAATGATAGCGAGACGACATTACTATACAATGACAAAACCAGCGTATAAAACAAGTTCTGATGAAAATGACAGTTACTTAAAGGCAGTGGACACTATTGGTAATTACTCAAAATAATTATTATCATAAAACTTTTCTTGATTACGAGTAATGGGGAGAGGTTGATGGTATAAAACATTGTGAGAAACGGCTCCCTCTGAAGTGCCATAGTTTTTGAGAAAGAAGTAATTTTCCACGAATTTGATTTCAAGACCTCAGATTTAGAATTTGAGGTCTCGAAATCAACCATCTAAACGCACATAACTTCGTGTGGCAAGGGTGTTTTTTTCTTTCATTAATATCTCGCAACTTCGATGAGCGATTGAGCTCAAATTTTTACAGGTTAGTTATTTTATGCATATGTTGGGATACACCAACTGTGAAGGCTAGTCTTTGATAATTACCAATAGTGTCCACTGCCTTTAACCCATATCCGCCTAAGCGTTTATTAAACAAAAAAAACTGTTGCTGCCTATAAGCGCCTGTACATACACTTATTGTTTGTTCGTACATCGGGAAACATTTATCAAAACAAATATATTAATAATTTACATATTTTGTATTATACCGTTGGAAAGAAGATGAAATTCTCTTTATTATGATGTCAAACTTGTCTTTGTTGGCAGCTGTCGCAACGGTTAACAGTTACAGGAAACAATTATTAAATTTACTACTAATGAACAACTGAAAAACAAGAAGCTTTTTTGTGGCCAATAAAACAATACTGAAAATAAACCAAATTTGACAAAAGTAACATGGCCTGAAAGAGTGTTTCCTAAGCTTCAATTTGATAAATAACTTGTCGACATGTATCTGGTAACGTACAACAGTCAACAACGTAACGTTTTCATCTGATAATTTGCTCTCAAATTCCCATTAAATACAGTTAAAACCTGTGCGATGTGGACGCCGGAGCGCTGAGGCCGCCACACCGGAGACAAGTGGCGCTTGCACCCCCACTTAATAGTCCCGTGACAAACATCTGAATGTCTAAGAACTCCCTATCTCTTTGGAATCAAAACACACGGTATTGAGTACTAAGCTGAGGCAATGCTTTTAAATACACGGCCACCCCAAGTCCAAGAGTACTATTTCCATCCTATGTAAACATATTTTTTCGAAACCAACCTCCATATACAACAGAAAAGCAAAAAGTAAATGGGTTCAGAAATTATAAGAAGAGTGGAGCTTTCATGACCCCAGGATGTCTGCGGCATGCTACCAAAGTTGAGAGCAAACAAGCTCAAAGGCACGAAATGGTATCATATTTCAAAACCTTTAATTTGCATAAACCTTTTGTGGGGGCGTAATATACAAAGTATTCATGATATTGAGTGCATCGATTTTTGGGTCACTATATACTTGGGTGCACCTCAGGTAGGGGTCTGAAAACAATACCTTGTGGTCCCTATACATTGACCAGGCATCACATAGAGGCGGTCAACAACCCCTTTATCTCCCGCTAGTGAATCCGCTCTGTCGGATTGTTAGTGAATCCCTTAATAACTTTGGATGGGAATCCATTGATAATGGATGGGTGCTTAGCCCATCAGACCCATGGCGTTTGAGACTACCGTAAGTCTAGGAAAGAAGGGTTTTGCTTTAAAAAACGCCTCAGAGTTTGTTGTTGACTGTCTTCATTTTAAACAATCTCTCCTCGCGAATCCATCTGATGCCTCTAAATAGAGGAGTCTTGTACTGGGGTTCAATGATCAGAATTCTATTGACGATCAACATAACTCTTATCTGTCGTATGAAATTAGTACATTTCTGCAGTAAATCTTTTTGGAAGTATTCACCTGATACAAGTCCCATTTTGTTATAAGTATGAGTTGAACTTAATATGCAAACTATATATATATTTGATGGGAAAGGTGAAGTTTATTTGAATGTATATTCATGTACACGCGTCGATGGTGAAATGTTTACAATTCCCCGATGATTGTTTTTGGAAGAAATGTGTCAAATTTCCAGTGGTGTCATACTGCAGTTGTTGATACTTTAAGTTACGTTTTTCTTTAGACACATGACCAGATGGAATAGTGCAAAACAAGCGCTGTATTGAGATTTGTATCCTGTGTTTTAAAGATTTTGAAGAAAGAGAAAAAGAAATCAATTAATGAAAAACAGATAATTATGTACTTTGAATTGGATTCAAGACCTCAGCTGAGGTCTCGCACTCAGGGCATCTGAAAGCACACAACTTGAGTTTTCTTCTGTTACTCTCTCGCAACTTCGACAACCAATTGAGTTCAAGTTTTCACAGGTTATGTTATGTTGAGATACAGAAGACTGGTCTTTGACAATTACTAAAGATGTCCACTGCCTTTAACCATGTTTTGTGAATAAAATGGTATCTCTTTAAATGAGTTTTGTTTTACTATGGCGCCAGAGTATAATAATGTATTGTGCCCAAAGTCCTTTTGTTGGTTAGTAATTTGCAACAGCTAATTCTATTTTACCATTTCATTCGTTTGGACTAAGTTGCTGAATCGTACACGTCTTTATGTAATCCAGACGGGGACATTTGCCATAATCCTGGGTATGAATGAAATGTTTGGTTGGCGTGATCGGTTATCCGGTTTTAATTGTATCGAGAAAAAACCCGTAACAAACCCATACCCTGGTGAAGGGTTACAACAATAACACAATTTTAAACGTATAACAAAGAAGGAGTGGTAAGCAAAACATATTAAATTGTGTTTGGGTTTCCTAACTACGTTACTTCAAAGGGAGCCGTTTCTCACAATGCTTTATACCATCAAGAGCTAATTGCTCGTTACCGAGTAAGTTTTACGCTAACAATTATTTTGAGTAATTACAAATAGTGTCAAGTGCCTTTACAGGCAGCGTACACAATTGGTTGTTACTCAAGATAATATTTAGCATAAAAACTTACTTCGGGTAACGAGTAATGGAAGGAGTTTGGTAGTATGAACCATTGTGAGAAACGGCTCCCTCTTAAGTGACGTAGTTTTCGAGAAAGGAGTAATTTTCAACGAATTTAATTTCGAGACCTCAGGTTTAGAACTTGAGGTCTCGAAATCAACCATTTAAACGCACACAACTTCGTGTGACAAGGGTTTTTTTCTTTCATTATTATCTCGCAACATCGATGATCGATTGAGCTGAACTTTTCACAGGTCTGTTATTTTATGGATAATTATGTTGAGATACAGCAAGTGAGAAGATTGGTCTTTGACAATTACCAATAATGTCCACTGTCTTTAGATAGATATCCTTAGTGCATGAACTTTGTGCTTGGGAGCATCTCACCATATGTACCGGTCGTCACCCCCTCTCACCCAATTAAGGGCCACAAGTCGACGAATCGATGGCAAAGAGGCTGCCACCCAGACTTCTTGCTTCCCATTAACTCAGTGATACGCAACGAATTGGACAGCCACCCACCCCTTTTTCCCCTGAAATGTCTTGTCTACATACCCACGCAATGGTATTTTTGGGAATTAAGAGTCATTACCCGGTAAGTAAAAGGACACTTACCGTCGGTGATGTGATTGCAAACCAGTCAGAGATTGGACTGGACAATGGATAATGCATTAAAGGCAGTGGACACGCCGTCGGTGATGTGATTGCAAACCAGTCGGAGATTGGACTGGACAATGGATAATGCATTAAAGGCAGTGGACACGTTTGGTAATTACTCAAAACAATTGCTAGCATAAAAAATTACTTGGTATTGAGCAATGGAGAGCGGTTGATAGTATAAAAACACCGTGAGAAACGGCTCCCTCTGAAGTGACGTAGTGTTTTAGAAAGAACTTCTCATTTAGATTCTATTTTAATTGTTAACTTTGTACATATCAGATTGTTTTTATATAGACTATATGAATATTTCTAATTGTTTTTTATCCTTTTCTGTAATTGGCGGCTCGTCCGCTGTTTGTTTGGTCAATAAAATATAAAATATAAATATTTGAATTGAATTCAAGAGCTGAGATGAGATCTCGAATTTAAGCATCTGAAAACGTACAGCTCGTGCGACAAGGTCGAGTTTTGTTTCTTCATTTATTCTCTTGCAAATTCGACGACCCATTGAGTTCAGAATTTCGCAGGTTTGTTGCATATGTTGAGATACACCTAGCGAGAAGACTGGTCTTTGATAATTACCAAAAGTGTCCGTCCTTGAGCATGCCTTTGTCGAATACCAGTATTCTCACTTGGTGTATCCCAACATACGCATAAAATAATAAGACTGTGAGGATTTTGGCTAAATTGGTCATTGAAGTTCCAAGAAAATGATAAAGAAAAACTTGTTTGTACAAATGTGTGTGCTTTCAGTACTTTATTTAAACAAAAACACCCTTTAAAAAAATAATAACACATTACTAGCTTCAGATGGAGCCGTTTTCTCACAAAGTGTTATACTATCAACAGCTTTCCGTTGCTTGTTTCTAATTAAGTTGTTATGCTAACAATACATTTTGAGTAATTACCAAAATAGTATCCTGGGTCCTTAAACAAAGACAGTGATTGCTTTACAGACACAACGGAAGATAAGTGCAAAAACAACAATAGTATTAATCCACGCTTGTAAAACTGTCATCATTTGGTGATCAGTCTGACAGTGTCAATATTGTGCCTGAGGCAGCAGAAATTAATTGTCACGATTTCATGTACATAGTTTAGGGGGGAAATCCTGATTTGTTTTCGGTAATTCAGCTCTTCGTGTTTCCAATTTTAATTCAAGTCTGATTCTGTCAGCTTTCAGAGTTAAAGGCAGTGGACACTATTGGTTATTACTCAAAATAATAATTAGCATAAAACCTTTCTTGACTACGAGTAATGAGGAGAGGTTGATAGATTAAAACATTGTGAGAAACAGCTCCCTCTGAAGTAACGTAGTTTTCGAGAAAGAAGTAATTTTCCACGAATTTGATTTCGAGACCTCAGATTTAGAATTTGAGGTCTCGAAATCAAGCATCTGAAAGCACACAACTTCGTGTGACAAGGGTGTTTTTTCTTTCCTTTTTTATTTCGCAATTTTGATGACCAATTGAGCTCAAATTTTCACAGGTTTGTTATTTTATGCATATGTTTAGGTACACCAAGTGAGAAGACTGGTCTTTGACAATTACCAATAGTGTCCACTGTCTTTAACAGATAGATAACGGTGATGTGCTCAGCAAAATAGTAGACGTTATTTTGTGATTTGACATAGCTTGGTGCTTGGCAATGTGACCTCTTGTTGCACCCACAATTCAAATATGGGTTGTTTTTATATGTGAGATGCTGAGTGTGTAGAGCAGGTGTTGTTTCACCGGAGACAAGTGGAACGATCAGATGTGAACATTTAGTGTTCCATTTATATCAAATGTCTTGACAACAAACACGTACACATGAATGACTCTACATGCAACTTGCGTTTCATTAAAGACACTGGACACTATTTTTTTGTAACTGTCAAAGACCAGTCTTCTCACTTTGTGTGTCTCAACATATGCATAAAATAACAAACATGTGTAAAAAATAAAAATAAAACAATTAAAAAACCTTTTCACACGAAGGTGTGTGCGTTCACATGCTTGATTTCGAAGCGCAAATACTAAATCTGAGGTCTCGAAGGTGTGTGCGTTCAGATGCTTGATTTCGAGACTTGATTCGTGGAAAATTATTTCTTTCTCGAAAACTACTCCACTTCAGAGGGAGCCGTTTCTCACAATGAGTTGTACCACCAACCTCTCCCCATTACTCGTTAACAAGTAAGGTTTTATACTAATAAATACTTTGAGTAATAACCAATAGTGTGTACTGCCTTTAAGTGACATTTGGTTGGAGGCGAATGTTTGCTCTATACTTAAAACCTGGCTTTTGTTTTTCCGCGCGAAATCGTGGATAATTAAAGAGTTTCCTGTTAACACAATACGTGGGCAGATGGGGAAAGCTGCGATATGATCTTAAAACATTGACAGGTTTTGGAACAGGGCATACATGTTATACGGAATAGGAGATCATAAAAATATTTGGAACTCATCGATCCATAGATATTGTTGTGTTGGACACAATATAAGAGGGTGACGGGGTGGATTGGTACTTAAAAGACAATTGGGTGGATTTCACAAAGAGTTAGGACGAGTATCAAGGGTCAATAAGACTAGTATTAAGACTATAGTCCTAAATGAAATTGTGAAATCGACCCCTAGACACGTTCGGTAATTGTCAAATGCCAGTATTCTCATTTGGCATGGCCCAACACAAGCATAGAACAACAGATCTGTGGAAATTTTGCTCAATTGGACATTGAAACTGCAAGAAAATAAAGAAAGCAAACAAGTCACCCTTGTTGCACGTGTGCTTTCAGACGCCCGGATGCATGAGACATGCCTCAGACCTTCTCAGTTTCAAATATTTCATTGAGTCACTGTATCTTTCTCAAAACCTACGTTACTCATGGGGGGAGCCGTTTCTCACACTATTTTATACGATCATCAGCTCCCGTTGCTCGTTGTACCAAACAAAAAAATCGGTACATGTTGAGCATTAACCAAACGTGTACAGTGCCTTTAAAATAACACCAATGTTGTTATGTTGTAAATTTAGATTTTTGTTGGTATCTAATATGTGACAACACTCGACTAAAATTGTTTGTCGCTGCTTATTGGGATTATTCTATAAAATAAAATGTTAACTAAAGGGCTAAAAACTACTATGCAGTACCGATCCCTCTTTAACAGAATGATACTCTAGGAAAGTACAGGGCACCTGTCTTTGTCCATTCGTGTATTTGTCAATATCAATTTCGAGTTTATAGATTAATATTACTGAGTGTGTTATTTTTTCGTTAGAAACGGAGAATGGCATCAAAACAAAAATGAAAGACCTAAATAGACAAAGAAACACATGTTTTAAAACAGCGACCATGTGTGTGATCTTGAATGAACTCTAAACGATGCACTAATAGAAAATAGTACCCTCATAAAGAAACAGGTGAATATGACGATGGTAGAAATTGAAGCGGCTTTTAAACGCCTCCTAAATACTGCAATGTTTATGAGAGAGTGTTCTATTTCAAGTTTGACAAATTATTGAACATATCAATTACAAACAAAGACATCTGTTTAAGCAATTGAGGTGACGTTCTTGGGCTGATATGAACACCGTGGGTGAGAGGCAATGCTGATAAAAAAAAAATACTGAAAATTGGACCCAGGGCTAATAGGAGGAACGTAGAAATGATGGCAGATAACCCCTGGAGTTTTAGATTCGAAGGAGCTTTGTAGAACAGTCATCGGTGTTTGAGAAACACATCGATGAGCATGACTCATTTAAACTAGAGAAAAACCAAGATGTTTGTTTACTCGGCAGATTTTTTTTTAAATGTTTGAACTCAGTAGTTCATCCCTGTATGAACTACATTTGCCAATAAAACACCACAGTGGAGGTATCACGATACAATAGCACGACCATGTATGTATATTTTAAAGTGAGAAGAACCAACATTTTTGTTGTCCAGGCAGACTTTTTAAAAAGTCCAAGCCAGTTAAAAGCCAGCACTTTCTAATCACTGAATGGTGAACTTCACTTGCCAATTAAACACCAAAGTGGAGATATCACGACCTATAGAACGATTCTAGCTATAATAAGCGCACTATAATTTGTCCATTAACTCCTAGGTCGGAATACTGATTCCAGCCCTTCTGATACATCCTTCGAAAATCACAGCCTAATAATCGTTTACTCCCTTGACTCACTGATAGCCTGACAAAAAATACTGAAAATGGGATTGCGTTTCCAATTTTCGTAACCCCTGGACTTTCGGGAACGGCGGTTGAGAAACACATCAACGAGTATTGCTTATTCCATTTAGGGGAAAACAACACACTATTTTTACCAAGCAGTCTTTAAAAAGTCTAAGTCAGATAAAAGCCAGAACTTTCTCATCTCTATATAGTAAACTTCACTCATGCAATGAAACTCTACATTGGAGATATCACGACCTACGATAGCACGACCCTGGCTATAATAAGCGTCACTATAATGTGTCCATTAACTCCGAGACCGGAATACAGATTTCATTCGTTCTGAAACGTCCTTCACAATCACAGCCTAACAATCGTCTATTCCCTTGACTCACTGATAGCCCCATTGATTCGCTTGTATTTCGGATATACTCTTGGTAGATTATTCCGAACTCACCAACAGGCACGCACGGTTGATGCTCTAAGGGATACGCAACCCGTTCTAATTACCAACCGATTTAACACTTGAAGAACTCCCTGTCCCCCTTCTTTTTGGCGCGCTTTTGTATTTTTAGCACGTGCACAACCCCAAAGCGGATCTTGTCGTCACATTGAGAGTTTTTTTTTAACAGGTAGAATAAAACGATGTCCACATCACCAAGGAACATATTGAATACGAGCTTTGAAACTAGGGCAAAGTTGGCAATAAAAAGAGACGGATATATTAATGGAATACGCAAGTCTTTTGTGTACGGGTTTTATTGGAGTAAGTAAGCCACTGCACTAAGCTATCTAGGTCAGGTTAAAGAGGCACCTATGTATCCACGTATCCACATTTGCCGTTAACAAACGTCTTGCTGTCGGATTTAGTTTCCTTACTCTTCTAAATGTAACATCTGACAGGGTTCATCTTCATTATTGACAGGTATAAGCAACGGTATTAGGCAGGTTAAAAAAAGTAATTAGTTCATGCAAAAACGTCGCAAACAAGACTAAAAAACACTATTTGTGAGGGGCTTTATATAGCGCCTTCTACCTGAGGATGCAAAGCGCTGGAAAATGAAAAGAACAGAGAGCCAGAAGGGCAGGGTTGGGGGGAGGGGGTACACTGGGGAAACCCAGATTACGTGCGAGCAGAGAAAAGATGGGTTTTGAGGGCCTTTTTAAAAGGGGGTGAGACCCGTATACGAATGACTGAACTCGTTTTTGCCGTTCCATCGAGAACCGACAATGTTTCTGTCACAAAGACCATGACGAAACACAATTCTAGTGGATGAGACTGCAAAACCTCAGTTCCTCTTTTTGCCTTGAGAACTAAACAGACCGTGTCCTCTGCTGATGTGCCTCTGCTGATGGTTATCTCAGACATTACTACCCAGGGCATGCAGTCATTCAAGTGTAGAGTAAATAAATACCTTAAGTAACGTCCTGTTTTACGGCAATATGATTGCAGGTGGTGCTAGTTGTTGTGTCTCTCATCACTTTCTAGTGAGTGAGGCATAGTCCAAAAACCATTATCTCCTTTCTTTTCTTCTTGGTTTTTTTTTCTCCTTGTCTTTTTTTAACGTGGAATGGTCTGTTGAAACAAGCTCTTAGCTATCCCTATGGGATATTATGCTTGTCTTTTCAGGGGGCACTCCTTAAAAAAAAAAAAAAAAAAAAAAATATATGAAAATAATATCATAGACAATTTGAAACTCTGAAGACACGTTTACCAACGGGAAGCTGTAGTAGGGAGACCAAGTGCAGCGTGTCCTCAATATTTCTCACAACTTTACTCGGCCTAAATGCAATTAAAAGTTACTTTTGTGCGAGTCCTCGACCTCCCCCTCCCTCTCGACTTATAGTTGTGACCATGAGAGAGCACGCTATGGATGCTTCTCTCTATTTAGAAAGGAGCCTGTCTCTGACCATGCTTCAAATGTATGTTTACTTGGAAGGGAACGTCATAAAGCTCACTGTGTATTTCTTTTATGCATCATGTTTTATTCAGAGAAATATTGTACTTGTTATAGAGCATAGTTAATTAGTGTATTGTAAATTTGTAGCCAGCCTTGTGTTAACAATGTTGCCCTTCCAATTATTATTGTGATTGTGCTGTGTAATTTATACTGTGTGCCGTCATAAAGAATAAATTCGTTGCAGGAAATATATCACTGTATATTTGTGTGAAGTCCTCGTAATTGGAGAGACGGATACCTTCCTACATTCATTATGTGTGTTTTTTGTGTGTGTTTTTCGTCAGAGTACTCTGTATATTATGCATTTATGCTTCATTGCTAGGTGTTGAAATGTACTTTAGTGCATATTTTCTCTCCGAAAAACACAAGAACTTTCGCATGGTAGTTTTCGTGACACCTCAACATTCAACGAAAATATTGTATATGCAATGTCAAACACCAAACATCGGTTGTCACGCTCCTGAGAAAGGTAAACAATAATCAATTTTAACACCACTTTTTTTTTTTTTTTTTGGGGGGGGGCTGTGTAGGAATGAATGTAATTTTCAAAACCAGAGCTCCCGTGTAATACAAATATTGACTGGTAGAACAACCGACTCCCGAGGTGATCCTTGGCGCGTTCTTCCCCGCAGCGAAGCCTAGAGAAAATAGACCACTCCTCGGAACGCCGAGGGAGTCGTAGCTCTAACCATCAGTCAAAATAGCCGATATTTGTTTTATAAAACCTCCAAACAAATGCATTGACGTATTTGTATGAGGAAGTTGATGTTGATGTTGATTTATTACACATGGTTGCTATGGGTCTCGCATGTCGGTTGGTTGACACGGGTATACAAGACACATCATAGGTGGTGTTAGTTTGAACCAAAACAAAAGTAAAAACAGCCAATATTTCTGTTGAAAGGCCTCCAAACCGATATTGTACGATTCGTACAATATAGGTTGAAAGGCTTTATATAACAAATATTGGTTGTTTTTTGTACCAAGAAGCTGATGTTGCTGTATATTACACAGGTTTCTATGGGTATAATATGTTGGTTGGTCAAGTAAGTTGCCATTGGTATAGACGTATCATTGGAAGCTTTGTGTCCTTCTTAATTACGCATTTTAACCAAAATGGCATTTATGAATGGGAATAAAAGAGTAGTGACTCATTCTTAACGCACGTCAAGAACCCTGCCGGTTTTAAGCGGCCGTTTAAGAATTCGTCACTACCCTTTTTTTCCTTAATCAAGTGAACCTTGGACTACATAGTTACGTTCCAGACGGATGGGTTTGCAATAAACGAGTACTGGTGATCTATTTTCCATCATTGATATTGAATTGTAAGTCTCAACCGAAGGCGGCAATGTGATTTTCTCATTATCATCAAAGAGTTTAGCCGCTAAACCAAATCACTATATTTATAAGTTACATTTGATCACCTGGGCAGATGCTTTCAACAAAATAGTATTAATGTAGTGTACTGCCATACTCAAAGATGATAATATATCGTACCATAAATATTATGGGTCACAAATGTTAACTTGCACATATTGACAATTTAATTTGATTATGACTAGACCGTCCTGATCTCAAATTCCCCTAATTATGACAGAATGTATCCGTGGAAAGTATTGGTGAAACGCAAAACACAGACCCGGGTCGTTTGATTGGTGGAGCAAGTGTCACGCGTTACCCCGTTATTTAGGGACTTTTCGTTTTCGACGACGGATGGTTCTGCGACGGTTGTTCAGCTAAACGTTGTCGTTTTCAGCACAACGAAGGTTCATCCAAAGTACTGTCGTAGAAATTGAGGGAAGACCGTCCTCAAAGCCGACGCATGCGCAGATGACGCCAAATGTCATCTTACCCGTCGCAGAACCATCCGTCGTCGAAAACGAAAAGTCCCTATTGTCAAGTATACAGCCGCGACGCTACGAAGTTTAGTATAGGAGTCCTATAATAATATGGTTAACTATAGGACGGTCCTGAGAAGTTTTGCAGCGTCGTTTCCAAAATGGTCGTTCTCCAACCGGAGTTGTTGTCCTGACGAGTCAGGGTAGTGTTGCTGCGGACATGGTTGGTGTCTAAAACGGGTCTTCAGCATTTTTAGAAGTGTTGCTTCGTGATATGATATGTTTTGCGGTATTGTTCAAGGCAGTATACACCGTTGCCATTAGGAGTTCTTTTTATTGAATTTTGTCATTGTTTAAGATTTATTCAACAGGACCCACTCGGTGACAAAATCATGAGGTTTTTTCTTACGTACATTATCTTTATGTCTTGTATTGTTGTAATCGTTATGTCTTGTAATCTTAGTCAGACCAGTCAGTCATAAAACTTTAACAGAATCCGAGTCTGGCTCACTACGCTGTACACAATAACTTGAAAATATTTACCATGAATGCAACATTTCCTTAAAAACATGTTTGAAAACCATGGACACAAGTAGCGCACAATATTGGGCATAAATATTGATACACTTTATACAGAGTCACATTCTATGGTGGAGATATAGTGATGAGTGCATTCCAGGTAGGATGTGCAAAATAGCGGAGAATCACCGTATAATGGATGTTGACACATCCAAATTAATGTCATATGGTGTTACAATTGCGATTCACTGTAATCGTTTTGGCATTAATTTATGCTATTTTAGCACCATATTATGGTATCAATTGTGATTTGGTTGTAATGCGATGACAACACCTCATTAATGTACCACACAAGGTTGTTTGCATTAACAGGATCGAAATTCGTGAAATACTTCTATAAATAAAATATAAAGGTTAATTAACTGGGAATGACACAGGGTCCGAAGATATCTCCAAGTGTTTGTGTTAGTAGCAGTTCATCGTAGTAGGCCGTATAAGCTATGCTGTAAAATGTTAGGCGCAGTAGGATGTAACATGGTGTTACCGCAAATCACAGCCATTGGACACTTTCGGTAAACAGTATTGTCCAAAGGCCCACACTTCGTGTATCACAACTTATATATAAAATAACAAACCTGTGAAAAATTAGGCTCAATCGGTCATCGGAGTCGGGAGAAAATAACGGGAAAACCCACCCTTGTCTCCGCACGTGTCAAAATGTGTTTAAATTCGTTATTCTCGATATCGAGAATTTATAATTGTTTTAATGTTTTCTCAAAAAGTAGAGCATTTCAAGGTATATAATTTCAAGAGAAGTCTTTCACCATCACCTTATGTAAGCCCTGTAAGTTATTTTTTTAATCTGTGAATTTTTTTTTTGTTCTTTCCCATAGTGTTTAATGGCTTTAAATACATACTGATACCTCACCGTGTAAAGCCTAAAGTCCCATATAGACCGTATAAGCTCGTTGTTTACCAAAAACGCATCTTCAATAAGACATCAAGAGTTGAGATTGAAATTGAGTGATCCGATATTTTTCATTCATTCATTTTTGTTGAAAATCAACTGGCAGCACAAAGCTGAATAATGTGGCATCACAAGGTAAACATAATATTGATAAAAATGGAAGCAGATGGTTAAACAAATGGTTTGCAGATTCATGAACACATTTTATTTGTTTGAATATTTGATCCGTTAACATTTGGCTTCTGGAAGTTTTAGATTAGTTCGTAAAAGAAGGGGGTGGCATCACGTGCATGAATCGATGTGTGTCCTACCTCTCCAATTTATATTAATAATGTTTGTTTGTTTGTTGATTTTGTTTTGTAGTTGTCAGGCATTTTAAAACAAGCCTTTCTGGCTTGATGTGACAATATTGGTTTGCTCCGTTTTCATTACATTTTTTTTTTCCAGTTAATTTTCAATAATGATTTTTTTTTCATCTGTTTTTGACTGTCTTTGACTTAAAAGTTGAACTTAATTAGTTTGTCATTTTTTTTTTTCAATTTGGAAATAAATTTGATGAATTCAATTTAACTTAATTGCATTGACCAGAAAAGAGTCTCTCCGTGATGAGTTGTACAATGGTTTAGCGGAGAATCAGTGGGGTATCAAAACTCAAGGTTTCGATCGGTGTTCTTTTATTGGTTTTCTCTGAAAAGATTGTCTGATCAGAATGTAATTTCATCTGAAGACTATCAGAGCAAAGAGAAGGCTATACTATAACATCAATTCTATTATTTTGCCTTCAGTTGAAGGATGAAAGAAGATGTAACTGTAACACGCCCTTCAGAAGTTCTGCCTTTGAAGTCTTCTAAGGTCTGTAAAACAAAGGTCCTCACCTTCAGCTCGGTTCTCTTTCGCATATTAACCACGACCCTGCCGGTTTCAAATGGCCGTTTAAAGACCTCGTCGGCTACTCTTTCATTCCTTTATTAAAAACACGAGACGTTTCAATTCGGGATGTGTACATTAACCATTAAAAGAGAAACCTAGCACAAGATAGAGAGTTAGAAGAAAAGATACAGGAGCATGATTGGCCACAAAGACAAGAAGTATTTTGGCATTATTGCTAATCCCAGGATAAAAAATCAAGACAGAAACAACTTGATGCAAAGGTCACAAGAAGGTTGCTCATTGGCCAATTCATTTTCCATTGTTCCATCATCGATACATGTAGGATTTAATTTCATTTGTCTTTTCATTTATTCTGGTTATGTAGCCAAGGACTCCAAGTCACAAAAAATACGAATACAATCACTACCAAGAACCAAGGAAGACTAGTCCAATTTTAGATGTGGGAAGAAAACCCGTAAAATTGTTTAAAGGAAGGCCGACGCAGTCGAGATAGGAACTGAAGACACAATTCCCATAGTGCCCGGTGGGATTAAAACCAGGATCCAAGTGGTTGAATGCGAGGGAAAATACCACTCCGAAAAACCTGACAACCCAAAAGATGGTGTGACTTCAACTGGAACTTGTGGGGTCCTGACAACAACATCAAAATGGACCCCACAAGGCAAAACTCATTAGGAAGAATGGACTCACTAAGGGAATTTCAATAGGAACAATGAACCCCACAAGGCAAACTCAATTGGAAGAATGGACCAAAAAGACAAACTCAATAGGAAGAATGGACCCCGCAAGGCAAAACTCATTATGAAGAATGGACCCACAAGGCAAGCTCAATAGGAACAATGGACCAATAAAACAAACTCAATAGGAAGAATGGACCAATAAGGCAAACTCAATATGAAGAATGGACTCACCAGGGCAAACTCAATAGGAACAATGGACCAATAAGGCAAACTCAATATGAAGAATGGACTCACCAGGGCAAACTCAATAGGAACAATGGACCAATAATGCAAACTCAATATGAAGAATGGACTCACCAGGGCAAACTCAATAGGAACAATGGACCAATAAGGCAAACTCAATATGAAGAATGGACTCACCAGGGCAAACTCAATAGGAACAATGGACCAATAAGGCAAACTCAATATGAAGAATGGACTCACCAGGGCAAACTCAATAGGAACAATGGACCAATAAGGCAAACTCAATATGAAGAATGGACTCACCAGGGCAAACTCAATAGGAACAATGGACCGATAATGCAAACTCAATATGAAGAATGGACTCACCAGGGCAAACTCAATAGGAACAATGGACCAATAAGGCAAACTCAATATGAAGAATGGACTCACCAGGGCAAACTCAATAGGAACAATGGACCGATAATGCAAACTCAATATGAAGAATGGACTCACCAGGGCAAATTCAATAGGAACAATGGACCGATAATGCAAACTCAATAGGAAGAATGGACTCACCAAGGCAAACTCAATAGGAACAATGGACCAATAAGGCAAACTCAATAGGAACAATGGACCAATAAGGCAAACTCAATAGGAACAATGGACCGATAATGCAAACTCAATATGAAGAATGGACTCACCAGGGCAAACTCAATAGGAACAATGGACCAATAAGGCAAACTCAATATGAAGAATGGACTCACCAGGGCAAACTCAATAGGAACAATGGACCGATAATGCAAGCTCAATAGGAAGAATGGACCCACAAGGCAATCTCAATATAAACAATGGACCCCACAAGGCAAACTCAAAAGAAGAAAAAAAGGACCACACAAGGAAGTTGTTTAGAAAAGGGACAATGTGGACAATAAATGCACGATCCCACAAACCCGATCTGTATGTGAAAATGTTTTGTCGGGTTAATTTATCTGTTTTACAATTTTTGTTTATTACACTTTAAACCTTGTCCAAAGTGTTTTTGGGGGTTTTTTTTCCCCCTTTTTTCGATACCGATACCCTAGACTCGAAACACTTGACGCACGATTCACATTATTCTGAAGGTAACATTGTGCGTCAATTAAAAATTAACCTAAATGCACTTAAATTTTACTAGACCGTGACTCAGAAAAAAATTTAATAAAATTTTAAATTCCCAACTTCCTTTTTAAGCAAAAAAAATATATAGCAATCCCCAACTTGGGAAAAAAAAAAAAAGGGATTCGTCAAGGCACGAACCATTATTGCTATCCATAATTAATCTGTCACTCACTCAAACAAGAAAAACACACACTATTCAGTTACGATTTTTTTTCTTTTTCTTGATGCTCCAGTGTGCCCGCTGATTCCCGAGCAACGATCACGAAAATAGAACCCATGATTAAATTAAGCTGTTCAAAAGCTAAAACTAGTCCCAGTGCGACCGGAGATCCTCAGCGTGTGGACCGGTTGTTTGCCCTCCCCCGACCCACCTCTCCGTCGTGACATACGTTCCATTTTTTGTTTCTCTCGGAGATTTTGGTAGACACCGGGCCTCCGGGAAAAGTGACCCTTGAAAGGGGACTCTATCGACCTCACAAACCTCGTGAGACTTGATGAAGATTTGTTCAACTTCGGTAACCAATTCCTCGCCCGATTTCACGGCTCTGCTTACCGCCGAATTCTGTGCTCACGATGACCATTCTCCACTTGAATGTCTGTGCTAGCTGTGTAAAAGTAGAATGCCTATAATATGGAGGTTTAGCTGCACGTACGCTAGCAAATACGTAAACGTGAACGTCAGAAAATTGTGTCGTTAAAATCTCACGTTTTTAGCATACGTGAAGTTACCATTTTCACGTCAGGTACGTACGTGAAGACGCCATACGTGAGTATGAAATAAGCCCAAAGTGGTGACGTCACCTTGAAACGACACAATTTGTTGACGTTCACGTTCACGTTCGCGTATTTGTGGGTGTAACGTGCAGCTACAACTCCTAGTGTGGGGTACGCACGCAGACAGGCCAAATTTCCCTGCTAAACCGTGAACAGCGCTGATGTTTTGCTTTCGGTAAGCAGAGCCTTGAAATGAGTTGGGCCCAGGTGATTTGTGTTGTAGCATGATTACACTTCAAATCACTACCCTTAATGAAAAGTCACCCTCGTGGCCTTTTACGACCATATAGGTTCGTTCTAAACGCTAACGAAGCACACAGCCAAAAGTAAACAATTTAAATGTTTGTAATTTGTCTCCGTTTGTTTGACCATTCTCCCGCCTCATCCAACAATCACTATTGTTGATCGTATGCCTCTTAGATTTTCGTAGACCTTTACATTTACCGAGAAGTTCAATCTTTACTTCTGCACACATTGAAATGAAGATAAATCAATGTACAACCGCTGCCATTTGAACCTGTTCTTTGTTTTCACACGAAGACATTGCATTGCCAAAAAGTTGAGTTTTTCTACCTACCAGTTTCATACTCCTTTTCCCTTCATTTTTTATCAAATTTTTCTTTAATGAAATGCTATGAAATGTATTTTTATTAAATGTATTAAAAAATCACTTCATTTCTTGTGTTGTTCTACTGTAACTCTTCCCTTTACTCTCTATACCTTTCGAAAGGACAATGCCGCTGACGTCATGTATGGGAGTTTGCTTTGTTATACCTACACGCTGCAACAAAGCGGCTTTACAAATTGGAGCTCCAACTATGACGTTTTGAGAGTGATCACGTAACGGGGCTTTTCGCAAATCTTTAAGAAAAGCGCTGGTTAAGGGCATTCAATTGTTGTTTTACACAATTACAATCTGTTTATATTAAAATCATATGACTCGATCTCCTGATTCATTGAAAAAAATTTAAGTGAAATTCAGCAAAGTTAGCGACTTGACATTTTCGTTCAAACAGGTCTTTAAGCAGCTCTATGAAATTGGCCACACAGCTTTGTGTCAACCACGAAAAGGCAGGACGCACTTTTGTTACCTACTCCAATCCATGACAACTTACTTGCTGCTTCTACTATCCGTCCAAGGGCGAAGGATGATGACGATGATGAGACCGTACAAAAAAGACCACCTTCAAACCAAATAAGTTTTCAAAAATTACGCAACTATAGAAAGAATACACTGAAATATAAACTGCAAAATGCTGCATGGTGATGGACCTCTTCCACACGGCCCACAATTACACGCCTTCGCGTAGATTCGTGGAACGACAAGAGGCCACTTTCTAGACACAATCTATTTCTGTAACATCTCTAGACGTCCATACTGCATGCAGACATGACTGCCGTTCTCAAAAACAAAGGAGTATAAATTAACCGATTCCACCGCCATGGCTTCCCCCTGTGTTTTGCTTGTCAGGGATTCTATTAAAAAAAGATGCTTACAACGTGAATAAAATCTTTAATAAGATCAAGGATAAGGTATAGTGACCTCTCTGAAAGGCCATTTTGAAATGTCAAGGATTTTCAGGTTTTTTTTACCCCGTGCCAACCATCCACAGGGGGGACAATTTTAGGATTAAGACAGTCTTCCCCGAAAGCTACTCTAGAGGGGGACACAATTTCGTCAAGAGAAAGACCAAACTATCCTAGCAAGAGTGGAGCCTAAAATTGTCTTGGGATTGAGTATCCGGCGGAGGGAGCCTCCTCGCGGCCACAGCTGCCGAACATCTTATCTTTCCCCTTGATTTGAGTCTTGCCGCGTCACATCGCGAGAAATCTACAAAACATCACGACGTCGAAACCACTAGTGACATTTAATTACTTCAAACTCATCTTTTTCTGAGCCAGTATCTAGAATAAATCATAACTAAGGAGGGATTATTCACCGAAAGGCTTTTCGAAATTATATAGTTATAATTGGAAATTCAAGGAATGCATATTATGGTTGGATGCCTTGGAGTTCTATCGTACTTTAGAATGACAGAAATTTGCAGTCACATACATGAAATGTATATGTTTTTCTGCCATTGTTTTGCTTCTCAGTCTACATTTCTGGGGAAAAAATTCTTTTACGAATACGTCGTTCACAATCCATCTTTAAAGAGTCTATGCATAGCTTTCAAAAATCTATAATAGTGTACAAATTGTTTTCTTCAATTATTGACAACAACAAACAAGTGTATATCAAATTCAATAAAGCATTACAAACAGACTAGATGGAGCGACTGAAATATCAATATTACAAATTTAAGATAGTACTTAGACTGTCAACGTTATTACCAATAATGCATGGGAAATGTGAAGCATAGAATGCTTTTAAGATTTTCCCTGTGGCAGACAAAGACTTGACTGTTTTTAATTGCATTTGCTTAACTCATGCTTTCAATCGTTTTAAGACTAAGCTGAGCTTAGATTGAAAAGGAATCTAATTCTGCTGAAAGGAAGCTTTGGAGAGACTCTAAGGCCAATTTTATAGAGCTCCTTAAGCAAAACATTTGCTTAAGCACGAAAATAGCTCGCTTGTTTTACACATGTTACTGGCCAAAATGTCATGCCATATATATTGCTTGTGACTGGTATTTAGCTGTTGTTTACTTATATAGCATAACAATTAGGGGAGTCTTGGCCGGTAGTCTGATTTTACTAAGCAAGGAATGTTTTGCTTAAGCAAAGTTTTGTGCTTAAGCAGCTCTATGAAATTGGGCCCTGGTCAATATATAAGTGCCCACGGGTCGCTTTGAAACACAAACTTTGACATGGCGGTGGTTAGAGGGGTGGGAGGGGGTTGTCGGGCTCGGGTTCAGTCAACTCACGGGGCACCAGCTGAGTCAAACAGCTAGTTCCTAGAAAAAAAGTATTCTCTGAAATTGGTTGCTTGAATTCTGAGAAGACAAGAAAAGACATGGATTTTAAAAGATACCGGTTGCTAGACTGATTGATTATAGGAACTGATTTATCAAACCTATAAATAGTACATAAATTCTCCAAGCCCAAACATCTGAGACTTTAATTCAGTTAAGAAGAATGGACGAGAAAGTTTAGACTCGTGGACAGAATGTACGAGCCGACTTGAACTATTTCCCCCATTGGTTATTTAACAGTTTCAATGAATTGGGGTTCTCAATATATAGTAACAATTAACACTTCGTCTATCTAGTTTCGTGTACGATAATGGCCAATCCTTTACCCTAAATGTCGCGAAGGCTACACTTAGGTCACAGGTTTACACTTCGGTACATGTCGTCATAAGATTTACACTAGGGACTTTTCGTTTTCGGCGACGGATGGTTCTGCGACGGTTGTTCAGCTAAACGTTGTCGTTTTCAGCACAACGAAGATTCATCCCAAGTACTGTCGTAGAAATTGAGTGACGACCGTCCTCAAAAGCCGACGCATGCGCAGATGACGCCAAATGTCATCTTTACCGTCGCAGAACCATCCGTCGTCGAAAACGAAAAGTCCCTACTACCTCTCGTGTTTTCAATGCAAGTTCTCCTCAAACAAGGCTGTAAAAGTCATTCTTGAGACGGGGCTACAAGAACAAATACTTAAGATGAAAATAACTCAGGGGAGCTTAAGGTCAGATAAGAACATATAATAATAATAATAAGACATTTGTAAAGCGCCTAATGCAAAAGCCTCTAAACGCATCAGGCAAGGAGTTCCGAAGAGCTGAGATGCAGTAGACCTACATGTATTAATAATGCTGTTTGAATGGCGCCTTGTTCTACATCTCTAAGATATATCGTAAGATTGATCTTAAAGCCATTATACACTTTTGAAACAGAACAAAAAATAAAAGTTCACCGATTTACAAATAACTTAATGGTAATGTTGAAAGACTTCTCTTGAAATATTATTCCATGAAATGCTTTACTTTTCGAGAAAACATTAAAACAATATCAATTCTCGATAGCGAGAATTACGGATTTATTTTAAACACATGTCATGACACAGCGAAACGGGCGGAAACAAGGGTGGGTTTTCCCGTTTCTCCCGACTCCGATGACCGATTGAGCCTAAATTTTCACAGGTTTGTTATTTTATATAGAAGTTGTGATACACGAAGTGTGGCCCTTGGACATTATGGTTATACCGAAAGTGTCCAATGGCTTTAAGTGCGAAGTGTGATGTCACAAAGCAACATTACACCAAAGTTATACTGACAAATCATCTTAATATTAATTTCTATATTGTCCGATTCTTTTTTGGAGTATATTCAAACTCCGAGTGTGTGCCAGCAGATATTCAATGCTTTGAGTGAAACTTCTTCACACCCGTTCACTGCAGTATGTGGGTATAGCGACATTCACATTCACTATTATGTTAATTCGAAACAACCCACCTCTAAACACGGATTTGCTAATCATAAAATGAGGTCGAAGGTCAGGATTTGAATGAACATAAAGTTTAGTTCTTGAGACATAGTGCATACAAATATATATCATTTCTTATGAAATTAGCAGCTGGCTTGTTATACAAACAGGGATGTTCCGGGCAAGGTTTACATTTCGGTTGCCATACAAACACTGGACACTAGTGGTACTATCGGTAATTGACAAAGGCCAGTCTTCTCACTTGGTGTATCTCAACATATGCATCAAATAACAAACTTTGAGCTCGATGGGTCGTCGGAGTTGCGAGATAACTATGAATGAAAAAGTTACCCTTTTCACACGAAAGTGTGTGTGCTTTCATACACTTGATTTCGCGACCTCAAATCTCTAAATCTGAGGTCTCATAATCAAGTTCGTGGAAAATTACTTCTTTTTCGAAAACTACCTCACTTCAGAGGGAGCCGTTTCTCAGAATGTTTTATGCTATCAACCTCTCCCCATTGCTTGTTACCAAGTGAGGTTTTATGCTGATAATTTTTTGGAGTAATCACCAATAGTGTTCACTGCCTTTAAAGCTGTGCCATGTATATAGGCCTAAAAATTGATCTCAGCAACCCAGTATGTTTTGCTATGTTTTCTTGTCTCCTGTTGGTCTTGTATCCTTGTACGTATATTCATCTGTGTCTAGGCTGTCTACAAGTCTCGTCTCAATCTGAGAGCCACATAATCTCTTTATTTTGGTTTCCCTCCTCCTCTGTGGTTATTGCTTTGCTTATATAGGCATAGGTGATATGTCGAGAAGAGAAGTAGGCCCTATGACATAAATATTGAATAATTTAACTCCATTCCCAATAGCCACCCATAGCCATGAACTTTTCCCCAGCAATAAAAAAAAAGGGGGAAATGAAAAAATGCTGCACTACAATGTTGCTCTTTAGCACACGCCTTCCAGAATAATCCACGTTTCGGATGTAGGCCTACATAATTCACACATACAATCTCTCCCCTCTAGAGATAAACAGTCGACCAATTTCTGTGTTCCATATAATGCTTTCCGTTTTGTTGTTTGCCTCCCGAAATGTTTCTCAAATGGGTCGCTAGCAAAATGTTATTCCCTGAAGATATCGGATTGAATCGTCTATCTATGCATTTCTGAGTGCGGGACGCTTCGTGGCGTGATCTGTCAATCTGATGTTAAAGGGGTAAAAGCACTAGTTCCTATACTTACTTTAAAGGCAGTGGACACTATTGATAATTACTCCAAATAATTATTAGCATAAAACCTTACTTGGTAACGAGTCATGGGAGAGGTTGATAGTATCAAACATTGTGAGAAACAGCTCCCTCAGATGTGACGTAGTTTTCGAGAAAGGAGTAATTTTTCACGGTTTTGATTTCGAGACCTCAGAATTAGATTTTGAGGTATCGAAATCAAACATCTAAAAAGCACACAACTTCGTGTGACAAGGTTTTTTTTCATAGTTATCTCGCAACTTCAACGACCAATTGAGCTCAAATTTTCACAGGTTTGTTATTTTGTGAATATTTTGAGAACTTGATATTCACATAGTGAGAAGACTGGTCTTTGAAATTACCAACAGTGTCCATGTATTTAAAGGCACTGGAACCTTACGTAATTACTAAATTAATTTTTGATAAAGTAAGTAATTTTTCACTCAAATATTTAAGGCACTGGATACGTTTGGTGCATGTCAAAGAACAGTATTCACACTTGGTGTATCCCAACATAAGCAGAAAATTTTCACCCAATTGGTCATCGAAGTTGAAATGAAGTTTCAAAAGAAAATGACAACAGAAAAAACACCCTTTATTGATAAAAGTGTGTGCTTTCAGATGCCTAATAAAATGCTTCAGGTCTTAAATAATTCGAGAGATAAATTACATCCTTCTCAAAAACTACGTTACTTCAGAGGGATTTTTTTTTTTAAATATTTATCAAAAGCTCTCCATTGCTCGTTACGAAGATAGCTTTTATGTCAACCATAATTCAGAGAAATTCTAAGCACTGACTCATATTACAGAGTTCTTTAAAATGTATTTGTTTTACGTAAATGTCTGAAGGTGCGCCCACACAATTCGTACTTGCACCAATAATTATTAATGAAATCATTGTCAACAAAAGAAGGCCTTTCGTAAAAATGGCAGTGGCACCGTCACTCCAAGCTCTAGTTGCCCCGGGCTTTCGTTTTTACCCGTGCTCAATGTTTTTAAATAAGATGCTTCAAGACAATTATTCTCCTTCTTTATAAATTATTAATGACACAAGACATCTCAAGCTGAAATATAGTACGAAGCCTTCGCTTCAGAGTCCACTTCATCTCACCCTTTCTCAACAACATTCGAGTTTACGCGTAACAGGTAGTTATGAGACGGTAACGATTGCCAGTCGGCGGCGGACTGCCCGGTGCTCATCCCCCCCCCCCCCCAACACCAAGCACGTCTTGTCGTACTATAAGAGCCCTTGATGCCAGCATCATGTTCAACAAGTTATTTTTGCACCTGGTGACATAGTACGCCGTATAATCTGCCATTACCCGCGAAATTGATTTTCTGCAGACGCGCGATTTGTTTCCCCCGCTCCGAATCAAATTTCCACCAAAATCACAGACGCGGCTATCGAATAGCGCCATGGTTCCCCTCATTTTTTTTTCTTTGGACCGAAGACGTATTTTTCATGGTAAAACGGTTCTCTGATATTGATATTCGGCCAAGTGTCCCCGTCTTAAAGGTCAGTTAGTGTACTATTTATAGCATATATGTATGTCCTAAGGTGTGGGCTTTAAATAAAGTATTGTCATTGGAGAGAGCTTGTTTTTCACACATTTTCTGCGGTTTATTTTACATTTTGATATCATATTTTTGCCAGTTACTGAAACCAGATTCCTTCAGCCTGGTACAGATTGAGACTTCATCATTGATTCTTCGTGATTCTCGTTTTACTGTCCACAGGTTCAACGACTGCACGTACTTTCAGCGCACTGAATAATAATGAAGATATTTCCTGAAAACTTTGGTCCTTTTGAAAAAAGTATATCCTGGAAACAGTCCGATTGTATCCCCAGCTCACCCCCCCCCCCCAAAAAAAAAGCCCACAATGTTTTTTTGTTTTTTTTATTATTATTATTATTATTATTATAATATTGAATAAACAGAACCAAAAATGAAGCTTTACCCCAAAACTAAGTGCATTATGGGGGGGGGGGGGGGGGCAGTGTACCACCAATCAAAAGCACCCACGAAAAATTAAGTTGTCATGTGGTATTATTGTCAAATTTCATTGGTGGAAAGCAGTCACATGATTTATCATATGATTTGTTTGTGCCCCACCCTATCCTCTTGAAAAACTCACATTGGTCGTCCCGTTTATTCTTTCAGAACAAAACAAAAAATAGTTCCCGTTGCAACGTTGATCTATTATATACCCATATGCAAAACGAGGTCAAATGAGTTCAAACATCGGAATAGATTGTATGACAGCAGCTCTCCATTGACCTCAGTGAGGGCGTTGTTTGAGCGTGTGACGTCATTTACGGGATCTGTAGAAAGACCGATTTGTTTTATTAGCCCATGTGGGTAGGTGCTGCAACAGTGCATGGACGGCGCGTATGGATTGGACTGTACAAGTCATTACAAGGGGTCTATTCTGCAATTATTATATAGAAGTCCGTTGAGTGTCACTGTCGTATATGGATACCATACTGAGATGCACAATAATAGCTGCCTGAAAAAAAAAATCAAAAATAAACTCCTTACACACGGCACCCCCGTCAAGGTGAACCAAAATATTTTGAATAAACCAATGCTTTTCTATCGTACATTTTAATTTAAATTGTCATCACAAACACATAGTAATAGTAAAGCCTAATATCAATATTTACAACACATGGAAAATCAATGATATTAATATATGTCAGTATGAAGAAAAAAAAATATGAAGTTTGTTCATGACGTAGTGAGTATTGTGACTCTCTCTCGAAAACAGGAACGTTCCATCGGCTGTCAGCAAAAAAATGCTTCATTAAACAATTCGAATAACTAAACAGCGCAACAAATCATCGATGTAAAATGCGGAGACGTTGGATTTCTGAACCGATGGACTGCCACATAAATAATGTACAGTCTTTGCAAAAATTCTTTAAAGGCACTGAACACGATTGGTAATTGTCAAAGTTAACCAGTATTCCCACTTGGTGTTTCCCAACACATGGATAAAATAACAAACCTGTGGAAATTTGAGCTCAATATTATTGGGCATCGAATTCGCAAGAGAATAATGAAAGTAAAAAACGCTTGTTGCACAAATTTGTGTGCTTTCAGATGCATGGTAAAAAGCTTCAGTTGAGGGAGTGTAATATTTGAGTGAGAAATTACCTCTTCCTCAAAATAAATTCTCACATTGTCCATTGCTCGTTACCAATTCAGTTTTTATTATTTTGAGTACCATAAAGTGTCTAGTGCCTTTAAGTGACCTTATACAACATGTTTGCACATAACCAAACCAATATTGCGTACAATCAATGGGCTGCTTAACAAACATGCCTGTCAGTCGGAACTAGGCTTCCGGGCCACCCGACAGTCTGATCTTCACAATTAAATTTTGATGACATTATAAATTCGGTTCAATTTTGCGAACAGTTATTGACCTGATTATGTCTGTACAGTAGTTTTGGCAAATGACTAATTCTTTCAAGAATACTTTGTGGTATATAAGTAATTGACGTTGTGTGGAGCGACGTCACTCAAGTAAAGTACACGTGTGTTTGTGTGATTTGATTGACGGAAATGGTTTGGGCAAAATTTGCTAATTGATTTTAAGAATTACACTGTTGTATAATTAACTGACGGTGTGTGTGTGTGTATCGAGTTCCATTCAGGTAGGGTATTATGTGTGTGTTTTTGTGTTCACGATTATTGTTGAAACAACATGGAAAAATGGATGAGTGGTCACCATTTTGAAAACAGTGAGCAGTGGTAAGTACCGAACGCTTCGTTCGTAGAGAAAATCTGTAACAGTTCAAACATCGGTTCGAAATCACTGAGAAGTGTCCATTGGCATAACCTATCACATTCTCATGGTCCCTGCACAGTTTTAATAAATGTAGTATTTGCTCAACCGTATATGGCACACTCAACATTTGACACCATAGACCTTGTCTATAATTTACAGAATAATTTATGCCGTTGCCAACACTTTGTATGCAACTCAGAAGAAGAAACTCACAAGAAGAAAAATGAATATCCTGACTTTACAAAATAAATCCTTTCATCAAAGGGATTTGTAAGATCAATCAGTAAGAACTGCTCTACGGCACGTAGAGGTCTTTTACTCTCTCTCCCTCACCCTCTACTTTCTTTTATAGTAGTGACTCAATCTACTAGCGGCTTGGTGAGACTGAGGCTTGCTATCAAGATTGTCTTATATGGGACAAAAGGAGCGCAGCATTCCCTTGACCTTCGTTGATAAAAAGTCGGCGTGTGGAGAGGAGAAATAGGAAACTAAATTCAATAAACATTAATTGTGAGAGTCTGAGGCCGTAATGGGGTCAAATTGTGAGCGCTCAAGGTTGCCAAACACTGATACTATATAGGGAGGTTTATCTGCACAATAGCAAAAACGGGAACTTGAACGTGAGAACATCTTTGTTTTAAAAATCTCACGTTTTAAGCATACGTGAAGTTACGTTTTTTGATGTACGTACGGGCAGACGCCATACGTGAGCATGCAATAAGCCCAAAACGGTGACGTCACCGAGAAACGACACACTTTTCTGACGTTGACATTTACGTTTTTGCTCACGTGACGTACAGCTAAACCTCCCTACTTTATGCATAGAGTAAGGCTGACTGTAAAGTTACAGGCTTATAATTTTGTGGGCTATCTTTGTAAAGCTGTGTTTCTAAATTGCAGATTGTAGTGTTTGTGTTCGGTTCCAGAGGCGGCCTTTTCGAAAACGTGGTTTCGGCTGAGGCTCCGGCTTTCCGTCCGCTGTTTGAAGCCTCGCATGTTTTCATATCTGACAAAGCTTAATCTGGAGCCTAAGCCAGAGCATAAACCATAGCCTAAGCCGGAGCTTCGAAAGAGCAATACCAATGATATGTAATAGCTGAAGCTGTCACTTGTCGTATTGGATCCAATAGACGATGTGACCTGTGACATCACATGTTTACAAAAGAGCCACAGAGCCTGGACTTCCTGCAGGCATGATTTGTACACAGCTCAATGGAAGAAAACTTAAAATCTTATATTTCATGGAGATTGCACTGTCTAATTCTTATCAACTTTTGATATGATGAAAGGGGGCACATCTCAAAACTTGTCCAGCTTTTACTTTCATAACTCTTGGATTTACGTGGAAATTATGACACAAAATGTCAACTCTCCCATAGGACCAGTGTAGTACAGTGCCTGCCAGAATACTTCAAGAATGTACAAGGTCACACTTGTTGTAAACAAGGTTCACATGGTCTATAAGCGAACTTCAAAAGTCAAAATTTACAGAAATGCGAAGCACATGTACATTTCAATAAAAAGCTAATAACACCTCTACAAGGCACAGTGCCCAATTTGATTGAGCCACTTCAGAAACGCAAAAACTAGCTCCACACGGGCCAATATGGCTAACAAGCCTTAATTCCATAATCCACGTACCGTCTGTGTGGTTTCCAGATTAATTTTGCTTCAGGTTATCAAATACAACTATATTAGCAATCTAAATATATTGCAGCCATCGAGTTCCTGAACAAGCAATGCGTATGAACAACTTGATGTCGGCATATCTTCATACCGTTACTTCGGTTGAAAGAAAAAATTGAGGGGGGTACATAATTGGGGCTACATGCAGGGCCACGGGCTACATTTTGTGTACAGACTTGGGCTACATTTAATCCCGAGATACTCTTTGGTAGAGGGTCTATACACTAAAGGTATATGGTTACATTTTAAAAACAAAGTTGGGGCTACATTTAGGTCCCAGGCTACATCTTGACACAAAGTTGGGACTACATTTTGAGCACGGACTATACATTTTGGCACTGAGTTTGGCTACAGTTAGATTCCGGGCAACATGTTGATGCCGAATAATAGGGCAACATGTTGGTGTCGAATTGGGCAACATGTTGGTGCTGAATCGGGCAACATTTTTATCCTGGGCACTATGCTGGTGCCGCATTTGGGTTACATTTGAATGTTGAGCCTGGACTACATTTTATATACAGAGTTGGGGCTACATTAAAGTCAAGTGCTACATCAAATAATTATGTTTTAAGGCAGTGAGTGTTCATTATATAAAACTGTGGCGACTTGACTGCGTTATTTTGTTGCAACAATGCATGCCTAAAATGTTAACAGAAGAATTTGGAATCGAGCCAAGTATCCAGTGGGATTTACGAATCCCAACTCACTTGTACACAAAATAGATATCACCCGACGGGCGACAACTTATACTTTCACGCTGTGTGAATTATAATCGGGATTAGCAAACGCAGTGCTGCGTGTTACAGCGTTTCTTCGTATATAACTGGTGGAATGACCCAAGTACAGGATTTGGAAATAATCATTTGGGGGCTCCTTGATATCATTCTGAAAGTTCACTGGTTATAAAATTCACTCTTCCCCTCTAAAATAATATTGCCAAAGTTGACACAATAACAAAAAGTGACTCGTCAGAATGACAAAGTACTTATTTCAATCGCCTGTCAAAACAATACGTGAACCAGCTCAAAATATAAAACCGTTGTTTCTCTTCTTTTTTTTACCTATCGGGTCTCAATTTCATGGCACCGCTTATACAGCAAAATATTTTCGCATATTATATAACAACAACCAGTAGAGCGCGTATATTGTGTGGGCCGTAAAAGTGCAGAAATCCGCGGCAAGTAGAGTCATGCGATTGATGAGGCCTAGGTTGTCGTTGTCGTGTGGGTGGCGTGTTTGTTTGCAACTACTTGAGAGAGTGAGTTTGAATTTAACTCACCCCAAAAAACAAGGTCGGAATTTATCCGGATTCTAGGCAGAGAGTCTCGCCCTATCTCTAAGTGGGTCAGTACGACCTACCGTCGATTTTACCAAACTCTTCCTAATTTAGGATCAATCTCAGGACTTAGGACGAGTTAAGCTCCGTAACGATAGACGTTTAGCATGCATTGAACCCGTCCTAACTTAGGACGACTAAGGATGACTTACACGGAATCCGATGGAGATCCTCTTATTTAAAACCAGTTTCCGGGTCGGCATGATCCATGGCCCAACTTCAAAGAGCTGCTTAAGCAGAAAATAAGCAGGATACCAGTGACAATAATTACATGTGACTTTGTAGTTTGGCTGGTAACCCTATTCTGGTAGGCATAACTTGTGTGTGCTTAACCAGCTCTTTGAAATAAGCCGGGCCCCATGAGACCCGGAATCCATGTCAATAATTGTGACCCGGGATTTTGAAGAGTGTGTTAGACCTTTAAGGACGCAGCATGTTGCAGTAAAACAACGCAAAGTGTGCCCGTTTAACTCCCATGTCAATAGGGAAAAAAGTTAATGTCTCACGCTCCAATAATCAAATGGGTAATCTCGTCGATCATCGGCAAATCTCTCGGGAATCAATCTACAGTATTGGAACACACGGTAAACCAATTGGGGGCTATTATGCACAATTTAGATATCGTTCGCTCATATAACTGTAAGACCCTACATATTGCAATTGGTTAGGGTTTAACAAAAATGCTTTTGCATACTTATTTTTGGAGCTCCTACTAAATGGGGTATACTGATCACGAGTGGTCTGCTAAAATATGTTTTGTTATTTTGTAACCATTAAGGAAGGTCAGAGCCGGTTTGGTCTCGACGTTTCGTTTCAGCTGCAATTTTTGTAAATCTTAAAAAGAAAAAGATAAAAGGAGATTGTCATCTACCTTAAAACCACATCATGCGCTGCTGTACTCGTCCGCACTTATAGGTGACCAAGACAAAAGGGGACCGACCATCCCATGATAATTGAACGCCCGATTGTAAACGATGTCCAAACAGATGTACCAAAAATCAAAGGACACACAAAAGGATAAACTTAAAGGCAGTGGACACTATTGGTAATAACTCAAAACAATTATTGACATAAAACCTTTCTTGGTGACGAGTAATGGGGAGAGGTTGATGGTATAAAACATTGTGAGAAACGGCTCCCTCCGAAGTGCCATAGTTTTCGAGAAAGAAGTAATTTTCCACGAATTTGATTTCGAGACCTCAGATTTAGAACTTGAGGTCTCGAAATCAACCATCTAAACATTATCTCGCAACTTCGATGACCGATTGAGCTCAAATTTTCACAGGTTAGTTATTTTATGCATATGTTGAGATACACCAACTGTGAAGGCTAGTCTTTGACAATTACCAATAGTGTCCACTGCCTTTAAAGACACTTGGTCCTCTACCGTTAAAGAAACAAATATTTGAACAAGATAACCAAGGGGGATTATTTTGATGTTCACCAATATTGTAACTTGAATAATACAGAGCATAACTGGTACTTAAATGGTACTGTGGGACGTGATACATATTTTATGAGACATAAATACTTTAAGTTAATATCTAAGTCTACACTCCGAAATTAAAATCTGAATATTAAAAAATAATGGAACATATTTTTATCTCCGTTGTCAAGAACGAATATGGTTTGAAAATAAGTTTTTGTGTGCTACAAAGGTACCATAATACAGACTCGTCCTTAAAAATTTATTTTAACTTTACTTTTCATACCATCGGGAAATCTCAGTCCAATATCTGTGATAAAAATAAGGGTGCATGGGCTGGTTAAATACAGTTATATAGAACCACTATATAATAATTTGTCGATTTAAAGAGCTTTAAGGCCCGGTTACAAAGGCCTCGAAAACGAGAACGAAAACGAGAACGAAACGAGAACGAAAACGAGAACGAAAACGAGAACGTTTGCAATGCACGCTCTCGATTGGTTGAATAAAAAGCGTGCGCAATTGAGCACTGAGCAATTCAACCAATAGAATGCGTTCTTTTCACAATGCTAACTCAAAACGAGGCGATAGGCGCAGCCACTGCAAGTGATGGGGGACGCTCGCCCTTAGCCTCATTTTGAGTACGAATTATGACGTCATGCATAAACATTAAGAGAGGCGTCACCGGGCCTTCATTACTGTTCTGTCATCTCGTTAGTGTTGTCTGATAGTCCGTTTTATATAAAATCCCAGCGGATCCTTGCCGTGATTGGAGGATTGCCCGTCACGTAATAACAAGTAAACGTACTATTGCACGGTACGTTATTCACCGTGCATTTTTCGCTTCATTCGTCGTGCACTTGTTTTGTTCCATTCGATTTTTGTCTAATGCACGGTACGTAACACACGGTGGGTAACACATCAAAAGAAATGGGTGTAATGTCACACTTTTTATTGATACGCGTTGTTATGAGAGTTTTGTCCACCACTCAAAATGACAAATATCTACTTGGATGTTATCCAAAACGAACATTGAATTTCCTGCAATAGTGCGAATATTTTGATTTGTGACAGATTGTTCCATTCAACTCGGCTCCTCCTTTGAATAGAACCATTCCACCTTTCATCTGAATAATATTCTCACCATTGCAATCATAAAGATTCATCAGTTGTTAACAAAATTTGCACACCCAATCTGAATCTGAAAGGTGTATAGCTTGATACCGTATCATTAATATGTACTAAAATTTGGTCATGGAACCAGAAAAAGGTGGTTATACGGCGTACTAAAGCTCTTGTAAAGTGACACAAATAAAGAGCTGTGTCGGCTGGTGCGTACGTGTGTCAAAATCACGCGACGCGCGTGAATAGATTGTGTTTTGGCGACCCCAACCAAAGCCTAACCGACTAAACAAGTCGGTTACCGGTGACTCGTTACCGCGCTCAACCGAACACGCGAAAATACAACCGATGACCAATGTTTCAGTGTTAGCACTACCAACTTGCGCATACCGCGTATTTGCGATAAAGTCTATGATAATGGCATCTCCCGATCAACAAGTTAGTGGGGGAAAGTGTATTTTGCTTTGACGCGTGTCCACAAGACAGGCTACATGGGTCGGATTCCGGAAAATGCTGTTTTGACGGTAAGCATTTTGTGTGTTTACTCCAATAACAAAACACGCGTAAATAAGTGTATTGTCATAACCTACAGACATCGAGGAGATTTTACAATTGACTTACAACAACCATGTGCGCATTATGTCTTTGCAAATAAAAGAGGTAAAGCAAGGCTACGGATACAGAATATGAAAAGGGTACGTCAACTCTGTGTGTGTTCACAATAAACGCGTAACCGGTTCTTCCGTATATTGTAAGTACGTCAAGAACAGACAGACACGGTTTTGCTGAATTTAGTTGCATTTTTGGTCTAGATTAGAAACATGTTTCCTGGGTCATGCATGACAAAGAAAAAAATGTGTTCATCATCTGTGGGCAACATACCGGAACAAATACAGTATAAACAGCGCCGTCTCTATTTTGCCGTGTTCGCTGGCAACTTTCTTCAAGACATGGTATTAACGTGGGGGTCCAAAAACGAACAGTTAAACCAAAACGCTATTCAGTCAAATCATCCAAAGGATACACACAAAACGAGTTTGGATTTGTTTTGCTCACGAAACATCGTGCGTGTATACCTTGGTCTATCTGACACATGACTATATGATTGCGAAACAACATCTGACAGATCTGCATCCAACGTGAAACGGATGCGGTAATCGAATCTGTATTTGTATCCTTATCAGTACGTTTGCGAACCTCTCTATAGCCTTGTTGAGGTATGGCGGACACAATGGGTGAGAGAGCACGGTTTGATTTGGGTGTAATACAGAACAAATTAACCCAGACCTAATAGTGTCATAGCATTCTGTCCCCAATATCTCAAAACATTATTACTGGCATGTAGCAGCGGTTTTGAAACAATGTTATGCTGATGAAATCTACACCCAGTCAGCAAATAAACTTATGCTTATGTACACGAAATCAAACCAGGGTCTGAAAAACACAGTCCAACTGATAAAAAGACGCACTCAGAGTTTGCGTGGAACAAATCTTACGCACGAGGTGCAATATAATCTCATATTTTTATACATAATATTCAAAGTTTAAATCGGTTTACATTACTCATTCAGTATAAGGTTTGCATTTTGCTCGTAATATATACAGTTAATACAATATGCATGTCATTACGCCGACGTAACGACACTGGACACGTTTGGTAATTACTCAAAATGTGCATTAGCATAAAAACTATTAACTTGGTAACGAGCAAGGGAGAGCTGTTGATTGTTAAATGACTATTCTGAAGTAACGTAGTTTTTGAGAAAGAGATGGTTTCTAGTTATAATATATAAGAAAGACTTCAGGCCCGGGGCCTTTCTCAGCCATCTGAAAGCAGACAAATTTGTGCGACAAGGGTGTTTTGTCTCTGACAATTTGGCCAAAAGAGCAATACAAATTACAGATTTCTTATGATATGCACATTTTGGGATACACAGAGGGAGAATATTCGTCTTCGATAGTTACCAAAAGTGCCCAGTGACTTTATAAAAGATTTAGAACATTATGTCTAAAACAAACTGTCCGGAAAAGGGGCTGAGGTTTAAAAATCGTAAAAAAAAACACTCATCTTTGAAAGATGGTAAAATAATTGATACTGTAAACGGACCGTCCTTGTATCCAACAAAAGGTTCAAACTATATGTATGTTTTGCGTAATAGTTTTTCGTCCGGGTCTAACTCGATTCACGAGCATTTAACAAAAGTCAGGACAGTTATTTCGTTGTGTTATAACCAAAACATGTTTTTTTATGTAACGTTGCAATAGGTTGAGTTCAGTTATAGTCCATAGTTGTGTATTTCAGAAAGATTTTCATTAATTAGCAAACCACCTGTTCTTTCATCCGGAACTAATTGTAAACAAATGTACCCTGAGTTTATCCAAAGGGATGATTAATAAATAATTACATTTTAACGAGGGAAAAACATTAGGTACATGATAGGTACATACTGTATGGCATTTACCAAAGAGAATATTTAACAATAACATGGAAGCGACTGCATCCAGTTATATTCAAATGAAGATTACGTGGCTAATTAATTAAGATTTTTAATTTTGTTTACATTTAGAGTAAAGCTTATGTTCGAAGCTTCAATTTGGTATTTGATTTCACTCTTTTGAAGTTATGGTCTAGGAGATTAGGCTTAAACAAAAAAAGTGAGCAATTGCTGTGGGTTTTAGGCGGAAACAGAGAATAAGAAAAAAAAATTAAAATCTCGACAGAAACAATACCTGTTCCGACGGTAGGTCGGAACAGCTAATTAATTGATTTTTGCTGTGATATTAAAAAAAAAAAAAATTCTGAAAAAACTCTGTCGGAATACTATAAGGTTTTTGGGTTTGTTTTTTTTGAAAATCTGCATTCTTTAAAGGCACTGTACACGTTTGGTAATTGTCAAAGACCAGTGTTCTCACTTGGTGTATCCCATCATATGCTTAAAATAACAAACCTGTGAAATTTGGGGCTCAATTGGTCGTCGAAGTTGCGAGAAAATGATGAAAGAAAAAAACACCCTTGTTGGACGTATTTGTGTGCTTTCAGATAAAAATAAAAGACTTCTAGCTAGAACTTAAGTCTTTTATTATTTTATTGAGAAATCACCTCTTTTATCAAAAAACTACGTTACTTCAGAGGGAGTCGTTTCCCACAAATGTTTTATACTATCGACAGCTTTCCAACGCTCGTTACCAAGTCATTTTTGAAGTTAATATTTGTTTTGAGTAATTATCAAACGTCTACATTCCCTTTAAGATAATCTTCATGTCACATGTTTCACAAAAGAGTTAAATAGTTTGATTAAATAATTTGATGAGCAGAAAACAACCTCCACTTGTTACTCACACTTATAATCCATATTGCGATTACGGAGGTCAGGCATAATTATACAGGCTCCCACTCTCCTCGTAAAAGTATCGCACCTATATAATTTCAGCTCGATGACGTGATCGCGATCATAATACAGTCGAGCAAGCGTCCTTGCAACGTTTTCCCCACGGGGGAAAATCACCATTCACTTCACAGGTCAACAGTGTCCGTAAAGGTAATTATATACTTCTTCTTTTTTTATTTATTTTTTGAATTCGGTCCGAGTTGTTTGTCGAGTGTTTCGTAACTAGGGTTTCGTAACTAAACGGATTAGGGTTAGGGTTAAGGTCAGGGTTTAGGGTTAGGGTTAAGTTTAGGGTTAGGGTTAAGGGTAGGTGTAGGGTTATTGGTTTTCGTAATTAAACGTCACTGCGCGTAAAAACAGATTCCCGTAAAACATTCCACTAATTGGTCAATAATGTAACGGTCCTGCATAAGTAACGCATTCTTTCAAACGAGTTTGGGTACATTTTGCAGGACACGAAACAATAATGTCTACAGATTTACAATAAACGTTACACACGGTTTTATGATAGAACGCTTCCCTTAAAAATTATTACTTGCTGAGGTGATGGGGTTTTTGAGAAATGATTAAAACAATGTCACGAAAATAATATTTTTACGTCTCAGTGAGACAACGTTTTTACCAGTGTTTGTGTTTAAATATTGGAACTGAATAATACGTTTATTCTAAAATAATGTCGTTCGTCTCCTGATACGAAAATTATTTCCCTGACATTGTTTTACTCGTTTCTCAAAACTTACAGCACCTCAGCAAGTAATATTTTACGGAAAGCTTTCTGCCACCATTATCTTCAAACTGTGTAAGTTTAATGTAAATCTATGTACACTGTGTTTTGTGTTACAAAAAGTACCCACACCCTTTAAACAACAATTTCGTTTGGGTATAAAGGAATACCATTGTCTCGTCCGTCATCACGTTGTTCGCTTAAGTCAAAATGCTCTTGCAAGTTGCAAAACCTGTAGTTTGTGTTTACCCTTCAACGAAACCGCGACACGAAGAGTGATTTCCGGGGAACCAAACTTTGTTTCCAAGTAATCAAATACCACATTGCACAGCTAAGCCCTTTTAAACAATGCTTAAAATAATGTCTCAACGACACTTTGATTGCATGAATAATGTGTCCGTCTCTTCAAAAGAAAACTGGAGTATTTATATCCGCTAAAGAATAGTTCAGCCACGGGCGATGCAGCTGAAAAGATTAGTGGTCCAATAGTATAAATAGTGACTTTAAGATTTTCAAAGAAGATTTCTTGTGTCCCTCATCAAAATATAAATCCTTTTCCGCAATGTACACTGTCTCGCTAAACTGCAATCCCAAAATAGACATCGATCTTCTGAATTATGTATTATACAAAATACTTTAGCTGTATAGTGACTTGTTCCAACATCCACGTGGTCCATTTTGACGGTTCAAAAACTACTGACCGTTGGTTTTGCCCCCACCTGTTGCGTTGACGAGTTGAGTGCGTTGGAGTTACACGTAGCCCGTGTGTTGTTGGTGTTGCCACGAACGTTCATTTCCATACTGGAGGCCCTATTGGTGAGGTAGTTCTTGAGGTGGTTATGTCCTCGGCCGGCACACTTGATGCTGAAGGCCTGTCCGAAAGCCTTACGATAGCGTGGATTGGTGACGTTGTAGACAATAGGGTTAACAGCCGAGTTGATGAACACGAGCACCCGGGTGACTTGCGTCCAGACGAAGTCCCCATGTTTTGCTTCGGGGGTGAATATATAGGACAGCGTGGTGATTTGGAAAGGTGCGAGGCAAAGGAAAAATATAACCCCGTTGATGACGAGCATCCGACTTACCCGATCCCGGATGTGTTGACTGCGGTCACTAAATCCGGAGCGTTGTGCTCTGGCAACCATACTGTTCAGGGCGGCGATGATCCTACTAAAAAACACAATATTGACAAGCATCGCTATCGCGAAAGGCACAGAATGAACGGCATCGGCAAAGTCGCCGACCCAGTCAGCCGCCCCAAAACACAAGCCCATGATCTCCGGATAGTTTGCGTATTTCTCCACATGTTCCGGCCACGTAAGGCAGACTGTGAAGAAGGTGGTACTACCCGGGATGAGCGTGCAGGCGAGAACGAACGAGCACAGCCATACTATCGCCACGAAGCGAATCGCCCGGGGTCGTGTGCTGTGCTCCCGGTGGAGGTGCGGTTGACATGTGGCATAGTATCTCTCCAAAGTCACCAGAGTGATCAAGATCACAGACGCAAAATAGGAGATATCAAGGAGTAGATGGACGGTAATGCAGCCGGTAACACCCATGAAGTACTTATCTAAAGCAAGAGGTGAGACACAGTACCCGATGACTTTGGACATAACTGAGATAGAGAGAAAAAGGATGTCCGCAATGGCAAGATGTGTGAGATAGAAGTTCAGCGTGGTTCGCATCCACGTTACACGCCACAAGACGAAGAGGAACCCCACGTTTCCGGCCAGGCCAAACGTTAGAATACACGGCATGACTATGGTGACGAGTATCCGCTCCGTGGAGCCGTACTCGTGGTGCACGGCATCCGACTCACTCACGTTGAGACTAATATTACAGCTCGGAGAACCTTCCGATATGGTATCCATGGCGCTACTGACGAACGAACGAGAGTAGTGAACTGGCGATTCGTGTGTGGATAGTTTTTATAGTGCAGCGCAAACCTGTTCGAGTGGCTCGCACACCGGTTGCCAGTTTTTTATTTTTTCGAAGGGTTGTCGCGAACGCCGCGGTCTTTTATTGGCGGACAATATCACTGCGTGCGTGACGTCTGTACACCTGTGTCGTAAATATCACAGACGACGACCGTTGCATGACTGGAAATAAAACAGTGGTTGGTGGTCTTCGTAATTGCATGTACACCAGGGAGAATATAATCTTTTTAAAACACTCGTTTGACAAAAAAAAAGTTCTTAAAATGTGAGTGGGCGATTAGGCATTAAGTCCAGTCCCTGGGACACGGGAGGGGACACAAATGATATGCCCCTAATCTCTTCTTCTTTTTTTTCTATTTCAGTCATGATTGTAATGCATAATTCACAATATTACTTTAACAAATCCGAGGCAGTGGATTTGCAGAATAGAGCTTTATATAAATACAAATTACCTTGGAGCCTTGGGTTCTGAGCTTTGCAAAAATATGAAAGGAATTCTGATTCTGATTTTATTTGCTTGTGTGCTGTTTACCTAAAGCTTTACATAATTGTAAAGAGTCTGATGTTTTCCAATATTTTGTACTCGCCAGGGGAATATCAAAGTGAGGAATATTTTTAAAAGCGGCTGTTTGACAAAATCTTTAAAAACAGGAATTTGGGGACAATCTGCCAGATGTTGCTGATTCATCAAGTTTATGAATACTAATCAGATTTTCGATGCTGACTTGGCGTTTTTTATGATTACAGAAATATGAGAATTCCTTTCAAGACCGCACTATTGCTTACAACGCATATACGATGTATATGTTGAATTAAAGAAATACTGCAGGCATTTATACGTGACAATTAGTTGATTTTAGACTTGATGCTCTTGGCATGTGGAGGAATGTTGCATTTTGTTGGTACATGTTAAAGGCAGTGGACACTATTGGTAATTGTCAAAGACTAGCCTTCACAGTTGGTGTATCTCAACATATGCATAAAATAACTAACCTGTGAAAATTTTAGCTTTATCGGTCATCGAAGTTGCGAGATATGAAATGAAAGAAAAAACACTCTTGTCACACGAAATTGTGTGTGTTTAGATGGTTGATTTCGAGACCTCAAGTTCTAAATATATGTCTCGAAATCAAATTCGTGGAAAATTACTTCTTTCTCAAAAACTATGGCACTTCCGAGGGAGCCGTTTCTCACAATGTTTTATACCATCAACCTCTCCCCATTACTCGTCACCAAGAAAGGTTTTATGTTAATAATTATTTTGAGTAATTACCAATAGTGTCCACTGCCTTTAAATTCAAGAAATACTGCAGGCATTTACAAACTGGTTGACTTTTGGCTTTTGGTACGTGGGGCGAATAATGCACATTTGTGTGTTTCTCGTGACGTCATGCCTACAAATTTTACTGTTTTGTTACTTTGGTTTATTTTTCATTCATTTATTTTAAATATTTTACTTTCATATTTCATATTTAAAATTGTTTATTTTACTATTCTTTTCCATATTATAGAAAAAGCTCTCGCATCCATATACAAAACGAATTAGAATAAATATTGGTCCATAACATGTAAACAATCCATTTCTGAGGTACAACCCACCGTCGAAATAACTGTACATAGTTTCATCCATTTTGTTGTAACTATGCCTGTTAGTGGCGGTTATCCGCTGTTGGTTATCAATACTAACAAATAATAATATATAAGCAAAAGTAACGCAATACCGCGGCGGTATAACGTCAAAAGAAGATTCTTTTGGTCATCAGTAACGAGCAATCGCACATAGTGCAAGACCTTGCGTTATGATATCGTAACAAGTCAGGAAATGCCGCCTTTTGCGGTGCCGATTGTGGTCATAAGTCATTAGCTGCTATGAGCCATGACATTTTATCATCCCACAGTTCCAACATGACGTCCAATAACCGATGAAACTATAAACCAGAGTGTGCAGAGTCCTGGGGAAACATAGTGTGGTGCACGAACGCGGATGGATGCAATAAACCCCATGGCTGACTGCGTGAAACATAAGATTGGATAAATATAGCACAGTAGTGTGGTAACGAAGACCACCATTGATTACTTAAGGCAGTGGACACTATTGGTAATACACAAAATAATTATTGGCATAGAACCTTACTTGGTAACGAGTAATGGGGAGGGGTTGATAGTATAAAACATTGTGAGAAACGGCTCCCTCTGAAGTAACGTAGTTTTCGAGAAAGAAGTAATTTTCCAGGAATTTGATTTCGAGACCTCAAAATTAGATTTTGAGTTCCCGAAATCAAGCATCTGAAAGCACATGACTTCGTGTGACAAAGGTGTCCCATCTGACAACTTCAACGACCAATTCAGCTCAAATTTTCACATGTTGATTATTCTATGCATGCGTTACAGATACACTATAAGTGAGAAGACTGGTTTGATAGTAAACAATAGTGTCGAGAGTCTTAAGGTGCAGAGACGTGCTGCTAATCTCTAAGTGTAAAAGAGTGAAAAACACCACTCTTTACATTTCGAGTTGTCCCTCATATGGCTCTTTAAAAAGAGTGGTTATAATTTCACTCTTTTAGAGGGGTTTCACTCCGGAACAGAATGAAAAATCACCCAAAAGGATGCAAACTTAAATCAAAAAGAGTGGAAGACCACTCGAAAAAAAGAGTCGACCTTCATATGGCTCTTGAAAGAGTGATTTTTCACTCTTTTAAGAGAGTAGGTTCATCGTAAGAGACTATTTCTACTCATCTAGTGTGTCAAGCATTTTTAATATGCTCAAGAAATTAGTCTGGGACCCGCTCCAGAACAGCGGCGTATAAAGCCAGGCTATGCTTATTCTTCAAGGAACACATGGAATCTATTTCCAATAATATTACATACAAAGACATTAACCATTGGTGACATCCAGCCTCACTACCAGGCAATCTTCGAAAAAACACATCTACTCCCTCATTCCAGCCCATACAAACTCATTTAGAGATTATCATTACAAGGTCCTAACGCAAACCTTTTTTATGTCGTGTTTTCACCATGCAAAGTTTCAGATCCTACTCAAAAAAAAATAAAAATTCTCAACTCATTATACCCAAGAACTATCAGTAATATCAGATTTAGAGGTGCCAAATCGCCCATGACACCATCAAAACCTACCCGGTTAACTTAAATACTTCCAAATTACCAAGGGGGAGCTCACTACAGATTTATCAGATTTAAAAGTGCCAAATCGATAACGATACCTTCAAAACCTACCCGGGCAACTTAAATATTTCCAAATTACCAAGGGGGGGGGGGGGCTCATCTTTAGAACTTTAGAGCACTACACAGTATATGCAAATGCTCCTTTCCGTGATATAATTTTACATGCGATTGTATTCAGTATTATCCAGATCCAGAAGCCACGTGACTTCTTCCCGGACCCAACGCTCCGGATCGTGGGACGATAAGACAAGGAGATGACAATTCAATGTGTACTAGGGTGGTGCGAGGTGGCGCCACACACTATTAACGGATATTGCTTGACCTGTAAAGCATGTAATGGATTTAATGTCCATGAACCCCGATGATTTTTGTGAGATCACTAAAAACTGCTTCAACGTGTCCGCTCAAAAAGCCTCATCTGTTCAATACGCCGTAAAACATTGCTTCGGGTTGACTTGGTGGCTATCTACGGGCATCTTCTAAAGCAAAATCGTAGCTAGAACGGACGGGGCGAGTTCATTGACCGTGTGTATAGTTTGAAACTTCTCTTTGAATAATGTATTTTATGGGTATATTTTTTTATATATATTTATAGAGTGTATCTCTTTGTTAGCACGAACGTTACCAATAACACCGAAGTCACCTTATAAATGAATTGCAGCGCAATTCATTCTTTTTTTCTTGTCAAATACCATGGAGGATATTTCAGTCTCTATACTTTCGAATTAAATTTGGCCGGTCCTTTTCTTTTTGGTTGGGGAACAATGCTTTAACAGCCTTCGGGTTATGATTTCTTTTCAATGGCCGTTCTTGAAGCTGTTTTGTTGACAATCTTGTTGCCGGGTGATACAATCAAGCTTGAATAGCATCCCCTCTCGCACGGAGTCTCGCGAGAAGTATCGAGATCTGTCGCCAGTAGGGTAGAACAGGGTCTTCGCGTCGACCTTGCCTAAAGGCTGAGATGACGCCGTGATCCGCTGCGTATCCACGGCGTGCATGATCCGGCTAAAGTATACAACCAAAAAAAGTCCAAGGAATCCCACCGGACCACGAATGCTGCCGTGGCTCACCAGTAATCTACCGTCGATGTAACCCAATCACTAGGAATATTATGTGGAATGTTTAAACCTATATATGCAGAACTTATTAGCAATATCTCTGTTGATTGACGTCACGGCACATTTGAGAAAGGCAATCAAGAAATCTTGAGGATTACGGACCTGGGAATTGCGTTCAAGTGTGAAGAACATTTAAACAACCTGTGGTCGTACTTTTAATTAATACATGATAAAGGTTTCGGCAAAGTTTTGCTTCGACAGTGAAAAGGCTCAGTGGGATTAACGCAGTAATATAACGCCCAGGAATAATTCCTTTTGATATTTCGAACAGCTGGTCTTGTCTTTTTATATCCACATAATACGATGAAGAAAGCACACCGATGACATAATGTGTTGAATAGATCAACAGATTCCACTGTGACTTAACCGACATGGTTTCTTTTGTATAAAAAAATCGTCAAGTTAAACAAACTTTTTTTTATTTCTAAATTATTTTTGTTATGCTGTTGATATTTTCACCAAGTTTCAGGACCCAATATGCATACAATCGACGAATTGTTTTCCTTTCTTTTTCTTCATATTATCATGTAGTGACAAATCTCTGATTTTCATTCGCTGCATATGGGCATGATGTCAAAACTAGGCGTGGTTACGCAATGGCGTTTTACAAAGTGACAAAACTGCTTATTTATCGTTGGTGTAGTGATAAATCTTCCGTTGGTTTATACACAGTACTCTGCGGGCACGTTTTGGAGAGTGATTTTGGTGTGGAAAATAGAAGTAGTATGAATTAACTGCTTATCAAAACGCACTCGCAAAATTGAACAAAAATGCTGTAAGTTTTCAACATGACTAAATAACTCAGCTTTATTTAGAATTTTTGGCTTCAGGGCTAATTCGTCGCTTCGAAAAATAACGGCGTCGTAAAACAGGAAGCTGTGACAATAATAATAATAATAATAATCGGTCATCGAACTTGCGAGATAATAATGAAAGAAAAAACACCCTTGTCACAGGAAGTTGTGTGCGTTTAGATGGTTGATTTCGATACCTCAAGTTCTAAACTTGAGGTCTCGAAATCAAATTCGTGGAAAATTACTTCTTTCTCGAAAACCATGGCACTTTAGAGGGAACCGTTTCTCACAATGTTTTATACCATCAACCTCTCCCCATTGCTCGTCCCCAAGAGTAATTACCAATAGTGTCCACTGCCTTTAACACTTTTAGTAAAATAATATTTGGTCAATCCATATCAGTCTAAAAGTAATCAAGTACGCCATACATTGGGGAGAAACTACAATGTTGGTCCATTACGAATAAACATGGTTGTGTGATTCAGGAGAAAACACAAAATACAACCGAGTGGGCCTACTTCCAAACTTGATAACTTGAGATGTTGGGTCAAAAACTAGCAAGTTTGCAGGCTTTTTGTGTGTTTTGGTATCTACAGTATTGAGGTTTTGTATTGTATTGATAACAATGCAGAAAAATAATGCAGCTTCGAGAGGCAGAAAGGTTGTGGATCTCAACAGGGCGGAACATGACTATTAAACGAAGAGGAGCGTACATCATTGGACGAAGATCTTAACATAATTTTTGGTGAAATTGGCTTGAAACTGGCAATGTGCGTGACGAGCCCATCAAAGCTTTTGAAACGGTCACGCTGTTTGGGTGCATGGCGAGAGATCGACAAGAGCATTAATGTAATTAAACATAATCTGTACTGAGACACGCAAAGTTGCTCGATTACGTTTGGTTGTTTTCGAAATCTAATCTTAATTACGTTTGGTTGTTTTTGACACAACAACATCGCAAAGAGCAAAACTAAAGTTCTAATCATTGGGCATGGTTTGTAACTTCTGGACCTAGGCCTACTCAATTTGGATTTGTTTTTCGTTTCAAATAAGACATCCAGCTTATTGAATTGCTGCACCTGAATGTGGAAAAATGTCAAATATTGACTGTTTTGAGTGCTATGTTTGCAGCTACAACTCCCGATGTGATAGACTGCTCCGGGGACCACCTAATTGTACCAGCTCTGGAACCAGCTCTGAGACCAGCTTTGGAACCAGCTGTGAGACCATGTTGCTTTGGAACCAGCTCTGAGACCAGCTTTGGAACCAGCTCTTGAACCAGCTTTGGAACTAGCTCTGAGACCAGCTTTGGAACCAGCTCTTGAACCAGGTTTGGAACTAGCTCTGAGACCAGCTCTGGAACCAACTCTGTAACCAGCTTTGGAACTAGCTCTGAGACCAGCTCTGGAACCAACTCTGAGACCAGCTTTGGAACCAGCTCTTGAACCAGCTTTGGAACCAGCTCTGTGATCATGTTGCTCTGGAACCAGCTCGAGAACCAGCTCTGGGAACCAGCTCTGGAACTAACTCTTAAACCATCTTTGGAACCAGCTCTTGAAACAGCTCTGGAACCAGCTCAGGAACCAGCTATGTGACCATGTTGCTCTGGAACCAGCTCTGAGACCAGCTCTGAGACCAGCTCGGGGACCAGCTCGGGAACCAGCTCGGGAACCAGCTCGGGAACAACCTCGGCACCAGCTCTGGAACCAGCTCTGAGACCAGCTCTGAAACCAGCTCTGGCACCAGCTCTGGCACCAGCTCTACTCTGGAACCAGCTCTGGAACCAGCTCTGGCACCAGCTCTACTCTGACACCAGCTCTGGCACCAGCTCTACTATGGAACCAGCTCTGGCACCAGCTCTACTCTGGAACCAGCTCTGGCACCAGCTCTACTCTGGAACCAGCTCTGGAACCAGCTCTGAGACAAGCTCTGGAACTAGCCATTGAGCCAGCGCTGGAACAAGCTCTGTTACCATGTCTTGAATCAGCTCTTGAGCCAGCTCTTGAGCCAGCTCCTGAACCAGCTCTGAGACAAGCTCTGAAACCAGCTCTGGAACCAGCTCTGAGACCATGTGGCTCCAAGACACGCTCTGGAACCAGCTCTGAAACCAGCTCTGGAACCAGCTCGGGAACCAGCTCGGGAACCATCTCTGGAACTAGCTCTGGAGCCAGCTGTTAGAACATGTTGCTCTGAGACCAGCTCTGTCACCAGCTCGAGAACCAGCTCTGGAACCAGCTCTGAGACCAGCTCTGAGACCAGCGCTGAGACAAGCTCTGGAACTAGCCATTGAGCCAGCTCCGGAGAAAGCTCTGGAACTACCCCCTGAACCAGCTTTGGAGCAAGCTATTTTACCAGCTCTTGAACCAGCTCTTGAACCAGCTCTTGAACCAGCTTTGGAACCAGCTCTGAGGCCAGCTTTGGAACCAGCTCTGTAACCAGCTTTGTAACCAGCTCTTGAGCCAGATGTAGCTTAAACAATGTCTGTGCAGCAGATACTCACGCGTGTGACGCATTGACTGTATGTTAAAACAGGATAATAATCACACAAAGTACATCAATTGTGAGCTTATACGCAAGTGCCCTTGTGGTGACTACTTCACAATGGAGCAGTATACCAAATAAGGGAATTCTTTAACCTGGACCCCACAAGGGAATTCTTTGGAGAAGGGAGTTATAAAATAATAATAACAAGACATCACAAACTGGATAGGTGTTTACCTTTCAAACTATTTTATCAACACCCACAGATAACACAAGACAGACCAACCAAGTTGAGATTTACCAAAGTCAACTATCCCATTTCGTTTCCTTTGGCCATGCGTCTCAATAGATACGGATTATCCTTTCCATAAGTTACCATGTGCTTTTCGTTAAGGCACTCGACCACGCTCAATATTATGTATTCAATGTCTTTTATGTCATATATACCTGAAAATCGATCCAGTAATTGTATAGAGTGAGTCTGTAGACTATCGGTTTTGATTGCACATCCCTCAAAATTGTTCAAAAGATTAAAATAACGGTCGCTTGGCTCTTGGTATCCTATTTCATGAGGCACTGAAAGATGAATAAAAAGACGGTATAGGAGCCTTAAAATAAATCGATGAAAAAATATTTGTCGTTCGTTCAAAAAAGAATACAGTCAAAAATCAAGCAAATGGATACACTTTATATATTAAATAGCCCCTCAACAAGCGAGAATCCTCTTTTGTCCCAACGCACCTGTGTGACGTATTAGTAACATGCGTACGTGCGTTTTCATTGGGACAATGGTTTTGTTGTTGCACTTTCGCAATGCTCCTTTTTTATCGAGTTGCGTTGTTCAGGAATCAGAGCAGGTCGTGCCTTGGTTACAATATTTGTTTGTGAAATTAATTAAGATTTCGATTTTGTTATAGTTAATCAAGTTATCAATTTTGTTACATCTACCATTGACAATGATATACCGATTGTGTACACAAAGGACGCTGGCAGCTGCCCACCACAGACTCCTGTTGTTGACACCCCTCTGGAGTGTGGTACAGCCCATTGTAGAATATCGGGTAATACAGATACTATGCATGACGCATGCTGCAGACGACCAAAAGTGCAGCTATAACAAACATCACCCTAAACCAACCAAAAACAGATATCATGAACAATTTACTTCATTGCACGTTTATCAATGGGAATCAGTGTATCTAGTGAAATTATTGCGCCTGTAAAACCAGTGCCTGGCTTTATCCTTGTAGATAAAGACAAGGGACCAGTCTACCCTAAACTTTACTCTAACGCTAACCACCCTTACCGTTATCACACTGAAACTCTATACCCTAAAACCTTTATCAACCTCTTCTCTTTTCTTTAAGTGTTCGGGTACCTTTTGTACGGCACAAAATATAAATGTCCACAGATTCACATAAAACTTTAACACAGTTTAAAGATTATGATGGTATAAAGCTTCCCTTAAAATACCTGGTAAGCATGCTGTATCTTTAGTTAGAAACGAGCAAAACAATTACACGAATGTAAATTTCGTCTCGTGAAACGAAAATGATTAAGCAAAATACAACGGATTTACACGACTCTACTGCAAACATTGCTCGGCGATTTTCCCTTTCTCTCAAAAAACTTGGCGACATATGAAGCTGAAACTTATACAGGCAAATTATATTACATACATTTACGGTGTTAATAGAGATTTATGCCATGTCCAAACAACTTGCTATACAAATGGTAAAGGTACCAACAAGGGGACAAAACAATAAAGAAGGTAAATCATTCTCAGAATGCGAGCCAAATTTTTTTTCGATGTCCCTCTATTTTGTCCACATAAATCGTCAATCGGATACTTTGGTCAGACATGAATGACAAATGAAGTGGTTCAGTCGAACTTTTCTGAAATCATTGTTCTACTTTTGAAGCTATAAATAAGATTTCAAATGCTTTGGAAACTCCGACATTTTTACAAGGATTGTTCATGTTTGTTGTGATGAACGAGGAGTCTAGTGTCGTTAAAGGCACTGGACACTTTTATTTTTACTTGGTGTATCCCTGCATCAAATAACAAATCTCCCAAAGAAATTACTCATCGAAGTTGCAAGAGAATAATACAAGAAACAACATCATTGTTTCTCAAATTTGTTTGCATTCAGATGCATAAAAAAGGGCATCAGCTGAAGGATTTTATTATTTGAGTGAGAAATTGCCTATTTCTCAAAACTGCGTTACTTCAGAGGGAGCCGTTTCTCACAATGTTTTATACTATCAACAGCTCTCCCTTGCTCGTTGCCAAGTAAGGTTTTATGCTAACAATTATATTGAATAATATATAGTTTCCAGTGCCTTTAAAGCAGTTTAGTTCAAGCGGTTCCAGCATTTGTTAATTTATATTTGTATGTAATACAAGTCAATAAACTTGCAGTAAAGACTGAGTGTCTGTAGCTTTTCAAGCGTTAATTTAGCGATTTAGTTAAACGGATTGTAAAATTTTAAACGCAGTCAACCATGTCATGAAGCAGCCTGATGAGTGATAAGGTGGAGTAGACCTTAACTCCGCCTACCCCTTTTGTGACGTCAATCGAGGAAGACGTTGCCTCGATCGAACATCGAACACACGTACGTGCAAGTACATTCAAGTCCTAGTCGTAAGTTTGTACGTTTCGAAAAAGTTTTTTCTTGCATTTTTCCGGCAATGTCGACCAGGTGTATTGCTGCTTTATGCAGCAAAACAGCTAATTAAAAGATGATGTAAGGTTGCAAAGTGGTCCGGTCCGACGTCTTTTCCAGCCCTGTGCAGCAAACACTTCGAGCCGTCGTGCTTCGAGAATCAGGAATACACTAGACATTTTGACATGAAGAGAAAGGTTTTTTCTGAAACATGACGCCATCCCAATAATTTTTTCCAGCTAGTGAGGGAGTCGAAGAAGGTACCTGAAAAACGTAACGAACCTAAAGGAGCATTTGCCTAACGTGGAATTGTTTCAACTTTGAGGGCATGTTTTAGCTTGCGCCAAGCGTCACTATCTTGTGTTGGCACTGCATGCGATTCATCGCGCCTCGATTGACGTCACGAACATCGCCCTCTCGGGTGTGACTTTTTCAAATTTTAAAATATAACGGAAACTATTTTTTTTTTTACCTTAGTTAATTTACAAAAGCTTATTGACAAAAGCTTTATTTTGACAAAATACCACTTCCATGTGACTTTAAAGCTCTCATCCTCGACGCAGAGTTAAAGAGAGGAATTGGTATACCTCTTAATTATATATTACAATCAAAGCTTGGGGTTTTGTATCCGTCACCATTAAACTTCTTATAACATTCCTTATATATGTAGCTTTTAATTTTATGACGATTAAAACTAAAAGAAACAGTGATCATTTTAAGGACAAGTATTGCGAGAGAGAATATTTCTCTCTTAGCTGGAGGAAACACAGGTGGCAAGAGGTTCCAGACAAAAGCTGAACACCAACAGTTACCAATATTGGTATATACTATAGGCAGCTTCGAAACGGGATTCGGCTTCAGGCTCTGTCCTCTCGTCTGAAGCCCTGGGGCTGGGCGCGTACAAAAAGCACGCGCAATCGTCAAAACAACCGCGGGGCCAAGCTATATAGCCTGAGCCGAATCAAGAGCCGAAGCCGTGGTTTCGCAAAGGGCCGTATATAATTTCTCTATGGTATGATGAGCAGGGAAGTGGCGGCATGCATGCATGCACCATGGATCTGTATACATCTTTCAACATGTTTAGTTAGTCAATTAGTTCATCTGAACTCAATTTGATTTTCTAATCATTCCGATCAATCATCTGAAGGTTAATTTTGAAGCTCTGCTAACCGACGTCTAGAGACATACATCCAAATTAAAATGGTTTCTTTTGTTGAGTGGGAAGGGACGATGAATGAGCGTAACTTGATCAAAGTGTTCCATCAAGGGCAAGAGCCGAGGAGACAGACGAGTGGGGGGGGGGGGGGGGGGGACGGGACACGGTTCATCTAGTACACCGAGAATAACATTAATCAAGCAAATGATCGACCTTGTAAAGTGAGTGCATCAGAAGTAGTCGAGGAACAAATAACAAGTGTTTGAGAGCGTTTATGGTCCTTTCACGTCGCCTTCAAAAATAGCATACTCGTAGAAGTATAACACTGCAAACGTCATTTTTCAAAGATTTTGTTTTGGTAATGCAAGTCGCCTGACACACAAGGCCGAAGGCCACTTCAAGGTGTGGGCTACAATTATTTTTTTCCAGAGGCCATTGCCACCTACTCATAGGGCTGAAACAGGGTTACCCCTTTCACAGTCCATACGAATGTAGGCTTGGGGTATCTTCAATTCGAAGCCTAGCCGGTAGAGCAGAAAGCACTACCTCCCCAAGATACTGTACAATCAGTCCCACGTGGAGAGAATGTCTCCCGTTATGGGACTCGTCCTATTTTTATGGAAAGTAATAATGTTCCCTATCTAAAAGATCCACAGGGTAGTTCACATGTTAGCGCCACCAAACTAAGCGAAGTCCCTTTACAAATACAAAGTATCACCGATTCACTTTTGAACTATGGGGTCAGTATAACGCATTGTGATTAGATTTAAATAAAGTTATAAACCTTTCAGCACTTTACTTTATTCGCATACAACTAATGAATAATATTGCTTGAATCGTGCGTGGTCGGTGTTTCACTCGGATGCGTCTATTTTATTGACCGGTCAAAAAACGGCGACAACAGTGGCGGCTGCTGACGGTCAGATCAAAATGAGGTAAAACAATTTAAATGTGCATGCATGACCGCACTGTGCCATGTCTCAGTCAATATTGGACATCTTTTGACCTCAGTGAGGTCGCTGTTGAAGCTTATAATGGATGCGTTCGACCATAGAGTTCAACTAGCTTCCCTGGGTCGACCCCGATCTGCCCCCGGTACTTTCGAATAGCTTTGACGTCATTCCAGGGAGCTCACCCGGGTCGCAATTTTTTTTTTTCGGGTCAGCCCCAGGCGCCCTGCTTCTGGAGTGGGTAATAATAATAATAATAATAATATAATAATAATATCGACTTATCGCGTAAAATCCATTGTTTTCGATAATGTGCGCATGCTCAGAACTACGTAAACAATGAAAATTTACCTGGTAAGTCTGCTGCCACCTAGCGCCTCAAAGTCTCCCAGTCATGCTGGTCTAGCTTACGATTAAACTTGATCGCTAGAACAGCATGCACCTCATTCCACGCCTTGCGCGCACGTACCCAGTATTTGCGATACAAAACAATAAATGGGTCTAGCCTGTTATATCATTTCTACCTCCATGGTTATATTAAAGCTCGCAAGACTCGTGTTGATAGTGTTGATGTGTTAAGCATCATGGTCGGTATTTCAATAAGTCCTGCCATTACTAAGAATAAATTATTATTGGTTCTATATGAAGACTATTTATTAACAGTCGTCGAGATTTTAAATTACAAATCGAAATGAACAGTCTTCCTATAATAGTTTCCAGACTACAGATCCATATTGTTCACTCAGTTGGGGGGGAAAAGTCTATGTATACGTTGGTAAGGTCTGTCATGTTTTGACACTTTGCCAGTTCGAGCCATTTTGCTTTTCCAAACACAAATACCCAACAGGATTCACACATGATTGGCACTTGATACCGAGCTAATATCATAATGTAGTATGTTTTACTCCCAAAAGGATAGCAACAAAATCCACACAGTTAAATTAAATTACCAGTGGATGATAACAGCTAAATACAAACACAAGACTTAACTACTCACGGTCTAATGAAATTACATTTCTCTCACGCCGAATTTGTTTTTTTGATTCATGACCTTCGGATTATTTTGCATTGTCCCTTTAATGCCTAGTATAATAAAGATTGCCGAAAGCCTACAATCCTGTAACTCCGATTGAATCGACAAAAACAGTTGTAATTTACATAGATGGACAAGCTATGGTGTTTTCTATTCTGGTATCACCGTTGCGGATTGGACTTTAAGCGAAATTCGGGAACGAAATTGGGCAGCCTTCGGCACACAAGCATAATTGCCGTTTGGTGTTTTTATGTTTCCCCTTTTTTTTCTCTCTTCATTTATTTTTAAACTCGATATCTCCGGCGCATGTTTAGGGCCTATATTTTATTCATAAAAATGTACTTAGATACTATTGTACAACGTCGCCTTTGGGGCTCTGAGACCTTTCGATTGTGAGGCACTAATAGTGAGCACATTACAATTTGCAAGTCAGCGAATAATGCGATAACTAGGATTTTCCTTTCTCCAAACTTGTTTGATAACTAGGATTTTCCTTTCTCCAAACTTTTTTCTTTTGGGCCTACCCAGTATCAAGTGTTACGAGTGCACTTTTATCATCAAATATGGCGGTTGATGACGCTATGTGCACATCATCTAAATGCATGGTTTCTTTACCACGAATAGATGCATTGGACATGACGTCACCGACCACCATCTTTGATTCAGAGCAAATGGAAAAGTGCACGCGTGTACGGACTGAGCACGACTCTCAGCCAATAAAAACTCTTCGTGGGTGCACATTTCATCAAAGATGTCGGCCAACGCACGGGGTCTAAAGGAAGATAACACGAAGTACGAACCTTGCATGGATCTTTAGTCTTCCACTTTCCTTCTGATGGACGATGCCTTTGTCGAGTCCACTTTAATGACTGGATCACATTCTACGTCCCAATCAGAAAGTAACTTATCCTCCAGGTGGGGTCACGCTCCAAAACACAAATCCACTTTCCAATTTGATTTGAATCTACTTGAAATTGGTAGGATGTTGCATGCCGCTATGCGTTAACGTGTTGCCCTCAGCATCGGAAACATCCATTCAGACCGTTCGTATCTGCAGTCCTTCTCAACACCTACAGGGGGAAAACAAAAATAAGTATTTAACAACAAATCTTGTTTGTCATCAGTATTAACTAAACACAGTTTGTTAAAAAAAAAATCAAACATGACTATAAGATTTTTCCCCAGCGGGCACTAGTATTCTCCCTTCTATAAAAAATATTCACGCGTGAGTAGAGAATTAGCTGTTCTCCTGCATAAAGGGGAAGTGTAGTTTAGTTAGAGGGTGCAGTTGTTGTACGGATAGGCCCATAGATAACCTGGAGCTACAAAAGCAATTATTTTATATTTCTATCCTTTTTACGCTGAATTTTGAATATTGTGTGTGTGTGTGTGTTATTCCGAACCCGAGATACCTGTTTGATCAAGGAAAATGCTACCCCTATCCATCAAGACCAGAGAGAGCCACCGTTTAATTTAATGTATCATCCCGTAGTAAGCCCCCCTCAGCGGGTTCATTTGCAAGGGTTTTAGTCCTAACTCCCGGGGATTTCTTCAAAAGATTAAGGGGTAAGGGGAGACAAGACAAGGAATGATTCTACAAGGAGATCTTTCCGCTGGATACCCTTGGGCATTTCAGTTGAAGAAGGTGATCGTCTTCTTGAGGACCGATGTTTCTTGTATATGTATACACCTGTCTGTTTGTTCGTCCATCTTATTGTGTGTTTCCTACTATTGTGAGAAGTGTTCGTGACTCAGCAGTCTCGTGTGTGTCTTAAAGTCAGTGGACACTATTGGTAATTGTCTAAGACCAGATTCTCACTTTTGGTGTAGGCATATTCCAACAAATGTATACAAATAACAAATATGTAATTTGTTTAAATCCAAATTGGTAATCGAAGAAGCAAGAAAAAAAAAAAAAAAAAAAAAAAAAAAAAAAAAAAACAGGCTTATCGCACAAGTTGTGTGCTTTTAGATGCTTTGAATTCGAGATCTCAGCTGAGGTCTCTTGTTCATCTGAAATAATTGAGTGAGAAATTGCTTCTTTCTCAAAAACTACATTAAGGCCTACTTCAGATGGAGCCATTTCTCACGATGTTTTATACTATCAAATCAACCGCTCTCCATTGCTCGTTACCATGAATAATAGAGCAAGCAACTTGCTCTATGCACAATTTAAGTAAGTTTTTATGCTAACATTAAAAGCACTGGACACTATTGGTAATATTGTCAAAGACTATAATTATAGCCTTCACAGTTGGTGTATCTCAACATATGCATAAAATAACAAACCTGTTAAAATTTGAGCTCAATCGGTCATCGAACTTGCGAGATAATAATGAAAGAAAAAACACCCTTGTCACACGAAGTTGTGTGCTTTCAGATGCTTGATTTCGAGACCTCAAATTAATTCTTTCTCGAAAACTACGTCACTTCAGAGGGAGCTGTTTCTCACAATGTTGTATACTACCAACAGCTCTCCATTACTCGTTACCTAGTAGAGTTTTATGCTAGTAATTATTTTGAGTAATTACCAACAGTGTACACTGCCTTTATCACTTAATCCATGAACTTTATTTCAGAGGACGAGTTGGTAGATACATATCAACCTGGGCGCAGGGTACAGCGTGTTATCTTCCAAACCCCTCTCACCGTCCCCATACCGGTCGCCCCTCCCCCTCTCTTTATGAAAAAAAATCTCTTTTTTTGTCCTTGATAGCACTCTCAAGATTGCAAAAATGTTACTGTATTTTTTTAAATTACCACATAGATTGTATTATTTTGTAGGGCAACCACTTGCCAAGAATTGGTTGATCTGCTCCCAAATGAGAATGGGTGCCAGCGGAGGGGTGTTACTTTAAGTGTCTGTGCATAATAATACGCAAAAACTAGTTCATCTTGCACTCCAGGGACAATCGGGGCTCATGTAAGTGGTCAATGCAAAATGTGACAATTTCGAAGAAAACTCGAGTCTTTGGTAAGATATAGGGCATACAAGGCATGGATTAAAGTAAATACTAGGGGGCACTTCAATGAGTGAGCAACGGAATTGGCGAAGCCAAAAGTGAAAGGCGTGGTTTACGGTTGGATGACGTCATGCTTACAACATACAGTCATGCTACAGGTATATTGATACCAATGGGAGACTTTGGAACGCTAGGTGGCAGCAAACTTACCAGGTAAATTGCCATTGTTTACGTAGTTCTGAGCATGCGCACATTACCGAGAACAATGGAGTTTACATGGAAAGTCTGCTTCCACCTAGTGTCCTAAAAGTCCCCTATTAGTAACCTTGTGTTTGTCTAAAAGACAGTCATAAACGAAAGTCAAATACTCAAGTTCTGGATAATCCACACTGAAAAATGGAGTGTTAAAATCGACACCACGAGTGTTGTGACATACATATACCGAAAAGAGAGTCGAAGTTAATACCATGGTTGTTAAAATAACACCAAAGTATGCAAAAACATTTACACTTTTTTGAAGTACACACCCATGCTTATATACAAATGCTTATATACAATACAATAATAATATTTATTCGGGCAATCACATTTTACAAGAACATGTTCATACATTAAAAATATTTAAGAAATCAAAGTAAAACAACAGTGGGGTTGCCAGGAGAGCATAAAAGTTTAAAAAAAATAACTATCGCCAAAAGGCGTATATCTCCTAAATCCCCCAAAATACATTAAAGCCAGTGGACACTATTGGTAATTGTCAAAGACTAGCCTTCACAGTTGGTGTATCTCAACATATGCATAAAATAACAAACCTGTGAAAATTTGAGCTCAATCGGTCATCGAAGTTGCGAGATAATAATGAAAGAAAGAAAACCCTTGTCACACGAAGTTGTGTGCGTTTAGATACTTGATTTCGAGACCTCAAGTTCTAAATCTGAGGTCTCGAAATCAAATTCGTGGAAAATTACTTCTTTCTCGAAAACTATGGCACTTCAGAGGGAGCCGTTTCTCACAATGTTTTATACCATCAACCTCTCCCCATTACTCGTAATCAAGAAAGGTTTTATGACAATAATTATTTTGAGTAATTACCAATAGTGTCCACTGCCTTTAAGACAAGAGAGGGCATATAAAAAAGCACAGCAGTATTGTCTATATTGTATATGTATTGGATCTTTTCTTTGTATGGGCACTCCCAAACACAAGCTGTGTTGATACTTGGTTGTTACCCCCAATTTCCAGTATATTGTGTAACACTTTGTAAACACTGTATTTATATTGATTAAGGAATTGAAAATAAATGTTGTGCTGAACTGAACTATCTTTATATGCAGTAAAACTTTTAACTGACATCAAGTCAAATGTTTGAGACTGTAAAATTGAAGAAAAGTTATCTGTTCTCAGTACTTCGAGTTTGTAGCTTTAACATGCTTTAAACTTCTCAAAGATACACACGAGAAATTCCATTACTATAAATGATTGGGGGAACTATCACCATTTCCAATAAGAAATTCTCCTTTTATAAATTTGGTGGGGTAGGTGTGATCCCTGTCAACACTGCAGTTAACGGTTGTATGGTTTCTGACTGCCACCCCGAAGATTATTTACAAAATGGCGAGACACACTGACAACCAACATAATGGTTGTTTTCGTATGGCTCATGTAAAAAAGTGAAACAACAGCACTCGTTAACTCTTGCAAAAAGCCATGATAAATGTCGAACAACTTTTTTTAGAGTGCAAGACGGTACCTAGATTTAGAGTGAAACTCGTTTGAATTTCACTTTGAAAGAGTGACGCAGATTGACTTTCACTCACTCAGAGCGAAACTGACACCACGTGACATTTAGAGCGCCGATACGCTAATCCGGAGGTCCTTGATTCAAATCCCGCTCTTGTCAATTTGTCTTTGTTCAATCACATTTCACTTAAAATCTACCTAGTTAGTTTCCCTTGGGTGGTTCAGAGTTGAAAATTTGATAACAGTAACACTGAGCAATATATCTGACAGTTTCAATATTCAGCAGGTGTTTAAGATCCAATTAAACGCGTTCCCGCCTGTCAAGGTGTAGTCATAAAACGTCTTTCAAGATGTGTATACGTTCTTTTACGGTTCAGGTGAGTTTAGAGACGTCCAGAGGTACTTAGTTATAAATCATTTTTCCCAATAAAAACTTCAACATTGAATTGTAAACATCTTCATAATAATGTTAGAGTGTTTTGATAAGACTATGTATGCGCTAATTGCGATGGTTACCAGGGCGTAACACTAAGGCTTGACGTAATTTAAAGAAGACGCTAACGCCTCAGCTCAATGACGTTAGACTGCACTGAAAATCATGAGCACTGACTGTGATGGCGGTTTATGCAATGGATCTTTACTCATGAAACTTGCACAGTCTATAAAGTGACATGTCACACCTGAGGTAGATATTAAAAGACTTAAGACAGTCTTTAATCTTGAGTTAGGTTGGGTTACTTGTCCGATTAGTTTGTAACTAGTCCTATAAGTTAGGACTAGTCTCAACTCTTTGTGAAAAATCGACCCCTGTATTTTACGGGCAACCAAATCCAGACGATATCCAAGAAGAACAGGCATACATTTGATTTTGTTTCCTTTTGTTTTTCGAGGGATCATAATTACGACAATGCTATACTAAATTACTCATGGAACCAAAGTGGCGCTGTAACCTGCCAGCATGCACATGAGGCCTCCAAGTTGCCTGTAAAAGTTGCCTTATGGTCTTGTTGTGACAATGCCCTTTCACAATGAAAGGAACACCTTCGATGTCGCTGTCTTGGAGTAGACTATGCCCAGTGTTGCAATGAATGCAGAGAATGCGTATGTGTGATGTTTTGTGGCGTCACCAGACTTTTAGCGCCGCTGGCTTCCAAATTATTACACATACATTGCGCCCCAAGCCGACTCAACTCCATGAGATGCAACTCAGCAAGACTATGTTATAATGTAAGAAAGCTGATTGGGGACAAAACAAATCAGGCAATATGCCTTATCAGAATGAAATTAATCTGACTTGGAATGTTTACAAAGAGGTGCAAGTCATGTCAGTGAACTGTCTCCTAGTTTTTGCTGCATTGCAGCAGTTTGGTTACATACGTTCCTTCTACTCAATGCGTTTTGGATCCTTTTTCAGCCGTCATGGTATTTAGTTGAAACATTCTTGGTAAAGTATAATCTGAAAGTGATACCACAATGATACTCCATTGAAAGTATCTGATAACACAAAAATCTAAAAGTTATTCAACATGACATCGTGAAACAGCTGCATTTCTAACTATAAGTCACAATCCATTCACAAAAAGTCGACTTTTAATTGATGGGTTGCAATACGCGTCATTGACCGCCGTCTTTGATGTATTTTACTCGTGAAAAGTGCACGCGATTCACGCGCAGCGCGTACACGCGTGCACTTTCCACGTGTAAAATACATCAAAGATGGCGGCCAATGACGCGTATTGCAACCAATCTATCAAGTCTTTACTTGCCTTGATTCGGCCCAAGGGGGTGCTGCGGAAATATCTATTTATCACGGAAGTAAATTTGAACAGGAAACTTGACAGTTTCAGAAAATATTTGAGCGGAATGTCTATGGCATTTAGAGGCTTGTCGGTTGTCCATACCTTAACAACAGAATGATTGAATGCACAACTTTGTATTCGTACATTTGGTTGTGTATAACTACGCCCCTGTTGGGCTACGACGCCAATATATAGGGGCCAAGAGTAGCAAGGGCACGGGTGATGGGTTATGAACCCGCGATCCAGACAGCCCGGCCCGGCAGCTGGTCCGTCAGCTTGGACGAAAGAAAATATATTTTGGACGAGACGGTGTCCCAGGGGAAATTAACATGGCTGGAGGAGCATGGTTTAAAGGACGGGTGCTAGTATCAGAAGAATTGTACACAGTTTGCCACATGGGGAACCGAATCTAGGGGGGGGGGGCACCGACAGAACTCCTACCAAAGAAGGTCACTTAAAAGTCCCTCCCACGTGTTGTTTTAGGCTCCTAGACAACAACATAAACGGATCATTCAATGTTGTGACCACAAACATGGTTTGATGGCTTGTTTTTATATGTTTGTCTTCTTCATAATCATATACATTATGAACCCACCCCCGATAAAGGATGAACTATAATCCTGGTTTGTGTGACAAACGCAAACAGAGTGGGATTTCAATCTGGTCGGCACAGTATTGAGTGGATTGGTAAATTATGAAAACATTATTCTGTGCATTCTAAAAACATAATCATTGCATGCCTCCGAAAACAATCATGTCCATCAAAGCATCTCACACTGGTCCAGGAATAGTTTAAATGATGCTCTTAAAGCCAGTGGACACTATTGGTAATTGTCAAAGACTAGCCTTCACAGTCGGTGTATCTCAACATATGCATAAAATAACTAACCTGTGAAAATTTGAGCTCAATCGGTCATCGAACTTGTGAGATAATAATAAAAGAAAAAAACACCCTTGTCACACGAATTTGTGTGCGTTTAGATGGTTGATTTCAAGACCTCAAGTTCTAAATCTGAGGTCTCGAAATCAAATTCGTGGGAAATTACTTCTTTCTCGAAAACTATGGCACTTCAGAGGGAGCCGTTTCTCACAATGTTTTATACCATCAACCTCTCCCCATTACTCGTCACCAAGAAAGGTTTTATGCTAATAATTATATTGAGTAATTACCAATAGTGTCCACTGCCTTTAAATCTTCATTTCTCTATCTGTGTTTGTTACTAAAAAAAACTTAGCCTATAATTTGCTTGACTCTTATTCATAAACTAACAAGCATATAGGTGTAACTTGTAAGTTGTGTTTGCCTTGTCTCATTATTATCTTGTCTGCTTTGTTTGTCCTTTGCTGTCACGGTTCCTGTCTGCCATAGGTTATGGTACAAAAGCGTTCTGCTTCACCTTACACCTAAATGTTGTCATTATCTGCTGATTTCTATTGAATCATTGTGCACAAAATACATTTGTTATCTCATGCTACTGTATTACTTGGGTTAATTGTTACTGAATATAGTGAGAAATGCACACTTGACTTAGCTGAGATATCCCCTACAAGAGTGCAAACAACTATTCAACTTCTACCACAATTGATTTTTCAAATGGGAACTCAAAAAGCCGACGAAACAGCCGTCTTAAACTACAACGTTCCTCGACAGATGACTTCCCAAACCCTTGTCAACCCCCGCGAGAAATATAAATAGGCCTAAAAGTCACTTTAGCCTAAGCCATGTCTATAAATAGAACATTTTCTTCAGCATGACCAACCCCTCCCCACCCCCGCAAAAGCAATGAAAACAACAGCATCCCGAAGCCACTAGACGTAGACTACAGGTAACTGTTGACTGACCCATACACGTAATAAATTTGGCAAGTTAAAGGATTTGGATACTTTTTTAGCACAAAACATAATGTCAACAGATTTACATTAAACTTACTCAGTTTGAAGATAATGATGATAGAAAGCTTCAGTTAAAATATTACTTGCTGAGGTGCTGCAGTTTTTGAGAAATTAAAACAATGTCACGAAAATAATTTTCGTCTCAGTCGTCAGTGAGACGAACATTATTTTAGCATTTAAAAACGTATTAACCAGTTATGGTATGTTATGGTAAAATACCATTACTGGGTAATACGTTTTTAAATGCTAAAACTGAGACTAAAATAATTGTTTTACTCATTTCTTAAAAATTACATAGCGCCTCAGCAAGTAATATTTTAAGGGCGAAGCTTTCTACTCGCATTGTGGACATTGTGGAAAAAGTACACAGACCCTTTATGGTGTTTCAATGCACATTTTAATGTGCATGTTGACAATGACAATATTAAACATATAGTTGAGAACAAATAACAATGAGCATTTTTAATCATGAAGTGATGGATGCACATAATTAATACGGTATAGCAATGTAAAGGATAGTATCGAGTGTAATTAACTTGCTGGCCTACACTGCACGGAAACAAACAAGGCTGGTTGTATACTGCTTTTGTACATTTCCCTGTGACAGACAAGGACTTGGACACGCCAATGACAAACATAACAATAAACAATAAGACAAGACAGTAGTTAATTTAAATAATTAGCATTTTAAAAGAGTTATCCAGACACACACACACACATATACAGTGTTGTGATTAGTGAGTAATGATTATACTATAAAATCCTCTTGAGATATACAACCAACTATGAACAAACGGTCCGCCATTTTGCATGAGTAAAAAATAACTCTTCAAAAATAGCGGACTGTATTCATGAAATAACCCCCCAAAACGGTACAATATTGCAATGTTGCATTATATTCTTTAAGACACCTTTCCAATTATTCTTTTCAAAACAAAATTCAAAGAACCCAATCCGATTGAAGATTGTCCCTTTAAAGTTTCACAGCGAAAAAACAAAAAGAAATTGCAAACTTTAAAGTATTAGGTGTCTCAATAGGCATGTGTGTCGCGTTAGTTGAATACGTCAGTTTAAATCCGCCTTTCTGACAATGAATCAATCACTTGACAGCCAGGTTCTTTGGAGAGAGCTTCTTTATATCCCTTCTTTCAATTGGACCACAGATGGGGAAGAACACGAAGACAAGCGATGTGTGAAACATCACCTTATTTAAGTCGATGGACTTCGTGTAAGTATAAACTGTAAATCTATAATACTGACTTCGTATTGCAATTCTTAAATACATTCGCCGTCCAAATCGAAAATTAGGAGCTTGGTTTAACGGGTTTCTGTAACAAGACCGCCTCGTGTGTCCGGGATTTATGACGATATTTGTTTCATTCAATCTGTACAGCCTCGATCATCGAGAAACGATTCGAAGATGTTGTTTTTCAAAGTGGAATTTTTCTATTAAGGTGTCGTGAATGAAAGAGTTGATACAGCAATTCTTGAAAACCTGGTTTGAGAGGGTTGCATTGAGTATCTGTCAAATGAGTGGAATTTTAGACATTGTTTGAGCAGCTTTAAATAAGAAAATAAAAGTGTAGCGACGAGTTATTTCACGGCCGTTTAAAACAGGCAGGGTCGTTGCCGTGTAATAAAGGCCCGAGCCCGTGCAACACGTTCTCGTTTTCCTTTCACACGCAACGCGGCCAGCTCATCGACAGCGCCCGCATCGCCCTTACCAAGAAACGTCTTGCACCAAGACTAGCGAAGAGTATCCGCTTACAACCGGTTATAAACACTGGTCAGTATAAAAGGTTTAAACACCCCCACGTAATAGCGAAGCTGTCCGAGGTATTTATGAATATTTATTTATAGTTTCTTCACATCACTTTTGTTGAAAGCAATTTTTTGGGTGCTCCGATAACAGAAGACTGGTCTTTCTCTTGATGGCACCCTATTCATACTCAAACTCTTATCTACTTATTCATATGCTTATTTATTCAACTGCATTTATTAAAACACCATATAATTAACCTTTTGTTTAAGTAGAACGGATGTATACATGTATGAATTGAAATCAAACAAACAAACAACAGATGTATACATGTATGACTGGAATTCTAACAAACAAACAACATACAAAGCTTTGCACCACCAAGCTCCATCTCCTTCCCCCCCAACAATCAACAAACTTCTCACATTAACATGAAATTGGAGAGAAAACAAGTTTTACAATATTTAGAAAACATACATGATTAATTCTTGAATCCATATTAAGGGACCCTGGAAACACTCTTGAATGACAGTCTTTACTATGGGAGAGTCGTCAGCCCGAAAGCTAAATCATTGTCTGTTGAATAATGAGAGTATGCACCTAAAGGCACTGGACGCTATTGGTAATTACTCAAAATAATTGTTATCATAAAAACTTACTTGGTATAACAAGCAATGGAGAGCTTTTGATAGAATAAAATAATGTGAGAAAGGGCTCCCTCTGAAGTAGTAGGTTTTTTTTTGAAAGAAGTAATTTCTCATTAAAATATTTGAACTGAATAAGAGACATCTCAAAGCACACAGCTTGTGCGACAAAGGTGTTTTTTCTTCCATTATTCTCTCGCAACTTCGAAGACCAATATTGAGTCCAAATTTTCACAGGTCTGTGTTTGATGCATATATTGGGATACAACAAGTGAGATAACTGGTCTTTGACAATTACCTAACGTGTCCAGTGTCTTTAACGCAGTGAGGATTAAACCACAAATTACAGCAGCATCTGCAGGCCGAATGTTAAAAACCCTAATTACTTTCATCTAATTCTAGCCTCTGAAAATATTACCGAGCACGAAGTCTTTATCTCTTTTGCCGCGGGTACTCGGTTGTTTTTCCCTCCGAAATGAAGCCTGCCATTGACAACCATGGGAAATCTACTCATCGACAAGTGTGTTATCTCTCGCAACAAAATTAACCTATTTTCACCAAATACTTGACCGTTGTTATGAATTAACTTTTCGATATTAACCTAAATTCGACTCATACAGCTGTGTCCTATTTGTTTACTTTGCAGATACATTTTACACATGCGTTAGTCGTAATGCTGGTATGCTGGTCTAGATCATTGATCTTCATAAAATATTAATGGAGGTCAAAAGACCCCTTGCTTTGGTCGCCATCTTTGATGACGTGCACGCGTGAAAGGCTGTCATTGGCTGATAGTCGTGCGCAGCGCGCGTACACGCGTATGTTTCCATTGTTTTACTTCAAAGATGGTCGTAGACACAATGGCCCCAATTTCATTGCCCTGCTTAGCGGCCGATTTTGTGCTTACTGTGCAATTTCTATTTTATAGCTCTGCTAAACGTAAGCAAAATAAAAGACGTCACAATGCAAATCCATTGTATACACGCAATATGTCCGCCCAATTTGTCTGCTAACTTGTGAATCTGCTACAGTAAGCACGCACATTTGCTTACCGTTTAGCAGCGCTACAAAATTGGGCCCTGGTCGTAGAAGACGTTGCAATCCATCTTCGAATCGATACCTTTCGTCACGTTGTGAGCCAGCAAGGCATGCTGGGAGGAAATGGCGCGACCAGATTGACCTCCCCTTGGAATGAAGTTTAGCGCTTTAGCTAATGAGGACACCTTATTTTACAGCTAACGCTGGCGTAAAATGTAGTGCACTTAAAACCCTGTTTGGCACCCAGGAGTAGGTGGCAACGGCCCCTGGAAAAAAAAATAGTTTGTATCCCACACCTTGAAGAGGCCTTCGGGCCTTTTGTGTTTGAAATATCCTTACATTCTCGCCGTAAGATGAACGTGCCCGTGCCCTCTCGTTATCAAACTTGGCACAAAGCACTACGTGTATAACCAACAAGTTGTTGTATGACATAATACTCTAAACCCAAAGCAACATTTTGCCCATAGGGGATCATGTCTTGTTTTTGTTTTGTTTTTGGTTTTACTGCGCCCAGCAGGGTGGATAATTATTATGTGCGCATTACAAGTTTTATTATTATTTATTATTATTTTTATGATGGCTTATGAATTAAAGATAATTAAATGTCAACCAAGATAATTGAATGTCAAGATAATTAAATGTCAGCCAACAGGACATTAAAATTGTCTCTCTGCGTGAGAGAAAATATAAAAAGTAGAGGTTAAGACAACATTACACATCCACTCCTCCTTGTGAGCCCCGAAGGAATTAGCACTTTCATCTCAAGTCTTGCATATACAATAAAGAGGACGTATATGAGACTGTGGGTTTTGTACTTGACATCTGAGTCTAATGACATCTCAACTGTTTTTAATAATTATTGGTTGTTTTAAATACTTACTCTTGTATGTTTACGATTGTTTTTTTTTATATTGCCTGTATTTTTGTAGCTGTTTGTTAACATGAGATTTTATGATTTTTATTTTACTTATTCATCTTCTCAGTAAAGATTTGATTCATGATTTAATATATTAAAATAAAAAATTACGCGTTTCTCATTTAAAGGTAGTGGACACTATTGGTAATTGTCAAAGACCAGTCTTCTCACTTGCTGTATCTCAACATATGCATAAAATAACAAACCTGTGAAAATTTGAGCTCGATTGGTCGTCGGAGTTGCGAGTTAACTATGAAAGAAGAAAACACTTGTCACAAGCAGTAAGTGTGCTTTCAGATGCTTGATTTCGAGACCTCGAATTCTACTTGAGGTCTCGAAATCAAATTCGTGGAAAATTACTTCTTTCTCGAAAACTACTCCACTTCAGAGGGAGCCGTTTCTCACAATGTTTTATACTACCAACCTCTCCTCATTTATACTCACTACCGAGTAAGGTTTTATGCTAATAATTATTTTGAGTAATTACCAATAGTGTCCACTGCCTTTAATGAACTTTTGATAATTATATGAATATGAAAAAGTAGTTAATGACATTCTGCACTGAGCCGATGAACTGAGTTTACCTTCGTAACATGTGTCAATTAAGGAATGGAAATATTAAATAAAATAGGTTATCTCTGTTGGAATTTTTTTCTGAGATAAAGACCTTTTCACATGATAGCAGTTTATCAGAGCACATTGCTTAATTAGAGCATAGTGTGAAATTTTACAAACTGCACTCTGTGTAAAGGGGCAACAAAATGTTAGGACTGTCCAAGATCCCAAGTGAAACCTCAACTTTGCCATTCTTTATGAATAGTATGAACATCATCGTCCTTTTACACGAGGTGCAGTTTTGCAACCATGTTAAAATTAAGCAAGGGACCCTTGCAAAATTGCCGTCGTGTGAAAAGGGCTTAAGTCACGGTGTTCCAAGGTTGTTCAACCAAGTGCGGTGCCCCTATTATGTGTAGTGTAAATGAACCGTTGTTTATTAATTAATTAATTTATTTATTTATTTACTTTGTATCCTGGAGAAATCTTGCAGTGAAACACTGTTTTTCAAATGTGCCCAGAAATTACATACATTCATTTATATATAATTTTAAAAAAAAAGTGCCCAGAAATTACATACGTTCATTCATATATAATAAACAAAATATATAGCAAAGTGTATACGAGACAATAAAGGTTACAAAGTATATGCTAACAAAATTAATAGACTGTAAGGCAAGGTCGGTTAAAAAATCAATTAGTTACAGTAAAAAAAAACTAAAACACAAGGACGTCAAAAAACAATCTAGGCCAGCCAGAAAAGGTGACTCAAGAAAACATACAAATTATTGAAGGTCCATAGTAAATTATGCAAACCGTTTAAACATTCAATTAATATGAAGTATGGCCTCACCCGACACCGATTTTCACTGTTTGGCATTTCACCAGACTAACTGGACCGGATGGTTATAAATAATAAATGTTTGGTCGCAATCAACCATAGAGTTATAAATAAGAACTAGAGGGCGCACTGGTGATGCTTCTTGCACAAACGCGACGGGACCGCAAGGAGACACGCGCGCCATTCTGTCCGTTAAATAATTTGCTGCTCTGGGCCCAATTTCATGGCTCTGCTTACCGCCGAATCTGCGCTTACGATCACGATTCCCCGCTTACGTGCCAGCGCCGAATTTCTGCGCTAGCCTTGTAAGCGTAGAATGCCTAGTAACGTGGAGTACGCACGCGCAGAAGCCCAATTAATTCGCCGCTAACCCGTGAAATACGCTTGCCGTAAGCACATAATTCCCTGCTTCCGTAAGCGCCGATTCCGTGCTTACGGTAAGCAGAGCCATGAAATTGGGCCCTGTTAATAATAACACTCATCGTTTTACTAATAATCCCAGAACATAATGAGGCCGTGTCCGAAACGACGACTTCGGCTACAGCTACGTCTAGATCAGCGCGTCTACCAGTGTTGAAGAATAGGCAGACGCGCGCGATCTAGCCGTAGCTGTAGCCGAAGTCGCCGTTTCGGACACGGCCTGAGGCACTACTACCCCGGAATCAATTTGTCAACAATTTATCAGTGTTCTGTTTTTGTTTTGTTATATTACATAATAAAATTCGAGTAAGCCTATAGTTTTTTTTTTTTCAAGGCCTCGGTAAAGTACTGAGCAAATGGGCCCAATTTCATAGAGCAGCTAAGCACAAAAATTTGCTAAGCAAAAAAAACCCAGGATTACCAACCAAATTTTCATGTGATTTTCAGGATAAGCAAACAACAGCTGAATACCAGTAACAATATGCAATAAATGAAAATTTGGTTGGTAAGCATGTTTTTATCAAGAAAGAAATTTCATGCTAAGCAAATTTGTGTGCTTAGCAGCTCTATGAAATTGGGCCCTGGTACTGAGTGAACAATGCTTACACCCATCGGGGTTATGGGTAATTAATATGCTTTATCCCCGATGCAAATTAAACAAATTAAATATTTTATGCAAATTAAGTCTATTATTTTATCATTCTAGTTACAGCAGTTTAATTCGCATTGGGGTAATACAAAATGTTATTCAATTGTTTATTTTTATTTAAAACAACATTATGTGTTGGGTTACCTTTGCAACTCGTCCGCATTTCGACCGACAACAATTCTCTATTAGTAGAAATCCGCAGTCGTGACTGCTATCTAATTTCACGTTTGTATGTCATGATTATATTTTATATTCTAAGCAATAATTTCCAGTTCCGGTCCATTTCCCCCCAAAGTGAGGAAAAATATAGACCGTGGGTTCGAACTGAAAGCATTTCCTGTTTTGCTCCGCACGTTGGAGAGACTACACCTTTAAAGGTACTGGACATTATTGGTAGCTACTCAAAATAATTGTAAGCATAAAAACTTACTCGATAATGACATGGAGAGCTGTTGATAGTATAACACATTGTGATAAACAGCTCCCTCTGAAGTAACGTAGTTTTTGAGAAAAAGGTAATTTCTCACTCAAATATTCGAATTGATTTCAAGACCTCAACTGAGGTCTCGAAATTAAGCATCATCTGAAACCCACAACTTGTACGACAAGGGTGTTTTTTCTGCCTTATTCTCTCGCAACTTATACGAACAATTGAATTCAAATTTCACAGGTTTGTTTTCTGTCCTCTCATGTTGGGATACACCAAGTGAGAAGACTGGTCTCTGACAATATTACAGAAGGTGTCCAGTGCCTTTAATTATAGAGTCGGATCCCTTCTTGGTAACCCATAATTATGTGTTCGTACATGCTAAGTACAAACTCTGCATTTGAATTTAATCGGGTCAGGTGTTCACACATGGGAGGAAATTTGAGAAAAATCCATCACTTTCTCGGTCCCCGGTGTCAGAAAAAATGTAAATTATTCATGTTTAGGCGATACAGAGCATTACGGAGTTCCCTTGTGGGGGTGGAGGTACCATTATTGCTGGGATAGGATTGCGATAAATCTACTCTTACCTGCGTCAAGAAGAATATAAATCGAACTGTTATTCTTCATAGCAGACTATCAATACGATTATGTGCATACTTAACCGCTTACAATGAGGGAAATGAAGAGCCTTTTGGTAGGTTTCAAGACAGACTTTTTCCGCACGCAAAGTTTTGATGAGTATATAGGCATATGCGCACGTGATTTTTGGCGGGAAACGATAACACGCTGAAACATTTTCGATTACAGCCAGTGTCAATCATGCATTGTAGTAAGTTTTTTCTTTCGTTGTGCACCCTTTGCGCGATCGGGGTTTTAATTTGAACTCCCAACGTGCTATTTTTCCTTTCGAATTTCGCTCCCGCTGCATTAATTCTGAAAGAAGACAAAATAAACGCCAATACGTACAGCAGAGGATCATAAATTGTGTAATAGCCAACCTTTGGCACGAGAGGGTTCAATTACGTCTCTCTAAGTTTTATGAGTGCAAGTTTTAAATTACAGGGTAGGCCTAGGCCTATTATTGAAAGCTTTCGGTGTATTACAAAAAACTATCATAACAGCGATCTATGTCATCGATTGAAATAGGTGTCCTCGAACTGTGATTTTACCGCAGATGGGTTACGCACAGACAATAAATGATACACTGAAATAAACCCCCTTCCACCGACGTCACACCATTGACTGCCATTTTGGGAATCAAAATAGATTGGCCAAATTCCATGGTTCTGCTTACCGCCACATCGCTTTAGCATTATCATCTTACTGTGTGACTCACGTATTCAACAGTTCGACCTCGAAAGGATCAAGTATGTTAACAAAAACAGAAATGGGTCAAATTGACGCAGAATCATATCTGCAGCCGATTTGACGAAACGCTCGGGTTAATCATATTTGGAGTTAGGACGAGTAACTTATGATTAAATTCAAATAAATTCAATTTATTTATTTCATCACAGATTACAAGTAAAAAGTAAAAAATTAATTGTTTTCCCTGTGTGAACTGAAAATGTTCAAATTTGGTACTTATAAAAAAACAAGGAACATTACATTTAAAAAACACATAATTAATTACAAAAATTTAGATGATGGGTTCAATGCGTCCTTACGGCTATGGTAACGTAACTTAACTCGTCCACAGTCCTAAGATTAATCCTATGTTAAATGAAGAGTATGGTAATCGACGACTGGTTCAGAATTAGAGCCCTATTTCATTTCCTATTAAATCAGAAATAACAAAATGACATAAGCACAACAAAATTGTGCTTACCAGAAGAAGGTTACCAGCTAAACTACCAGATGATGCCGCACGTACAATTTGTAACTGGTATCCTGCTATTTCTGCTTAGCAGACAATTGTTAGGCAATATTTTCTGCTTAAGCATCTCTATGAAATTTGGCCCTGAGGTTTGATCTGACCTTTGATTTGAAGCAAATTTTTCGACTTTGAAGGTTTTTCAGACGGATTTTGTTGGTTGTCTGTAGTCCAGAGATTTTATCCTACAGTTAATGGTCGTGAACTTTTCGATCAGTGGGCTTGAATCTGACCTTCTTGTTTTTCCCCTTGATGATCAAACCGATCCTGATTCGGACTACTAAACTGCCCTCTTCCCGCCCCCATGTATGGCGTCACTTCAGGAGTGACCATTGAAGATGCCCTCATGCGTGCATTGCACGCATCATGCCATTATAGGTGACCGGTGACCAGGGTACTTTAAAACGCCTCTGCGATATCTCGACCTTGCAGTTTACCCCTTTCCAATAGACTTTTACCCACAGTGGAACTATTCCGTCAATTCGTTTCCTTTGTTTTTTTTTCTTTATATTAGAATTGCCATTGTGTAGTGCTTTCCGATGGGACATTTTTGTCATTCTAAATCGATTAAAAAAGGGAATCATTCAAAACATAATCAGGGACATTTATTTTTTGTGGATGGCAATTTTATACTACGAAAAAAAATGCTCTCCGGAAGGGCATCGGACTAGCCAGTCACCTTGAGCATCATTATGAGGATGGTGCGCCCCGGAGAAGGAGAGGAACAACAAACAGATATGCACCAATACAAGTTCGTACAACGGGACGTTCGAGCAAGAATTTACTCTGACTTCAAACTTACATCATGTAATCATATTTGTAATAAAGATTGCCTTGTCCGTAACAAAAATTGAAACAGCTTTTTATTACGGTTGAACTTCCTTAAAATTACTTCCTAGTACTTCAATAGGGTGTGCTCACATCATTTTTGTCCAAACATGTAAATCAAGGACCGCATGCTCATTATTTACTTAAATTTTTTTTTAGCGACGTCCCATTTTTTGTATCCACAAAAATGAGGATGCAGAATATGGATGCACCAAAGTGTGATGATCGGGTATAGTAATGATATATGTAGACAAACACACCATGTGCACGGTGACACACATCTCACAATCACAAGAACAGATTCCGCCTACACTTTGTAACCAAAAAGGGCGCTATTGCAGATTCCAAGGCGACCTTTGTTATTATAACTAAGGGGTGTTATCAAAATGAGCGGCTGTTTTGAAGCATTGATAGTAGAGGGTGGCGCATCACACCTTGTTGTTTATTTGTTAATATTTTGTGTTTCAGACGCCCGTAGATAAAAGCTGTCCCTCTAAATATTTCCTGCCTACCAGCCTGTTATTAAAGGCAGTGGACACTTTTGGTAATTGTGAAGACTAGCCTTCACAGTTGGTGTGTAACTCAACATAAGCATAAAATAACAAACCTGTGAAAATTTGAGCTCAATTGGTCATCGAACTTGCTAGACAATAATGAAAGAAAAAACACTCTTGTCACACGAAGTTGTGTGCGTTTAGATGGTTGATTTCGAGACCTCAAGTTCTAAATCTGAGGTCTCGAAATCAAATTCGTTGAAAATTACTTCTTTCTCAAAAACTACTCTCACAATGTTTTATACCATCAATCTCTCCCCATTACTCTTTACCGAGTGAGGTTTAAATGCTAATAATTATTTTGAGTAATTACCAATAGTGTCCACTGCCTTTAAAATAAATCCGTAATTCTCGATATGGAGAATTGATACTGTTTTAATGTTTTCTCAAAAGTAAAGCATTTCATGGATTATTATTTCAAGAGAATTCTTTCACCATTACCTTCTGTAAACCCTGTAAGTTATTTGTAAATCTGTGTATGTTTTTATTTATTTTTTTCTGTACCGAAAGTGTCCAATGGCTTTAACCACATCGTGCACACTGTCTGCTCATGTAATGGGCTGACCAGTGTGTGTTCCACCTGTCCAAGAGGGGATGTCAATTAACAAGGGTCAGTGAGTTGGATGATGAGGCCACACATGACAATAAAAACTCTGCCAACACGCCACCTTTTGACGCCACGTCAAGATGAAAACAACGTTATACAACTAAACTAATGATCAAGCGAGCAAATTAGAGCTTCATATGAAAATGAAGAATAAACACAGACAATACCTGGACATTGTAAACACTGACACTCAGATTTTGTTTTAAATCGTGGACGAAATTGCAAAACGCCATCGAGAAATATTATGAAAACAGCTTTAAAACGTAGGAAATCAAGGGGGCGTTGCAACCCAAAATGGGATCCCTTGCTCGAGGGATGGAAGTGTTAAAATTTACTTAAGTTTGGGTTGTAGAGTTGTCATGAAACCCTACTAGCTATAGTAATTCAGCATGTCCCATAATGACAACTCTTGAACCCCAGGCTACTAGTAATTCAACACTGTCCCAAAAATATTGAACTTCACGTATACTGCAGTAGGTCGTTGAAGGAATCCGTACAACATGGATATTGCGTTTATCTATAGTAAGCATTCGCACCACACTGCTGCCAATGCCCACGAATTTACGAGAAACTTGGTAATGTTATCATTAGCCGCCGAAGACGACCCAGGAATATTGAAAATCTTCAAAAACATTGTGTTTGTTGTTGTTGAAGATGCGGATGCACTACAAGTTATACAATAAAAGTAAATGTAAGAGTAAGAAGTCAAACCTTACCTTCATCCTAGTCGTTGTTTGCCATTGGTGGAGGTAGACAACTCAGCCTCACCAGCTCATGCTAACTTGGAACCTCTACTGTCTTGGCATCATTTCCAATCCAACATTATTCCTCTCAACGCCAGGTATTCCTTCACACACAAAATCCTTCCTATAGCGAAATTTTAAAATCCATAACAAGGCGGCAGCCATCTTTTAGTCCCGAACAGCATGCGTTGACTAAAGAAAAGACCATGACATTCCTATTGCACAATGAAGTTTTAACAGTACACTCAAGACTTCCAGGTGTTTTAAGCGCCCAAAATCGTTTGCTCTGATGCTCGGATTTCTTTTCTTTTTTTTTAACTAAAAAAATGCTCTCCTCGATCGTACGATCTATTTACGCCAAACAATTTGTTTTAAAAAAACACAGAGTCACCTGTTTCTTAATCCTGGAATTGCGTTAATAGGCATTTTGCTTAATCATTAAAAGAAGTTCGGCCCTACTGTCCTCTCCTTTACCTCAAAATGCATGGGCGAGGGGCACATCCCACACCGGGCTTATCAATGATCCGAGCGAGTATAGGATCAGCACCATCCCAGCCGCCAAATATGTTTTTTGTTTACACCGCTGCGAGCGAGGGGGGTCTACACTGCCAATTCTTTCTAGAGATGAGACTAACAAATATTGCCTGGGCAGGACTACAAAGAAGGGACAAAGCATTATAAAATATTGCGGATTATATTTAGTTTCCTACCGAGGACAGGAATTGGCAGTTTTAAATAAGGGAATCAATGTGTGGTGAAGAGATGTTCACCTAGGTGGTTTAATCCCAACGAGGTTTGGTTCTTGATAATTTTACCGAGACGAAGTCGAGGTAAATTATCAAGAACCAGGCCTGGCGGGTTTAAACCACTAGTTGAAAACCGAGGACAGGAATTGGCAGTTTTAAACAAGGGAATCAATGTGTGGTGAAGAGATTTTCAACTATTGGTTTAACCCCAATTAACGACGCCTGGTTCTTGATAGTTTTACCGAGACGAAGTCGAGGTAAATTATCAAGAACCAGGCCTCGGCGGGTTTAAACCACTAGTTTAAACCGATTCAACACACTTTGAATTCCATTCATAAATACCTTTTCGGTCAAAAACATCAACTCTTTTTGGTCAACAAGAAAAATAAATGCAAATTATTATATTGTTCAAGATTTCTTTCATCACAACACCCCTCCAGCTTGAATGGAAAGACCCTCGGGTAAACAACTCCTTATAATGCTGTGCGCGTCGCGGCGGCACATTGCTCTCGACTAATGATTGAAGAAACTGTCTTATAAGAACAGGTGCAAGCTCGCGTGTCACGCCCATGTTTCAACACTTTTGACTGGTCATAAACAAAGGTTTAACCACACCAACTTGACGCGCTCTCCACCAATAGGAATAGCGAAACTGTCTGAGGTATTTATGAATTACAATTTGTTTTCTTTTTTAAAAAATATTGTTGTTGTTTTTTTGTTTATTTTTTTTTTTTGGGGGGGATGTTTTTTATGTCCATTTTTAGAGCGCTGGATACTATTGGTAATTACTCAGAATAATTAATAGCATAAAACCTTACTTGGTAATGAATAATGGGGAGAGGTTGATAGTATATAACCTTGTGAGAAACTGCTCCATCTGAAGTAGTGTAGTTTTCGAGAAAGATGTATTTTTCAACGAACTTGATTTCCAGACCTCAGATTTGAGGTCTCGAAATCAACCATCTGAAAGCACACAACTTCGTGTGACAAGGGTGTTTTTTCATTAATTATTATCTCGCAACTTCGATGCAATTGAGCTAAAACTGTCACAGTTTTTTAAAAACCGATTTAGAACAATTCCCAATTGAAAAACACTTCGACAGTGGCAATTATTGTGGTTTACATAAAACAATAATTACCACCTACACCAGGAACCTGGGTGAATGTTGGGTTATGTAGAGCCAAAGAGTTCCCAAATTCGCGGTCAAACGACCGAATTGTATTATGAATTTACAATTTAAAACAAAATAGAACATTAATAAAACATTCTTTACAAAAGGAGAAAATTTAACCGAGGCATCAAATTGGGGTTTTACAATTATTTTGTTTTATTTTTTTTCAAATTCAATTCAAAAACATATTTATTTCCATACTCTTTATAAAAGAACAACGTCGGCAGCTATACATTAGTGGAGTAAAGCAAAACAAAAGTAACAGTAAACATAAATAAATACATTGAGTACGGCGCAGTTTTGGTAAGCAAAGCATGAGCTTGTTAAAAACAGCCAGACAGTCAAGAAAACAATTACAACCAGATAGACAGACAGACAAAGAGGCAAAAGGACACGTGACACAACGAGTTTGTGTTTTCTAGTGACAGCTGAAATAATAATTACCACCCTTTAAAATGCTGAAAAAAAAGAAGAAAAAAAGGGGGACACTTTTTTTTAACATGAACAACAAAACATTATTTATTACAAAATGAACAAAAACAAGTTTAGGATAACGTCGAACCATTAAAGGCAGTGGATACTATTGGTAATTACTCAAAATAATAATTGGCATAAAACCTTACTTGGTGACGAGTAAAGGGGAGAGGTTGATAGTATAAAACATTGTGAGAAACGGCTCCCTCTGAAGTGCGATAGTTTTCGAGAAAGAAGTAATTTTCCACGAATTTGATTTCGAGATAGAACTTGAGGTCTCGAAATCAAGCATCTGAAAGCACACAACTTCGTGTGACAAGGGTGTTTTTTCTTTCATTATTGTCTCGCATCTTCGTAGACCGATTGAGCTCAAATTTTCACATGTTTGTAAATTCATGTATATAATAAGATACACCAAGTGAGAAGTATGGTCTTTGACAATTACCAATAGTGTCCACTGTCTTTAAAGCTAATGTTTTAAACTTTGGCGAATAGTTTGAATTAAAGAAACTGGACATTACATAAATTGTCAAAGATCAGTCTTCTCACTTGTTAATTATGCCAACAATAATTTTGAGTAATTACCAGTAGTGTTCACTGCTTTTGAATACCAAAGTGTAGACGCCTTAAATTTATAAGAAAATTTAACTATCACCCTTTGTATATTTGCACAGCAGTAGTACTGCAAGTAATTTTGCAATAAATAAAAGGAACAGTTTTTCCTTTTCTGGAGTAAAACAACTATTTCGAATGGTAGTTTCTTTTTTAAATATAAATAATTTGGTTTATAAAAACAATTAAATTTAGTGTTTCTGTTCCCGAATCACTTCATTTAAGTTCATTAATCAATACTGTATTTAAAGGAACACGTTGCCTTGGATCGGTCGAGTTGGTCTTTAAAAAGCGTTTGTAACATTTTGTTATAAAATGCATATTATTAGGAAGATGATTTAAAAGTAGAATACCATGATTCACACAAACTTGCCTCGCAATTGCTTGGTTTTCCTTTTACTTTACGAACTAACACGGTCGGCCATTTATGGGAGTCAATTGACTTCCATAAATGGCCGACCGTGTTATTAGTCGATGGTGTAAAAGGAAAACCACGCAACGAGTGTTACTTGTGTGGATCATTATATTCTACTTTTAAAATATCCTTTTAATCATATGCATTTTATAACAAACGGTTTCAAACACTTTTCAAAGACCAACTCATCCGATCCAAGGCAACGTGTTCCTTTAATTCACATAAGAAAAAATTGCATCTGCAACCCGACACTGTCTTTGCATAGGCATAAGCCTTATTTGAAAAAAATGTGATAGACTGCAGGGTAGAAATAGAAAATACATTTATTTCTGTACAATAAAAATCATAATCGTTATAATAATAATTATATTTCACTACAAATGTACATGCTCATTGCACATGCAACACTCATCAGAGGGATGACTTAACTCCTGCTGTGAGTTCTTTGATGTTTTTTCAAGGTACCCCCCTGTGTACATCTGTATTCACACTGGTTACAAGCGAATGGTTTCTCTCCTGTGTGAGTTCTTTGATGTCTTTTCAATTTACCACTCTGTGTACATCTGTACTCACACTGGTTACAAGCGAATGGTTTCTCTCCTGTGTGAGTTCTTTGATGGGTTTTCAAGACACCACTACTTTTACATCTGTACTCACACTGGTAACAAGCGAATGGTTTTTCTCCTGTGTGAGTTCTTTGATGGGTTTTCAAGCTACTCCTGACTGTACATCTGTACTCACACTGGTTACAAGCGAATGGTTTCTCTCCTGTGTGAGTTCTTTGATGTGTTTTCAATTTACCACTCTCTGTACATCTGTAGTCACACTGGTTACATGTGAATGGTTTCTCTCCTGTGTGAGTTCTTTCATGTTTTTTCAAGCTACTCCTGACTGTACATCTGTACTCACACTGGTTACAAGCGAATGGTTTCTCTCCTGTGTGAGTTCTTTGATGTGTTTTCAATTTACCACTCTCTGTACATCTGTAGTCACACTGGTTACATGTGAATGGTTTCTCTCCTGTGTGAGTTCTTTCATGTTTTTTCAATTTACCACTCTGTGTATTTTTTTCACATTCTTTGTTGGTACTACCCTGCATAAATCCATTTTCACATATGGTGTTGTATTTAGGGCACTGTTTTGTTTTTGTATCTATTTTCAAAAAAAATGAGTTACTTTTCCTGCTCTTGCGATTTTCGCTGGCAGTTCTTAAACCATCTCTTTCGCAAGGTAGTTTAGACTTGCTCTTTCCTTGTTCCCTTCTGAAGTCAACATTCCCTGGTTGTGGCGATCTATTTAAACATTTATGTCCCTTTCCTAAACTCTTACTTGCCCTTTTCTCACAATCTTTGTTAATGTGTGATAATCCATGAGCTTCCAAGTCATTCATCAAGTTACATTCAGTTACATTTGAGCTTATTTTCATGCACTTTGTATTTGTGTTGCGTCCAAACGGTACTTTCATGCTTCTGAATGAACTCTGTACTTGAGAAGCTACTTTTCGATTACATGCTGTGATGTTAAAAGAGTGTTTTGTTGACTTCAGATAGTTGTACCACTCAGTAGATGATCCATGGGTGTGCTTCATGTGCCCAGCTAGATACTTAAAATCTGTAAAAATCTTGTTACATCGAGTACATGGGTGCAGGTCAGCTATATCAAAGAAAAAAAAGAAAACAAAGGTTAAATAAATAACTATATTACCTATTTTTGTTCGTCTTGTCTTTTCCATCTTCTTTTTAAGGTATCAGGATTTCTTTGATAATCTTCAAGCACGTGCAGTTAGATTACACAAGACGCAGGGTGTGAAAAAGGCTGTGCAAGAGCTATAATAATAATAATAATAATAATAATTTGGGGGGCTAATCGTCCTTACTCGCAGCTAAGAGCTGAATTGCGAAGGACGCGGCTACAACGTGTTTGAGAAGCAGGCATGCAAGGGCGCATTCAGCTGCCAGCCACATCAACCCATTATGACCACGGAGCACAGCCAAGATCGAAAGTGTTTGATTTTTTCCTGAGGGAGGAAAACCGGATAGTCTGGGAAACCCTCGTGGCACAGCAGAGAACCAACGCACAACTCAACTCACATATGGCCCCGACCGGGAATCGAACCGGGGTCACCTTGGTGAGAGGCGAGCGCTTTACGCACAAGCCAACCGTGCCACCCAATATAATAAGATAGCTCTATGGGGCTGTGCAATACGTTTATATCACACTCTTACTGCTTCGGATCAACCAATCAGAATTAATCAATGATTCAAGCCTACTTTCACTTATTGGTTCCTTTTTGTAATAAAACTGTATAACAATACGCTGAAATTTTAGGAAACATTGAAAGCAACTGATCAAGTAGGTCTTCCGCTCTTTAAACATTCTCCAAAGTATACAATCTGTCTCCAGTTAATTATTTATTCAGGCCAAACAAAATAAATTTTAGCTTTCTTTTCAGAAATATCAAACTCTTGCAGTTTTGTAAGCAATTTAAAAAAATAAGATCTTGCCCTTATTAGGGCATAAACTACATTAAAAGCACTGGACACCTTTGGTAATTGTAAAAAACCAGTGTTCTCACTTTGTGTATCCATCACTTGCATAAAATAACAATCTGTGAAAACTTTGACTCATTGGTCATCGAAGTTGCAAGAGAATAATAAAGGGAAAAACACCACTGTTGCACACATTTTTGTGCTTTCAGATGCCTAATACAGGCATGCAACTGCCCGATGAGAAAAAAAGAGGAAACTTTTCGAGACCCACAATGGTACCCTAAAAAGTGTTGAGGTTTTTTATGCTCTTAGGATCAATCTTAGCATGTATGACAAAGACAAAGTGAAGTGTTTTATACAACTAAAATAACATGGAAAAACACCTTGCCTATGTATGCACCGTAATTCTAAGGTGGCAAAGCATCGGGAGTTGATTAAGTTGAGGAAAACTAACTATTGTTTCCCAGGTAATTATGAAATTTGCATAAAATTATTATTTCCCCCCCCCCAAAAAAAAAAAAAAAAAAAAAAAAAATCAGATTTATTTTTTATTTATTTTTTTGGGGGGGGAATAATAATTGTATGCAAATTTCATAACTACCTGGGAAACAATAGTTAGTTTTCCTCAACTTAATCAACTCCCGATGCTTTGCCGCCTTACAATGTTCGGTGAGAGCCACTTGTTCCCGCTGCCGTCTTGCACATCACACAATATGCCATTCCTGGCTTGTCCACTTTCCGGACGGTTTCGGAGAGCAGTTTACCGTCTACGTCTTATTTTTCCAACCAGAACCACTTCCAGGTATTTTTTACTCCTTTATCTATGGCTTTAATTTGGCCAGGTACCACTCGGTCCCGCTCTAAAATATCTTTTCTTTTGGATGTCATTTTGACGGACGTTTGAAGATGCGACTGTTTCGTAGCGCAATGTGAGACTCGCACACAGCAGCTGTATACATGTATGTTTGGTAACTAACTCACACACATATACATACATGTACAATACGTGTATACTATTGCAAAATAGCGGGACCAGACGAAGACATGACCTTAGACTCATTTCAAGGCTGTATAATAACTTGGTTTAGCACACAACTCGCCTGCGCCATGGGGTGCGTTCCACTGTTCCAGATTTTTCGACCGTACACACGGCTATTAATGACCGCACGCAGTGTGTAAACGTATGCATTGCTTAATGTGGGATTTAGAATGGATTGCGTGCCGCGGCAGAGGCCAGACCATGCGTTACGATGCATTGTTGTAAATTGTCTTAAGATCGCGCTAACCGCGGAATGTTTTTCTTAGCGCTAATCAGTTTTTTAAAAACGCGGAATTCCGCGGAAACGCGGAAGAGTTGCATGCCTGCTAATAAAAGGCTTCAAGTCTGAAGTCTTTTAATATTTGAGTGAGAAATTTCCTCTTTCTCAAAAACTACAGTGCTTCAAAGGGAGCCGTTTCTCACAATGTTTTTATACGATCAACAGCTCGCCGATTACGATCAACAGCTTCGCCGTTGCTCGTTGCCAAGTAAGTTTTTATGCTGACGATTATTTTGAGTAACTACTGTACCAATAGTGTCCAATGCATTTAATGCAAGCCAAGTTCATTTAAGTAGGGTTTGCCACATTCAGAATGTTCTTTCAAAACGTCAATAACATTCAATAAAGAAGTTGAGCAAAATAAAAACAATATTTCTAATACAATGGTTGCTTTTGGGGAAGGGTTATTTTAACCATTAGGGATATTTTACACTCACTTTTGGCAAAATGTTTGTCATCATTGTCTGTCATCACAATCCCAAGCTCAGAGGCGTATTCTTCACCATAGAAAACTAGAAGCTCCTGGCCTGGTGAGATCGTCTTAAAACTTCTATAGTAGATCTGACCACAGTACTGGTAGGCAACCAGGTTCTGTTCTGCCTCATTGCATGCACAGTTGACATACCGCATCCAATTTCCTTTGCTGGGGTTCTTGCCGTCAATGTAATGGCTTTTACCGTTGTGATCAAAGATCTATTGATGAAATGAACATATGTTTTTCGTTATGCAAACAAAATTTAACAAACCATTATCGAACTGTCCAGGTTTGCAAGCAGATGGTTTTATTTGTGGTCTGCTGTTTTTATTAAACTCTTCTGTTAAGAAAAGGAGATCATTGAAGCGTTCAAAACATTGAGTTCATTAGGGTCATAATGTCAAACTACCACAAAGTATTGCTATGGATAATTATTCATTGGTAGACTTGAGTCCAATTCACACAAGCTTTCTAAACGATGATCAGTTGAAAGAAAATCACACTGGTGTAATAAAATGACAAATTTGTGTTGAATCTATTGCAATATAAACAACCTGGATTAAGACCTCCTCCAAATCGCAACCCTGTTTGGTTAAAAAATAAAATCAATGATTACCAAGGTCCCGGGCGATTGCACAATAAAAGCATGCATGCAAAAACCATGGAATTTTCCTTTCTCCAAACTTTTAAGCTGTACATGTCATCACCCAGTTAAGAAAAGTTGTTTGTTTGTTCCAGATTTCAAACAAAATTATGGTGCAAATTATTTAAGGTTGCTTTCCTCAAACTTTTCATGCTATTACCAAGAAGTGTCTGATCAAGAAAGCCTTGAATTGGGCTTTTCCTCTACTTGCTGTTACCACAAAATGCTCTGGGATAAATTCACCTCTGGAGTCAGGATGCTGAGAAGTCACATAAATAAAAATGACCGGCCGGAATGCGATCCGTGGTAACCTAACACAATTACTTTAACCAAATGGGACACTGACAGAGCACCAGTGAACTGATAAATGAACAACAGTGCGATCTCGAGGGGCACAGGAGCGCAATGAGTGTGATCATTTAAATGTTTGTCCTCATATCGCATGCCACCTTTGGAACAGACAACTGGCACCAAAAACGATGGTCGTTTGGGGCTTTGAAGAAAGAAACTTTCATTATGGTATTACACTGTTCAAAAAAGAAGTAAGGCCAGTTAAATGGAAAGGCTTTTCAAAGTCTTACAGATCACTTACCTCCCAAGCATAGCCACTTTCTCTGCCTTCCTCTTCCCCAACAATTTCACCTCCATAATGTCCAAACCTCACTCCTTTAGGGAAAGCCTTCTCAGCCCAAACACCTAAGCCAGCATTCTTGATACCAGCTTCCTTGACAATGAGTCCATCTGGAAGGCTTCGCTTAGCATGATCTCTGCATCCCTTAGAGACTGGGGTGTTTTCGATGACAGTCAGAGGGTGTTGAGGACAGCTATTCTCATAGAGCTCATGGCAGTCTTCACAATCTGTTTTCCAAAAAACAAATGTAATTTATCTCATACAAGTTGTCTATCCCATTTATTCTTTATTAAAAAAATTCTTAACCAACCCCATAAACAAAGCAGCTTTTTAAATAGACAAATTCACACCTTTTTAACAACCCCAACAATTTGTTGAAAGAATACAAACAAACTGAAGAAAGTTAATCAACCATTTGTTATGATCGCATGCTAATTTGTGTTGTCAAAATGGATGGGTCTTTCCCCCGGGTTCTATGGGATTTTTAAAAGAAAGTTACAGTTTTAACTCAAGAAGTATAATCACATACACACAAAACTGTCATCGTTTGGTCCATCCAAGTCCTTGTAGCATTTCTTGGCTGCTGCACGATGTGGATACCGCTCTTCTTGCCTCTGTGAAGTGATAGCTGGTAAGAAATGGAAAATGGAAAAAGAATTTTTGACCAACTTGGTTTTTTTATTTTTTTATTACAATTTGCATAAATATATAGATTACATATTTATTATTATTATTGGTCTCCTCAAACGGGCAAAAGTTAAAAAAGGTTTTTATGTAAATTGGGTAATGTTAGACTGATTGATAAAATTTAAAAGAAAAAATGCAAAGTTTTGCTAAAATACTCATTTGTACTCAACTGGCTATCTTTCTCAAAGTACCATTCTAAGTTTAAATTTGTCGCTGGCTCTAAGTCAAGCTGATTTATTCTGCAACATTTACTTTTAAACACCATTTGCAAACCTTTTAGGTCACTGGCCTATTCAGATTTTTCCTTTCTGCACTGTTTGATGAATTGTCTTTTTCCTTGGGGAATGTCCTAATTTTAATAAAACTTCCGTATAACAAAAAAAAGAGGAAGGGGCTCAACTTCTTGAGTGTTTTTTGTTTGTTTTATTTCTATGGCAGTACACTGAACATAACATTGGCTTATACTGGCTGGAAAAAATGCATGACTGATGAAAGAAATGTAAAATTTGTTATTCATGTCTGTTTTGTGTTCTCTTGCTGAGCACCTTTGAATAAACAGTTTTTAACCAAAGATAATTAGTAACAAATTAACTAGTTTTGACTCGAGGCATGTAAATAAATCTCTTTATAGTTACATAAGGGAGTACCTCTTTTCCTTTTAGCTGGTTGTCTTTTTGGAGATTCCGGAGTTTGAGTTTCGCATGGAATGAGCTTTCCAGAATCACTGATTGTGACACGGCCAAGGAAATCAAAATTGTCTTCACCTTCTCGTTGCTTTGCCTCCTGCTCTGGTGATGAGGTGCAAATGGATTCGGAAGTCTAAAACAAGGAACACATCAAATTTACAAATGTTTGATTTAATCAAAATTGAAATGAAACTTTGTTCTTTTCTTTTTTAATAAAAACACGAGATGCTTCAATATCATTGGGATCTTAATTTAGACATTTCCCATATTCAAATGCAAACATTCAAACTAATAGTCAAAAAGAAAGAAGATTTAATAATACCCAACAGGCATGGGTGTTTAGTTTTTGTTTGTTTTTACTTCATCAGCGTAGATTTAACCATTTTAACCAAGAAGTAGACATTGGTGCAAGACGTTGTTGATTATCACTCGACTATCAAGAGTTTCCCTATCTAAACATACAATTGTATGGATGTGCATGCATGGTTCTACTAGATGTTAGAACTTTTTCCCACATGACTAACCAAGAAGTTGTAAAATGCATAAATTTTTTACTTTTCATGATTTTAAAATATTAAAATATTTAAGAATGAGTTGAAACTGGTGGGCCTAAGTACTTCTTCCCCGTGTAAGATAATTTATTTTATATAAAACTCAGCAGATCCTTGCCACTTGATTGGAGGATTTCCTGTCGCTTGGTAGCAAATAAATGTACCATTGCATGTGACCTCATTTCATTCCATTCACCATGAAACTTTTGTTAAATCCAACTTGTTCTGTTGCAGGGTGTGTACCAAATCACTGCCTGCGCCTGTCTTTGATAATGATGTGGCAGTACAGTTACTGACTGGGTCTCAAAATAGGCAGCAGTACAAAACGCACTTGTCACTGTTAACTCCAAACAAGCCGGAACACACAAAAATGTTGTATAATTTGTACCAAAAAGTATTGCTCAATGCTAATCATCGTTCCTAAATAATTGCCTTTATCTGCTGTACCTATTTCTTTTAGAAATAATGTACAATACCTTTGCCAGCATGTTCACTGAAGTAGAATGTTGTTGGGTACCTTTAAGTGGAACTGTGAATGTCTTTTTTCTCTTATAAACTGCAACAAAGAAAGAAAAGACAAAATTTGTTCAAGATGTTAAATGTTTGAGAAAAAAAACAATTCCTTTTTAACCAGGCAGATGTAAAAAATGTCTTAGTTCAAATAAAAGTTTGAAATGTTTCTGCCCACATTTAATGTTTTAAGACAGTTAGAGCAAAGGCCATTGGGGAGATTAGAACAGAAAATCAGGAGTACTATCTGTAATAACAATAATGGCCTAGTGCAAAGTCCTGCCACACAACAAAACGCTCACCAATAGGCAAAGCTGAAGAAAAAAATATAAATTTGGATTAAAGTCACTGGACACTTGGTAGGCTAATTACTCAAAATAAGTGACATAGTTCTTTGAGAAAGAGGTTAGGCTGAACAAAATAATTGTTGTGTTTCCGGTTACCCGACCGTCCCTAGAAAATCACGCCGACCCTGTATCTTTTTATTTAAAAAAAACGTATAAAATAAAATATTATGGTGCCGACCCTAAACCTCATTTTTGTGCACTTCGTCCTGGTATGTTTCTATGTTTTTTCCTATATTTTTTATTCATCCAAGCAAGATTGTCAGACACTTTGAACCTTTGTCATTTCGTACCTTGGTCACTTCAATCGTACGTACCCACCGGCACGCCGCGTGGCGTCCCGTCCTTCGGATCGTTATGATTTCGTCCGTCCACACACACACACACCACACGCACCAGGACCTTCTCGACAAATTCAGTTGTTGTGTTTATATATTCTAGAAGTGTGCTTGCAACACTTGCGCAATTGAAGACGTGCCTACGCAAATTAAAACATTTTACCTGCGAGAATGTGCACATTTCCAACATTGCGCATTGGAATTTTGAACTTGCGTGATTACTTTTTTTGCGCGGTTCTGTGACGTACTTGGGCTCGTCGAAAAAGGAGTGCAGGGGTGTTTTCAGAAATTTTGTCACTCCGTTTATTTGCAGATAAAGTTGGGGGTCAAGCATTGCAATTTCTGAAAAGTTATTTCTTGCAATTTTGTTTTTATGACTTAAGAATACATTAATATAAATGAGGAAAGTGTTTTTGAAAATGTTTGACAAGGGTCAACACAAGCATGGTGCCCCACCGAGACGCAATCGATCGAGACTTCTCAACTCCTTTCGTTGCATGCATGTGCTGTACATGAGTATGTACATATACATAAACATGTACATCTAAACCAAACATGTACTATGTGTGTACGTGCGGTGTGTGTTTGTGCATGCCGTGTACTGTGTGTGTCACGGCACCGCATGTAAAAATAAATAGTGTTTTTCGCTGCAGCATCATGGCGGCACAGCTGGGGACAGGGGGAGTCTTCGCATTGCTGCAAGGGATCTAGCATGGTGTCTCCACAAACCTCACATATTTATATTTATTCATTTACTTTTACATAAAAACTGCAATAAAAACATGTTGTTATTTGTTCTTGAAAGAATGGTTACATGTTCTTGTGTTTGTATTTGTACTCAAACCATCCAATTTCAACTGGTGTTAATTAAGTCAGATACTCTGTCCTTACTCTATGGAGTATGGATACATGTATTCACAAATCAGTGAATAGACAGTACTGCATGTAGGGACTATTGATATTTACATAACAAATTTGACACGGTCAGTTTTTCAATTGAGTGCGCAAAATAAAAAAAATATCGGAACATTAGCCTACCCTAATTTTCAGAGCCATAAAAACTTTAAGCAAAAAAAAAAGTTATTGCCTACCTACCTACCCTATTCTCCCGCACAGTGTAATAGGAAACACAACTATTCTTTTGTTCGGCCTTATTTCACACTCAAATAACTTCAAGTCTTTTGTTATTTGAGTGTGCAGTTGCCTCTTTCTCAAAAAACTATGTTACTTCAGAGGGAGCCATTTCTCACAGTGTTTTATACTATCAACTTGAAAGCACACAATATTGCGCAAACAAGGGTTTTTCTTTCAACTTCGACGACCAATGCAGCCCAAATTTTCACATGTTTGTTTTGTTATGCATTATGTAGGGATACACTAAGTGAGAATACTGGTCTTTGACAATTACCAAAGGTGTTTCAGTGCCTTTAAAGTGTGAACCAATAGTTTTTGAAAGAAATCACAGGCGTGTTTTCTCGCGAAATGAAAAAAACTAACTAACCTGTTTTTCTGTTTGTTTTATCTGCAGAAGATCCAGGTTTCCACTCTTCATCATCACTGTCACTCTCTACAAACTTAGGTTTTCTCTTACGAAATGGACCATTCATAAACTCCGGTTTGGGTACTGTCAAACCTGAAATAAAAATGAGGATTTGACAAAACAATAAATCTGTTAGCTATGTTGTGATTGTCTCCTCCTTTTTTAAATAATGAACTCTGATTAACAGAAAGATATTTTTTTACATTAAACCCAAGTTATCCAATAAACTAACTCTCTACATAAAAAATGCAGAGTAAAAAATAGACTCACCAATAATTGACTATCCTGTTTTTTTAGTTTGTTTGGTCATTTGGTTGTTGGTTTCCGTTTTTTTTTGTGTTGGGGTGGGGGGTTAGGGGAGGGAAGGGGAGCATTATGAGGGTCTATAAGGAAAGGCCAGGCTCAAAATTGCTGGATTCTGTAGAACATACATTTAGAAGTCTAAAGAGGGGACAAATTAAATCAATCCCTGAGAGAATTATCCCAAAATACAAAAAAATTCTGTTTTTTTTATTATAATGTAACAAAAAAGGATGAGGGCTTTTCAAAAAAAGGATGAGGGCAATGACAATCAGCTGGTGTTTTTTTTTATTTTGAGTGTAGTTTTCTTAAAAGTGATAAGCACTTGTTGAGATCTTTGAAAAAGCCATTTGCTGTTCATGGGTTAATCTGGTTGCTTTATGGATGCACTAGGGGTGAGGCAGACCAGTTCTGGAATGTCATCTTTGGAAGGGCAAGGCCATTTTGTTTTTGCAAGGGCACTTCCATTGAGAAATCGCTGAACAAGTCTATAGTGGCCTTTTGAAAGAATCCCTAGGTCAATATTAGGGCAACATGGTGAGGCAATGGCCCATGGTGTAGCCTAAATGTAATTATAGGCATGACAGACTTTGTAGTATGTAATTGAAGTGGCTGAAAGATTCTCATTTTTGCATCCAGCTGGTGCTAAATGGTTTATATTTTATATAAATATTGGTTTGCTTCAACAGTTATTCTAACCCTCATTCATTTCCTTCATCAGTTATGCTGACCACTTACCAATTTCAACCATCATCTCATAATTGGCTTTCATATTTCTCAGCCTCAGCTTTTCATAGTCTGACATTTCTTGAAATTCACTGGAAGAGAAGAACTGTTCAATGCCATCATCTGGTCTCTTTGGCCTGGCCATCTTGACAACGACTGCAACCGGTTTGGCAAAAAACTTCAACTGGATTTTCAAAAGCTAAGCTCCTTTGATGTATTCTCGTATGTCCTGTAAAAGTTAAAAGTAGAAAGAAAAACATTTGGGTCATTCCGAGTCAAGTCAACAAATATTATGAAAATGGGGAAAAGTAACCTCTCAGATTTGGCTGAAATTCAATTTCTGGGTATAATGAACATGTTTTTGGTAAAGACTTTTTGGTAAAGGTCCCTCAGAAATGGGGCCATTGATGTTTTGTAATTAGTTTAAGCATGCTTTTACAAAGCTGCTACCAACCAATTTCAAGTTGTTTACACCATTTGTTTCAAATATAACTTGTTGTGTATGATGTACAAAAATTGGTGGGTAACTGTTGCAAAGATCGAACATGGAAAATGTTTTTTATTTTTTTTTATTTATTTCGGGCCTGGCTGGAGTCAACTTTGGTGCCTTTGGCCATACCGCACAAAAATTATTTAATCATTAAAAATTAAATTAATAAGGGCTCTATACGCTTGGTTGGAAGCCTTGGGCATGTTGGCATGTTGGGTTGGGGTAACCATGATGACCATGTATGGTGTCGTGTGTTTTCAGTAGGATAACAGAAAAATTTGATCACAATAAAAAACTACGAGAATTTATAACAACTTTTTTACAATGACAGTAACACTTCGCTGTGTGTTGAAATCTTTAAAATGTTGTTTTTCTGTTGCGAGAGATAATCCACTATTTACAGTGCCGATGCATGTACGACATTGGAGCGACATCATATGTTTTCAAACCTTTCATTGTTTGGTATTGAATATTCAGAAGCTATTATGGCGTGCAAAATAAATAAAAAAGCTCATTTAATAACTATTAAACAAATCTAATTACATTTTTGTCCCAAGACATATATGGCTACTCGGTTAGTCGAATACGGAGATATCCCAGGTCAAAATTCCAGTTGAACCTAGTTAACTGGGGTCAACTGGTTCAACTGGATAGTGATCAAACTCGTCCATTTTCCATATTAACCAACTGGTTTGGACTAGGTTTAACTGTGTTCAACTAGGTTGAAATTATAAACCAGTTGGTCTCTGTCCATTTTCCATATTAAACCAACTGGTTTTAACTGTGTTTAACTAGTTTATCAACTGGTTTCAACTAGTTCCAGTTAAACCCAGTTTAACTAGGTTCAACTGGAATTTCGACCTGGGATCGCAAGGCATGACAGTAAAACACCCCAGCCCCCTTGAAGCACAAACACTCCCCATTTCAGACCAGCAATGTTTGGTTTCAGGAGTAAGAAACCAATATGTTATATTTTCTCTCTAATGTAAACATATTATTTATTATGTTTCTCAAATTTATTACTGTCTGCAATTAATAAATAAAAAAAATTAAAAAAATATTTACTTCTTAATATTATTTTTTTATTTTCCCCCCATATTGGCACACCGTCATGACCAATAGGACCCAAATAGCAACCACATCTCGTGATCTATCTAGTGACTGAAGGAGAATGAAACTCAATCTAGCAGATGATAATTTTGTTTTGAAATTTAGTCGTAGACTTAGAGGTTGGATGATGTTTCTTAGACTCATTTAATTGTTGGCATAATAATGCATTATACCAAAAACTCATCATTTTATAAATTAAATGTTTGACTTTGAGCATAACCTACGACAGGAAACTTTATATATGATGAGGGTTGATAACATATGACGCTACGAAGTAGTACGATATGTCTACCTCTACCTGTCCTCTACAGCATATTACACTCCACCATGCTGATACTCCCACTAGCACAACAAAAAGCATGAAAAACCAACTACTACTAGTACTAGCTAGGCCTAAAGCCCTAACCAAACAATGAACATAACAATCATGATTAACAAACACCGCACCACTTATTTCACATGTTTGAAACCAAGTAGAAGTAAAATAATATCCCTAATTATAAGGTCTACAACCATGTTAACATGATTAATGAATACTCAGCAAGCCAGAAAGTCATCAATCAAAACAAGTGATGATGGGACGGTAGGCCTACTGAGTCTGACTGTCAGTGAGTCACTGTCTTTAAAAAAAAAAAATTAAAAAAAATACGTGGTAATAAAAAGGTAAACTAATTTACTAAATGCTCACTCTGTCTTAGTGAGACCTTCTGTCATAATACATGAATCATGTTTGAAGAAGATATGCCGGAGAGGCATTAAAGAAGAATACAATTGAATGTCAACTTACAGTTTTCTCTCAGAAGGAAGTACGACCCACACGACACACACACACAGACATGACAGACACCAACCGGTCGGTAACCTAAAATGCGTACGCGCGCGAACGCCAAAAAAATTCACACTAAAAAGTTTTGGGATGCGCGCGCATCAGCATGATGTTTTAAGGCGTGCAGTTGGAGTCAGTTATTTTTTAATTGCCCGTATGAAAGACTTCGGTTGATTGAAATGACCGTTATAATGTTTGAGGGAAGTTATCGTCTGCTCGCATATTGGGTTGGGGGCACATATTTTGACAGGTGTTTAACATTTTCATGTGACCAGGTGGTCTAATTTATTCGGTATGCCTATAAGAAGAATCATTGTTGATCAAACAAGGTTTGTTTGTTTGTTTGTTTGTTTGTTTGTTTGTTTGCTTGTTTGTTTATCTTTATGTGGGTACGTGCTTGTTGGGTATGTTGTTTTTTTAGTTTTAAATTCTCGTTTTGCTTTCGATAACAAGCAACCCCAGTGAATCCTCCTCCCGCCACATGGCTTGACGGTAAAAATGAAAATCAAGAACCAGTAAGTTGTAATAGCGCCCTCAATGTACTCATTCGCCACACACAGTGGTTGACAATACACAAAAGCCCAATGATTGAAATGCATCTTGTCATCTTGTTCGTTTGTTCACGGTGGTGTTTGAGTTTTTGTTAGTTGGATGCGTTTGTTTATTTTGTGCGTTTCTTTGTTTGTTCATTTGGGGGGAAAATATAATATTATCAATGAAACCAAAACCGAGTCTAGCAGGAAAAATATTGTAAGTTAAATTGATGATTACAACAAAAATGCTACCATTGTTTTCTTGACAGTATCTCAGGCAAAACTCTCCGGTGGATTGGATTGGATCCAGTCTGTTAATGAGTACAGTAAACGTCCAAGTTTCTCTGAGATTGGACTAAGCTTGTCAGACATGTAACATCACATTATCCACAAAATGTCTCACAAAAACCTAAGAGCGCCCTCTATATTGGAGCAATAATATGCTTCTATTCACACCTTTGTTTGTGTACACTCAAACCCTTGCTCTATTTCAAACCAAACACTGCATGGAGGGGGGGGGGGGGGCATATAGATTTCATCAATTTTCAATGCAAGTTTTCAATGATGAAATACACAAACGACAAAACGAACCTCCAAAAGCCAAGAAAAAAACCCTGAAAAACCAAAGGAAACAACAAAGTTTAACTATTTTTCTATCGAAACTTTGAGAGCAATGTAAACAATAAAGATAGGGATCTCAGTAAAAAAATACCAAGAAAAAAAGAGGGGGAAATCAGAAGACTCCAAGAAAACTATAAAGAAGACAGGAAATGTTGGATAAACAGCAAAGTTTTATTAACTTACTTGAGAGGTATAGTGATTATAGGTCTAGTTTTGGGATGACAATGTAGTGATATTTTACCAGTTTAAAGTGTTTAGTTTGAAATCTATACAATTAAAATGAAGCAGGTGAATTGTTTTAAAACACAATTCAGACATGGGCGTCTGAGGAAAATTAATCCTAAAAGAATAACAGGGTTCAATTTCATGGAGCTGCTTAGCACAAACAAATCATGATTACCATGATAACCACACTACCATGTCACATGTGCAATTGCTGGTGGGTAACCTGCTCATTTCTGCTCAGCAGAAATTTGTGTTAAGCATTGTTTTGTTCTGCCTCAGCAGCTCTATGAAATTGGGCATATCTGTTATTTTGTCTCCTAATAACTGATCCATGTGGTCAATGTCAACATGAAAACGATGTAAATTGTTCCTGTTATTACTCCAAGGTCTCCATTGAAATCCGGGGGGAAATTCCAACAAGTCACAAGCCTTTCAAATTGAAACCGGATGACAGACTATTCTTGTTCCTGCTTGTTGATGAGGGGGCTGGGCTAAATTTCATGGCGCTACTAATGTGAAATTCTGCACTTGCTACCAGTATTAACATAACATGTTGTAAGCACAGCTTTCTGCGATAAGTAGCGTCATGAAATCTAACCCAGATCTGTTTATCTATTTACAATATCGACAATGAAGGCATCACATGCCATAAATAAAATACAACTTAAATCTCTTCAATATTTATGACATAGTTCCTTCATACAGGTTGTTTTGTATACAATTCTAATAATCTACAAAATAATAACAAGTACAAACCACTAGGTTTTGAAAATCTGGCAATTTGAAATCTGAGTTTTAGATTTATCTGCTCACTTGTAATAATTGCGCTTAGATATGGGTACACAGAGATACACATTAGAATTTCACAATATCAGTTACTATACAAGTACATTAAACATGTTACAATTCCAAACAAAAAGAATAGAAGTTTAAGTTGACGTTTTTGACAAAAAAATCTTATTGAAATTCATCTCATAACTTCAGTTTCTTTTTATGAATAACGGTAAATAAAGCAATTTTATATTAGAGTCAGGTTCATCCAATGAGGTAGTATCATAATCATTCAAAATTAATTTCACACATTACTAATTCACTTCTTGGAAATAAATCAAAATATTACATTTTTGGGGTTAAACAAAAAACAAAACAAAACTGAGGGAAATACTAATACATATATGTGACAAGAACAGCAGGTAACATTATCATCAAAGTTTCCCCCCAATTAAAGACACTGGACACTATTGGTAATTGTCAACAACCAGTCTTCTCACTTGGTGTATCTCAACATATGCATAAAATAAGAAACCTGTGAAAATTTGAGCTCAATTGGTCATCCAACTTGCGAGATAACAATGAACGGAAAAAAACACTCTTGTCACACGAAGTTGTGTGTGTTTAGATGGTTGATTTCGAGACCTCAAGTTCTAAATCTGAGGTCTCGAAATCGAATTCGTGGAAAATTACTTCTTTCTCGAAAACTATGCCACTTCAGAGGGAGTCGCTTCTCACAATGTTTTATACTATCAACCTCTCTCCATTACTCGCCACCAAGTAAGGTTCTATGCCAATAATTATTATTACCAATAGTGTCCACTGCCTTTAAGGACCCCTCATATACCCATTTGGGCTAAATATACCCGCATCGGGAGATAAATATTCCCACCGGGGAGACACACCCCAATATACACTTGGGATTACGGTTTCTGGTTGTTGTACAGCCCAGGATTCTGGGTTAGCTGAGTTATTCTGCTCAGATTTTTTTTTTTTGGGGTGGAAGGAGAACAAAAAATTGTAAATAATTTCTACTTCAAACAAAAAAACAACACCTCAAAGCTACATTAATTTGCATTTCTGTTTGGGTTCCAGTGGATAAACACCCCGCCCGTTTTTTGTCACGGGAGGGTGCCAATCACACTGTTGCATTGACCACATCGCAACTGCATTGTTAATTGCTCAATTTCATGTCTACTTTAGTATTTTTTTCCATTAAACATCCAATAAAGCACTTCAGTTTCAAATTGGTTTTCTGCATTGAATTTGCTACGAAAAACATCTTTTAAAAAACAAGAACAAAACATGAAGCAGTCAAAACCTAATGAAGATCATTTAAAAAAAACAGATGATTTAACAGATGTTAAATTTGCATCGGGTAAAAGATTTTTTTGTTTGTTTTACACTTTGTGTTTGTTGGCGTACCCATGTGTCCTAAGCACTATATACTCAGGAAACCAGGAGGACTCGGGAAAGTACTGAGTATACAATGCTTAACACACACTTGGAATAAAACATAAACAATTCAACTAGATCTTTACTAGATTCCAAAGTTAACACTATCTTAAACAAGAAAATATAAATCACTAAACATATACTTTTGTGACTGACAAAATGGCAGTCAATGTCCAAATCTATAATGTAAAGTACAGTGAAATATCATTCACATTGGTTGATTATTCTGGAGTAACAGGTAGTCATTACGTATACAGAACTGGATAACATGCGGGAAACAAATTAAATATATTTTTTTAGTATAAGTATAGTTATAGGTTAACTTATTGTTTTTATACAAGGTTTCTTTTCTTTTTCATGTGTAATGTTTTACATGGAAAATATTCCATTTCTTATGAGGAGAGCAAGAAAACGACAAATTTTAAAACTGTAAACTTCACAATTAAGTGTGAACCCACGTAAACATTCTCTGTTGTTAATTATTCATAATTTACCATTTCAAATATTTGGTCATTCTTGTTCTTGGAAACATTTTAATATTATTTACAATTCTCATTCGCCTTTTTAAATTGTTTTCATTTTGGTTTACTTTATATTATAATGTATTACAAATTTAAGTTAATAGTGATTTCATATTGGAGGACTGAGGTATTACAGGCAGCTGCTCGTTCATAAATATGCAAATTTATATGCAAATTACATTCAAAACACTATAGATCAACTACCTTTCATACTTTAAAAACTTCAAAATGAAGTTACTCTTTTCTGGTCTTGAAACTCTTTCTTTAAAACACCAAACCTACATTGCACAAACTACTGACCAATCCCAACCTTTTAAGATTATTACGTCACGTCCCAGATGGCCATTTCATTCTAAAGAAGGTGGATTCAAATATTTTTCAACACACAACAAAACAAAAAGTTTGGTTCAAAAATTTAATTTACGTTGCCATTGTTCAGAACAAACCATGTTTAATCAAAACCAATGTCAAATCAATATGCATATTTTCCATTTGTTACTTCTGTACTTTTTATTGTGGCCAGGTACAGAACTGTTCAAAGATATGTAAATATTGGTTCTCAAAAAAAAAACCTTCAATAGTGTAAATGATCTTTTCATTAAAAAAAAAAATATGTATTCACTTATTCAGGTGGAACAAACAAAAACATGGTTTTTGAACTATCCTTTTCCCAAAGGCAACGATAATTTTATATTTTGAATCTTTTCATTTCTTGCAAACAGCCATTTCTCTGTGAAATTTGGACTTGACTTATCAACCTCTGAAGGTTTTGTGGCAATTCCCAACAAGAACTTCAAGTTTCACGTTTTCGGATTTCTGAAAAGAAAAAAAACTATCACAGGTTCAAGAGGGTATACCTGGCCCTTTTCTTGGTGTATCTTTAGATAATATAAGTAACCAGCAGATTACATAAGAGAATTGTGCTAATACAAGGATACTAAAATGTGATTTTTGTTTTCCTTTTGACAACTCCGAACTGTCTGACTACTTCCCAAATAATTCTGGGGCACTGGTTCACTCTTCATGCGAATGCAATACAAATTTTGACATCACATGGCTGATTCGCAGGAGTTGTGCACAGGTCAACTCCTGCGAATTATCCTTTGCGAATTTGTGACGTCAACAATTCACTTCATATCGCATTTGCAGGAACTATGAACCGGCTTTACTCAACCATCTAGTTGACTCTGATGCGACTTGGGAGTACGATTCGAGGGGGAAGCCTGGACCTACTTTCATGTTAGGATAAAGCAGATTTCCCATAACAAAGGGCATCTCTATGAAGAAGGCTAACATTACTACTTGAATATTTCAAAAGGCACCAAGGCAATGACTATGGGCACGGAGGAAAATGCCTCTAAGAACCAGTCCTTGACAAACATGGTGCATACAGCTGTATCCACAAAGAAAGGCAGACACTGGGTGTCGATTTGTGGTTTTGATTGTCAGAACCTTTTGTTTGAGAAATCTTCTCCACAATACTGCTGACAATTTGTTTGTCAAGACTTAAAAACACATAGTTCAGGGTTAGAACAGTTTAAGGAATGTTTAAAACCTGCAATGTTTTGAACACAAATATTTTCAATCATTTAAAAAAAAAAAAAACATTTTTATGGGCATTTGTTTTAAAAACAGATGTCCGTAAAAATATCAATTTTCATAAAGCAGGCATTTAACTGATTTTCTTTTGCCAATGGGTTCTAAAATACAAGTCTTTTAAAGATTTGAATTTCAAAGAAATGTCACGACTATGGTCAACAATTTCTAAGAAACTGGCGTGAGACATGTATGCCCGAATTCAATGGGCAAAAACGACATTTTGACAAGACAACAGGGGGAGAGAGTTTTCTTTGGTAAGGGTTTTGAAGGAAATTTTCCCATATATTTTTTGAAGGGTTTTCTATTTTAAATTACGGTAACTATGCACCCATAAAACCATCTCATGGTATTTTTGTAAAATTTTGGGCTGGTCGAGGAGGAAAATAAATAATTTAAGTATCAAAAGTCATTATTCAAATAAAAAATGTTTTGGTATAAAAAAATACACATTTTGTCACATAGTTTTTACTCATAATTTTTTTCTCAATAAATATTTTAAGTTTTTTTTTCTTGTTTTTGTTTTCTTTTTCTTCTTTTGACAGTTCAACATCAGAGTTGTACCCTACGTAAATCTGCTGGCTACACCAGACTACTCAGCTACAAATACTTTACATGTTTCATAAGACTAGACAACACTAAACACATTCACCAAGCATATACTACAATCAAAAACGTACATTTTACCACCCAGTTAAGGGGCCCTATTGTGAAGCTTAATTTTTTTCCAATGGTAAAATCAACTTGCTCCCATAGATTTGTTGCCTTCAAAAAGAGGCCTAAAGTAAAAGCGAAATAACAAGTTTTCCCATCAAGAAAGCGGGGAAAAAAAAAGTTAAGATGCTTTAAAAGCACAAAAGAAATGTTAAAAGCCATGTGAATGGTATCCAGCTCAGAAAACGGTTAAGACACTTTCTGCTTCAGCGGCTCAGCGAAATTGGGCTTCAACTCAGTTGTTTTTACGCCAATACACAAGGTATTAACATATAGGTTGAGTATTCGGTTGTTTTCACCAACATTCACAATATTGTACCTTTTCTTATACATTTACTATCAAGGAATCTTAACTGTGGCACAACAAAAATTATAATTCTAAGTATGAAAATCAATATTCTGAGAGTAGCTTCAGCCAGAGGTGGTATATGGTAGTAGTCTTTGAGATACAAGTTTGAACGCTTTTTTTAATGTGATTCATTCCCATGTTATAAGAGAGTAGCAGTCACAAAGTGGGCAACTCTGACACCACATTTCAAACAAAGCAAACTTTTATCCACTTTTTCCCCTCAAAGTCTGGCTGAAACACAGAAATGCGTGTTAGGCGAGAGCAAGGCTTATCAGTTACAAACAATTGTCCATGAAAACAGAAACGATCTGCTTCAGACATGCAGTGACACCTACAGCCTACCTAGAAGCCTGCATTCCACATCAATGAAATCCCCCCCCCCCCCTCTACATGATATAAACAGTTTGCCTGACCCAGTGCCATTGTGTCCTATCCTACCCACCATCCACACCAAGACCTGATTGGCACAGCGCCAACCCTAAAGACGCATGTGATCCAAGGGAACCCCACAAACCAACCAGCTGATAGCGTTGGTGGTGGTAGACCTTGGCAACCAGTCAAAGGGGAGTACGTGTATGTAGAACGCCCCGGTCCCCCCCCCCCCATGAAAGTAAAGTGACTTAACTTCCTGCTTTAAGTGCCTCTCCACTTCACTGTGGTGGTGGCTATGATAATCATCCGCTCTGTCCGAGTCAATGAATATATTTGCTTTACTACGCACCCAACACCCCCTTTCCCCCTCCCAGTCCCCGTTGAGGATCTGATGCTAGATTGAGTCCAACTTCCCACATGATGACTGTATCCCAAACTTGGCAAGGGTCCAGGCAACATTACCCCCCACCTGCACCACCGAGGCAACCAAGCTGTCTCGTTCGTGATTAACAGCCAGTCTAGACTGGAGAATGTGATTCAGCGTTGACTGTACTACTGACCTTTGACTCGACCCATTTGTTCACATTCTCACAGTCACCTGACTCTAACCCTTGCTCTTTCGATGGATACTGGCTGGTGGTGGTGATGGTAGAATAGTTCTGGCAAAACCAACAGTGTATGTTTATTTCCGCCTTTGTATTGAAACCTTAATACTTGTTTACAATACCTTCCAGGTTCCATGAAGAGGCGTTTACAACACTACTCGTACATGTGTGAAATGAATGCATGACGGAAATAAATCTAAAATTCTGTCGCGTATTATTTTTTCAGAATCCTTTTAACACTTGGAAATAGTAGCCACAACACAGATAATTTGAAATATTCAAATTATCCGCAACAAAAACACCAGTTCCAAGACTAAACATTAAAAGAAAAGGTACAACACTTGCAACGATAGTGGTTTAGACAGTGGCTTGTAATGAAAAAAAAATAAACATCCTTTGTTTCAGGGAGAGAAAAAGAGAGAGATTTTTGAGTTGAAAATGACAGAATTGCCATCATTTTTCTTGAAGATAACCATCCAGGGTTGAATGCCCTTCTAGACGCGAGTGAATCATGCGTGGCACCTGTCTGAACTTGACTTTTCTATGTTAAAGATTCCCAGAGCAGCTCGATCGACTGCTGCTAGTAGAAAGTGCCGCATCATTTCCACCGCCTTCCACTAGTACCAGTATGTACGCCTACATGCCAAACAATGTCCATGCCGGCAAAAAAACTACCGGACAGATTTATGACTAAGTCAATCCATCCTGTTTCATCAAGAACATTCTGTGATTCATTTCGTTTTGGGGGCAGAAAATGAAGGAGAACGGTTATGATGAGAGGCGACAGTGTAGAACCTACGCAGGTATTAGGGGCGAAAGTTTTAGCTGTTAAGGAAAATAAGCACCTTGCACAACGCTAGCATGCACAGCAGATATCGTGATTTGCATTTGAATAAAAATGCAGTGACCAAAAAAAAGAGTCTGTCCCGATCTAAGATTGCTCATCAGGCCGGTGTTTATATCTGTGTTCATTGACATTGAATAACTGAGAACATTTAGAAAGGTTTAGAAACACACAATTAAGTTTCTTTTGACTGAGCAAATTGGTCCAGGCCTGGTACATGAAGTACTTTTGTACAAACATTGTATGTACAGTAGTACAGGGTAAACTTGCTGGTAACTGTGCAGCAAGAAAACATCTGAAATCACAACGTTACCAAGACGACAACAACACAAAAGGAGTGACAATGTCTCCCCTCAACCGACGATAGAAAATTACAATTTGATATCTAGTTAATCTAATCTGATCTAATCTAATCACTACAAACGTGACTTGTCAATAAATATCCATCCACTACACATTACTATACTTTACCAGGTACTAGTTAAAAACCAAACTAGCTATTAAACTAGGTTTTGTTTTGGTTTTAATAGTTTTTAAGAATAAATACCCAAAAATAAAAGCACAAGTATCCTCATCACGACACAATGATGCTGGGCCGTGTTTTAAGCCTGTCAATCGGATGGAGAAGTTCTACAGTTACTCTGTTCAGATTAAGATGGCTCTCCGTGTCTGAGACAATGACCGAACACTCGTTGTGCTCCTTACGGTAAGTGTCCTCATCACCGCTTAACGTCTCCTCGTCTTCCCGCACCTTCCGCGCCTCATCCTCTGGGGTAGGGGTATGGCTGGGCGTCTGCTGGGGCGTGTTGCCCGGCGTTGTCTTGTCTCCCTCCAGGTGGCGGATGGCTTGCACGATGGTCTCCAGGTTTTGCCTCGACGTCGTAAGCGTGGTGGCCGGGCTGATGATGTGAGATGGGGGCGGGGTGAGTTGGTACTGCATTATGACGGGCCGCGGTGCCGGTGGCGGTGGTGGCTGTTCCATGATCTTACGCTCTTCGTAAGCCCTCTGTTCTTGGATTTTTATCTATGAAAAAGACACAATTCTTTCGTTTAACAATATTTTGGGCACGATAAAAAACAAAAACACAGATAGGGCATAGGGCAATTTCTTGGCCGAGAGCCGCCAGGAATTTCCACCACTGCTTTATTTCATGGATAAAGGGTTACATGTTTACTGGCAGAACACAAAACCTGACCTGACATGGTATCTGGGATATTTGTATCTATTTGTTTACTACTAGCACGCTTTTCACATGACAGAGCTGATAACCAGGAAATAAAACCCATTAATATCCTTGGGAGTTTAATCCCACAGCCACCCTCTGTCCGTTTCACATGCAATTTTCATGGGAAGAATGAGCACTTGGCATGCAAACCCCTGGGTTACAGGTAACCCTAGCTTGTTCTAGCTTAAACCTACATTGTACTCCCATGCAGGGGTAACTAGTTTTCCCGGAAAATGCTATTTCCCAGGAGTTCGCCAGAGTTTGCCATTTGTCCTGGGAATTTCCTAGGAAATTCGTACAGTATGTGATACTCCTGGTGTCGAATTTATTGGAACAAGTGGAAAGTATGAACAACCCTGATCGAAACAACCTAAAAGAGATACAAGGTGATGTGGTGTATAATGCCAGACCGTGCCAAAAACACCTGGGCAGTCCTCTTTTCTTATAAACAGTAAATGAGCTTGCTGAAAGCATTATACACAACACCGAAACTACAACTTTATTACCAATCCGAGCCATAATGGTCAAGTGTCTTGCTAAAGGACACAAGCGCCGTGACTGGGAACTGCAACCAACACTCTGACAACACACTGGAGCCTGAGGCCAGAGCACTTGACCGCTTGGCCACGACACTCCATACTCTGTAAGCAGATATTGGTACCTAACAGTATAGAACCCCAATGATCATCCCAAAAAACAGGCCTGGAATTACACAGAGGTCACAGCCTTGGTTGCCCTGGGCCCAATTTCATAGAGCTGCTAAGCACAAACATTTGCCTAGCATGAAGTTTCTGCCTCAATAAAAACAGGATTACCAACCAAATTTCCACATGATTTTCAGGATGAGCAAACATCAGCTGAATACCAGTAGAAAGCAATATGCAACAAATGGAAATTTTTGTTGGTAATCCTGTTTTTATCAAGGAAGAAATTTCATGCTAAGCAAATTGTTGTGCTTAGCAGCTCTATGAAATTGGGCCCTGGTCATGGTCTTGGTGCCCCATTGAATAAAAGATTTCCCAATAGCAGTGCCCTTTGCAAAATGAAAATGGCCTTGTCCTCTCAGCTCCCAGGAATAAAGTTCAAGGCCTGGGCCCCATTTCATAGAGCTGCTTAAGCACAAAATTTTGCTTAAGCAAAAAATTCATTGCTTAGTAAAATCAGATTACCGGCCAAGACTCCACTCAGTTGTTATGCTAAGTAAATAACAGCTAAATACTAGTCATAAGCAATGTATATGGCATGAAATTTTGGCCAGTAACATGTGTAAAATAAGCGAGCTATTTTCGTGCTTAAGCAAGTTTTTGCTAAAGCAGCTCTATAAAATTGGCCCCTGGTAACAACCACATCTACAAACATTTGTCTATCGGCTGAGCACAGTCAGGAAAGACACCTGTAAAGAAAACCTACCTGTTGAGCAAGCTCTTTTAATTTCTCTGGATACAGCTGGGACTCGAGGGACCTGTTCTGTTCCTCCAGAAGCATCCGATACCTTCTCTCTCTGTCTAACTGGCAACGAAGGTCTACAAGTTCCCGTTTTAGCTCATCCACCTGAGGGGAGGGGGAGGAGAGAGAATTAAAAACAGAATGAACGAGATGAAAAACCAAAAAATAATTGGGATAACTTTTTATAGGGCAATTTTTTTTTAAGGGATACAATTAAAGTATGTCGATTTTTGTATTGTGCTAATCCAGATTGAATGCTTAGCAAATTCCAATGTGCCTAGATAAACCAATCTATCAAGATTTCACCCACAAAGTAAATTAGTTACGAATGGCAATTTATTTTTGTTATTCTTAGAAGAAGAAAGTACCTGTAGGTTTTAGCACGGAGCATGACAAAACAGGTCTCATTCTGAATCATCACAATAGAAGAGCCGGCTACGTGGATCTTGCAATCAGGAAGATTTTGTCCGAATCAAATTTATTTTCCATGATTGCGTGGATGAAATCTGGATAGCATTTTTTGTTTTTTATCCAGCCATTTTATTAAGCTAAGCACGCAATTTTGATTAGGAACAAGTTTCCATAATCAGGAAGATCTTTAAATTTGAATCAGATTATGGAAAGTTTGGTTTGCCGTCAGGGAACTGTCTTCAATATCAGGCAGAGTTGGCAGAGCTCTACTATTTACAAACAAGTATTTTGATCGCCCAAATATGTTACATGTTTCCATTATTATTATTTATTCGTACTATTAGCGCTGGCCCGATCCATATGGTTGAAGCAGTATTCAACCATATGCTGCCTCAATAACAGTTTGTGACCTACATGTACAACAAGAGCGATAACTAATGATCCATGTCGAGCACAAGATATGATTCATTTAATCTTATATCTGCATTGTGGCACCTGGTGCAACATACATGTAACACACAGGTCTGGAATAATAATAACTTTGCGAGGGCAAGGCCTTTTTCGTTTTGCAAATGGAATACCAGGACTGATACTTCACGGAGGCACTGAAGACGATTGCCTCCGTGCCCCCTGGTTATTGCCTTGGTGCCCTTAAAATGCTCCAGTAGAAATTTACAATTTTCTCATAGAGGGCCAGATTTCAAAAACAAAGCATACAGTCCTGAAAGTCTGCTATCTCATATTTAAGTTTATGGAAAACTTTTGAAGCGACCATTATGGCCTCTGAGGCAACTTGCACGGTGCAAATTGGAGAAAAGTCTCAAACAAATGCATAAGTATGCATTATTATTTGTGCCTAATTGGTATACTTATTTTATGTTTTGCATATTGTACCACCATTTTGTACATTCAATATGGCGTGATTGCATAAAATAACAAAAACTTTTTATTTAGGGAGGGGGAGCAAAGTATGCATAATGGAAGAAGGATCGAGGCAGGTCAGATGACATGATAACCTTGGTTAAAATTCATGGTCCTTTCAATGTATCTTTCAATGTATCCAACATAATGTCCATTCCTGATACCATATAGAGGTAGAATGCTCATTAAAAAGTCTGCAATCCACTTTGAGGAAATCAAGGTCCAATAAAGTTTTAATAGGAGAGTCACATTCCAGGAAAAAACATTGAAACCAACCCACTGAGAGTACCTGGCTTTAAAGTGACCTCTGACCCTGAATATCCTAGACCAATTTTCAGTTGCTTTCACTTTCCTCTGGTGCAAATTTGCATTATTTACATTTTCAAGGAAAAGTGCTTTCATGGTTTCGAAAAGGAAAACATTCAGTTTTGTTTCTGAGAAACATTACCTTTGATCTAATATGGGGACAGTGCCTAGACTTCATATAGTCTGTCTTTATTAATTAACTAATCAAAAAGGTAGTCTTATCTTTAAGTCCACAGATATCCTGGCCCTTAACTTGAGTACAGCTTTTCGATGATTTACAACAACAATGGTTGATTAGATTTCACGAGACGCGAGGATTAATCCTAACTCGAGTTAGGATGAGTATTTCGTCCTAACTTTAGGATTACAGGTGTACATGTTACAGTGCAAGGCTGGGACTCGTCCAAAGTCCTAAGATTAATGGACTAAGTTAGGAAGAGTTTGGTGAAATCGACGGCTGGACACTTAAAGATTTAAACACAACTGGTCTGTCTTTTTCTCTATAAGAAAATTGATCACAAAAGAGATATCTGTTGGGGAAAAAACCTGAAATTGGAAAAACAATCCTAAGGAATCACTGGTCTGTAATTAAATCCCTTTCTTACATTTGTGTCTTCAAAGTTTTCCGGGCTGCCGATTCCTTCATCCATCATGCTGTCTTGGCGCTTCCGTCGTTTGGGCGAGGGCGACTCGGAATCCTCCTTGTCGTATTTGCGCATGATGCGCTTGAATTGGATCACCTGGTTGAGCAGCTGTGTCTTCTCCTGCTCCAGGCGATAGATGAAGTCAGACGTCTGCTGCAAGATGGCCGCCTAGTAACCAAGAAAAAGCGAACAGTTAAACTAACTACTAAATAACACAATATCTGTTTGGGTTTTTCTCCAATGAATTCCTAAAAATAATGTAAATTTCATACACCCTTGATTTTTTTTTATCTGTATTTCTGTGTTTACTATTTGGATCCAGAACATGATGTCAGTTTAGTAGGGCCCTCGGGTTGCTCATTGACATAATATTATGTGCGTTACTGACATACAGCTGTGGGTTTACCATTGTTTCATCTTGTAAACCGTTCCTGCAGGCCTTAAATTTTGTTCTTGAAGGGGCACAGCAATTTTCCCCTGTCCCTTCCATGAGGGAAATTGTAAATTTGTATTGGAACTTTGCAGAGAGCACCACGGCATATGCACAGGGCACCACGGCCATAGCTGTGGGTGGCAGGGGCTATTTCGAGGCCTGTCCATGGTGCTATGATAAATTTGAACTACCTTTTGTTATAATTTAACTTCGGCTTTGATCCTTACCTTGCTGAGTTTCTCGCCATCATGGTTCGGAAGGAGAGTGCGAAGGGACTGGAATCCAGAATTGATGCTCTGCATTCGCCGTCGCTCGTTGCTGTTGGCGATCTCACGGCGGATGCGTTTGTCCTGCTCCTTCTGACTGTTGGGAGAAAATTAAGCAAAAATATAGACAGTTTGGTAAAAATAACAACAAAAAACAAGCTTTTAAAATGTCAGTTTGGTTTTTATGGTTAGGCAAATGGTACCATTGAGAAGAGTGAAATCTACAGTTTGTAACAGAGAGGACCCTTGCGTCGCTCCGCTAACACTTAGCCGCTCCGCTAACACTGTGTTAACTATAACAGTACACACACGTAAAGGGAGGCAGCGACACAAACTTAACTTTCAAAATAACAAAAACGAAATTCACAATTTACCAAGCTTGATGAATCAATTAAATACATCAATGAGATGAGAAAACAAACAGGTGGTTATTCAAAGATAAGGAACACAGTGTTTACAAATTCACTATCTTTAAAATATTCCTTTTCCTTTCTCCTGTCTTTTATCTTGTATTTTTCTATGCACCAAATCGCTTGACCGAATCGCACCTTGATGTACATGATTAGGATATGATATACACATATATATGTACAATCAGAACAAGAAGTACTTTTCAAAAAGTTATTTTAAGGTTGGTTTGTTTCCATTTTTTTTAATGAAACATTAGAAGAGATACAACATGTACCTATATGGCTTGAACATTATAAAACAGACAATGTCAATATAGGTTGGGACAGGAATACTGCCCTCTTTTCTCTAAAACATTTGTATCAACCAATCAAAATGTTTTGTTGGTTATCAATCTTTAGTAAGTATGTTGAACAGGATGATCACAGCTCTGTACAATTTCCTGTGGAAAACTACAGCTTTACAAATGCTCATGAATAATGCATGACAACATTTCAACCAATGAGATACAGCGCTTAGAGGGAGGTATACATTTGGTTATTACTCCAAACATAAATGGCCATAAAAGACTCCTAAAAGAGCACTGGAGAGCTGCTGATATTGTAAAAGTGTTATGAATTGGGAAATGATGGTTATTTTCAGACTTATCTATCTTCTGAGAGTTGCATCATACTGAAATGCATCTGGTGTTTGACTTAAACAAGTTTTATTACCCAAAACTGGATAACATCCAACCATTGTGGCAATGGGCCAATAATGTCGCAGCTTGTGATGTGTGTGTTTTGATTCGGTCAGACATTGCCACACAAGCAACACCCAACTAATCAACCATCCCCGAAGAAAAACAATTAAACTCAAACACATACACCTGTACACATTTTTTTAAACCTCTTGGCAAGGAACTACTCCATTCTAAAACCCTGTCAGTCCTGATACTTTTCACAGAGGCATTTGCCTGGTCATTGCCTATGTGCTCTTGAAATACTCAGTTGAAATATTACAATTTCGACCTTGCCCTTGCCTTTTCAAAACAAAGCATACAGGTCTCCTTGTCCATCTATTTTGGCAAAAAGCCTGTTAACAAATCGCAATCAATTTATCCCACGAACCCACTAACAGCAAAGTAGAAGTATTATAAACGACAACAGACTTTACAGATCTAAAAATAGCTCTATGAGGAAAAGAAAAATGTCTGAGAGAGGTCAAAGGTGCGAGCAAACTTTATTACCGAGCATGCACTCCACAATGTACAAGGCAGTATAATCCGTGCCAATGTATATAAACACACACCCACGCAAATGTACCTTGATCGGCGGGCAATACACAGTCGGAGAAAACAGTAATCCCACCATAACATGACCCCCTACCTAGTTTCTGGTTCACTGGCTGGTATGTTTATCAGTGTATTTTTTTCTTTTATCAAAGTTCCTCGTGAATGCGTTTTTTATCGCTAGGCACAGTGCACCATTTCCGCTTTGTATTCTAGTACAGATACTACTGTGTACACAGAGTCAACACGAAAAATACACGGCTGACTTGGGAACCACCTGATAAGGCGTTGATAACGTTACTCTTGTTGTCCCACATAGCTACCTCCGCCAGCTGATTCGAATTAAGTGCTTTTCACACAGCATATAAGTTTAACTGGGGTCCCTTGCTTATTTTTATCATGGTTGTAAAACGCAGCAATGTTTGACAATATTTTGCAAGAGAACTTGCAACTTGGACAGTGTAAACAATTGCTGTCCTTTCAAGTTATGAGGAACATGTTGTGCAGTTTTTACAACCATGCACCAATTTAGCAAGGGACCCTTGCTTAAGTGCTCTCATGTGAAAGGGGCTTTAGCAGCTGGATGGGACATAACACAGTGACTCCTGCAGTTGAACAACTTGTTATTGATAATATGTATTAGGGAAGGGGGCAGATAAGTGAAGATATCTCTTCCTTGTGAATACTTGACACTTTCCTGGTGTAATAGACTTTAGGATTTTCTAATGGAAGTGCAATTTTTGCAAAATGGAAATGCCGTTGCTCTCATTCATTAGTTACACATTCACAGACTATGGTAAAAGTCTAAATGCTATGCCAAAAAACCTTCTTTTTTTTCTTTTGTTAGAGAAGGCTGAAACGACTAGTTTCACTTTATAAATAACTAGAGTTTGCACAATAGGTTTTCACAAAGTGAAACAACTTCACAAAAGCCAAAGAATTGAACATTCTTTAATCTTTACGAGTCGCCCTTGGAAAAAACTTTATGTGCATACCTGGTTTTCCTGAACAATAATCTGGCACAATAAAATGATGCACACATTACGCAATGTTTGTTTACATATTGTACACTGCCCTCCAGCAGATGATGTACTAGTGCATGTAATATTCAACAAGCAAAATGTTGGAATTACATTTTGCATAGTGATGTACACTGAAAAAGTCTGGTACATGTAATCTCACCCTTATTGTACTGTATTCAACCACTGAGAATGCTACAGATTGCACAGAATTCTTTTTAAAACAGCGTGCTTTGGCCTACCTTGCAAATTTTGGTACAGAATTGGAAATTTTGAAATTCGCAAATGTGTCGGGAAAAAAAACCTTTCCATTCCAAATCAAAGACAAGATAATTACCAATTCAATGAATCACATTACTAAAGAAGAAGAAAATAGACAGATAGTTTAACAACAAACCACCATGCCAAAACCACAAAGTCATGACCGTTGCCGGTCGGTTCAAAAACAAAAAGCCAGCTGCTCCACAGCCCCATCCATCACGACGACTTCCCACGCTAAGCACTGGCTACGTTTCCTCTATTGTCAACCACAGTCTATTACGGTAGAACCAAGCAAACCCATTAAAAAACTCTAAGAACCTGCTAACATCAGGAAATCCCCCCTAACACAGTCCATTGAGATGAGACATAAACCACTGGGTCTAGTCTCTTGAGTCAAAAAGGAAATCAATACATTCGTCAACCCACCACCCCACACCTGCCCTTTCTTTAATTTTAATATTTAGGATTTTATTAGACTGTAAGATGGTCGCATGGCCTCCGTTGCCCCTGGTCTTGGCCTTGGTGCCCTTATCTGGACTGCACACTTGTTGAAAGATATAAAATTATTACATTTTAAAGGCAGTGGTCACTATTGGTAATTACTCAAAATAATTATTAGCATAAAACCTCTCTTGGTGACAAGTAATGGGGAGAGGTTGGTGGTATAAAACATTATTGTGAGAAACAGCTCCCTCTGACAGGCCATAGTTTTGGAGAAAGAAGTAATTTTCCACGAATTTGATTTCGAGACCTCAAGTTTAGAACTTGAGGTCTCGAAATCAACCATATAAACGCACACAACTTCGTGTGACAAGAGTGTTTTCTTCTTTCATTATTATCTCGCAACTTCGATGACCGATTGAGCTGAAATTTTCACAGGTTTGTTATTTTATGCTGATGTTGAGATACACTAACTGTGAAGGCTAGTCTTTGACAATTACCAATTAGTGTCCACTGCCTTTAACTCTAATCATTCATGTCAGATAAAATTTGAAACAGAAGGTTTCTTTTTCTGTAACCACCCAAAGTTGGTATCTCACATGATAACTGTAAATGCTTGTTACTTTTTAAACAGATTAATATCTTTGTCTTGCTACTAGTGATTTGTTATCATTTTTCCCTTTGTTCCTTTGGAACGACCGCATAGTTCTTAAAGCATTACTCATACACTGAAACTTGCACTCCACTACTGTGGACAGATTTTTTTGTTTATGTAAAACACCCCCCCCCCCCCTCCAACCCCCACCCGCTCCACACCACCATCATTAGCAAAATCAATACAACACCAACCACGGTAACACGTTTATTGACAGACAGAAGGAAAAAAAAGGGAAAATAGAAACAAACAAAACAAAGAGCCCCGTCTGAATATTCATAAAACCTGAACCAGATAATGTTCACCATCAGACAATTTGCAAAATGAGAAATTAAGGCCAGCTGATTCCCGAAGTCAACCACCACAGTACAAAGCCTTCTTGGCAACCTCAGAAACACCTGCTTACCCTGACTGGCTTATTAATAATTCATAAGGTTATTCCATTCATGAAAGAGGGGTGAGTATCTCAACATACGCACTGACAAATAACATGAAGTATTTTGTTGGCTGTCATAAGAGAATAGAGCAGCTTGGGTTTTGATTCAAATTGCCTTCTTGAAATTTAAAAAGAAAGTTTGAGGATTTAGAGATGATGATAAATTAGAGAAATTCATCCTGTTGTAATTATTAATTAAAGTGATCCTTACATGTATGAATCAAAAACTTATGAGGTTGTGTCGTAAACTTGGGTTATCCCTGTCTAGTCAATCCAAGCCAAAATATGGCTTGACCTAGACAAAATTGCAACAGAAACTATTTTTTTTGCAAGTGTCTCCTGAAACCCTCTAAAGCAACATATCCCAAAAGTAGAAAAAAGTAAGCAGGGGAAATATGCATAATTTGCATAAATTAAAAATTACTGTTTTTCCCCTAAAATACTTATGCACACCCTATACAAAGTAAATATTTTATTTGTTCACATGATTTTGAAAATACAATGCTAGTCCAGACAAATAGCTATGTTGCAAGAGCACCAGCATGGTCCATACAGGGGTTGTTGGTTCTAATCCCGCTCTGGCTAATTTTTCTTTGTTAAACTCAAAATGATGTACAAATTTACCCAGTCAGTTCCCCTTCACTTGGTAACGTAAACTTGCGACAAAGTTTTAGAACACACAACCAAAATATTAATAAATACTTAAACCTGTAAGAATGTGTTTGTAACAATAACATTGACTGCAAAAGTTTTAAAGGCACTGGACACTATTGGTAATTACTCAAAATAACTATTAGCTTAGACCCTTACTTGGTAACGAATAATGGAGAGCTGTTGATGGTATAAAATATTTCAAGAAAGAAGTAATTTTCCACGAATTTGATTTTGAGACCTCAGAATTCGATTTTGAGGTCCCAAAATCAAGCATCTTGAAGCACACAACTCTGTGTGACATTGACAAGGATGTTTTTTCGGTCATTATTATCTCGCAAGTTCGACACCAACTGAGCTAAAATTTTCATAGGTTTGTTATTTTATATGCGTTCTTGAGATACACCAAGTGAGAGATTGGTCTTTGATAATTACCAATAGTGTCCATGTCTTTAATCACACTGCCGTCGATTTCACAAAACTCTTCCTAACTTAGGATTAATCTTATGACTTAGGACGAGTCCCAACCCTACACTGTAGCATGCAGAGTCCTTACTCGACTCGAGATAAGAGGAGTGCTAACTCTTTGTGAAATCGACGGCTGGAGCTCAGCACCATAATCAGTAATCCTGTTCAATTGTTTCACTTCCCTATTTTAACACAACCCACTTAATTTATATAGGGCGAAACATCAACATGGCGCAGGCTGAGTACATTTGAGGGAAAACCCCTCTCAGTTTGTTATTTATTTATCACTTATTCTGGTGTTTACATACAATACATGGACACAGTTCAAATTAAAATACTGCTGAACAGCTGAAATTTTTTTATTTAGGCCTGTCTATAAGGCTGAGTAAAAAAGAAACTTGTTTAGTGTCCCCACCCGCTTCCTTTTTAAAAATCTCCTCCTTTTTTTTTATATGTACATTAAAAATTTTACAAAAGTGTCCAATTTAAAGCATTGTTCTGATTCCTGAACAGTCTGTTTGTTAACAAACGTTGTGCACTCTGCCAAACGTCACGTCAACAATTCCAAGTTCCCTAAATTGAGAGACCTAGCCAAATAGAAGAGCAACTGTTAATTATTTAACAGAAATAGTAATATACTTCGCACCTAAAAATACGTTTTTTCTTCTTGTTTTGAAACTCAATATTTTTTTTCTTGACTCTAGCGATAATTGAATCCGGAACCGACACCTTTCAGTCGCTTTCATTATCGAGAACTGACCTCCCCTCCCGCACAACATGGAAGATCCCACACCCCAGACCAAGTGACTTGGCACAGTGCCATGCTTGGCACTGTGCCAAAGGCTTTGTTGGGCAGCACTTTTTTCCTCCCTTCTCATCATGTATACAGTGTGATATGTACATGTACATAAATGTATTATTACACATACACATAAAAGTGTATTTAAAATGCTATACATGATTCATGTATTATTTTGTCTGCACTAATACTCTCTGCTTCTCTGAAATTTCTCTTTGATATCGGATACAAAAATGGCTGGCAGCTGATTCGGCCAACTTGTCTTACTCAGGTCAAACCATTAACTCAAACAATTTACTTCAAAATATTCAATTGGTGCGAGCCTTTATCTTGTGACAAGAATTAAAGACTAAAAATTTTGAAAATCATTCTTAAAATAATTTGCATTGGAACAAATTTCTCTTTTACACAATACAGTTCTGCATGTTTTGCAATGTAAATAAATTCCCATTGTTTTTATTTTATTCTACACTGACACACAATTAACAGAGATTTTAGGAACTGACAACTGTGAACTTCTTTCCACACCAAATCAAAGACTTATAATCAACCCATAATGGCAAAGGGATTAAACCCCATGCCCAATGATGAAGGGAATAAATTTGTTGCATCAATGCAACACCGTGGTAATGTATCTTGGTTGTGGAACAATATTCAAAGAGCAAATTTGTTTGTATCTTTGCGTGCAGCATTCTATTGGTTATGAGTGTACATACATCCAGGTCATTTTCAGCGAGATATGACCTTATAAAACTTCAAACTGGCTGTTAGCGTAAATACTATTTTACGAGATACAACTTTTTTGCACTGACACATCAAATTAATTTTAGTCCAACTTCTTAGTCTTTTCCGAAACACTAAAAAACAACCGTTTGTAAGAATGTTTAAAAACACAAATATTTATATTTTCCATTTCAAAAAGTATTCGTGCTTGATGTTTCATGGACTGTCAAAAAGACACACTCCATGCCTGCAGTCATATATTCCTTGCGTCAAAAGCTCAAACAGCACCCTCACCCCCTCACTGAGGTCAAGGGATGACCCATCATTGGCCAAGACTTGGTGGAACGCATGCACATTTCCATTTTTTAAACCTCAGTGATGGCGTCGCGACTGCAGATGTAAAGGGTCTTTGATTTGGTTGACACATGCCCCAAGCAATGTTTCACTATAAATCTTAAACTCCCCCACTCAGTTGTCCTTTACAAAATGTTAAGGAAACAAAGTGCCCTAAACAGGAATGACGCAAGGCCTTATAAGGACACAATGTTATTTGTTAAAGGTCTTTGACACCATTGCCCCCCTCCCACGCCCCCTCCCATGCCCCCTCCCACGCTCCCCTTCCCACGCCCCAGCACCACCTTGAAATATGTAACTCTTCAAAGTTGCACAGTCATTCAAAGTAATTCTCGATTTCCCCACGGAGGAAATTTGACTTTGTTAAGGCTTAGCCATTCCCCGACTGAGCATCCGCATCTTAAAATGTGTCATCAATGTCTGTTGGGGGATTTTGTCTTGAAGGAAAATTATTTTTTTTTAATTTCAATATGCACCGTAATTATCTATAGTCAACTTTACACTTAATTTAAGTGGTTTGAGATATGAACACAATGTTATAAATAAATAAATAAACGTACATAAATAATAAAAGTAACACATGAGTAATTTTTATTATTACTGTTTGAACATTATTTAAAAATTATTATTTTAATCTACTGAAATTGAAATACGAAAAAAATCTGTACACATCAAGTTCAAGTGATTTTAAATTTGTGAGTTTATTCTTTAAAAATCCAAGAGCTTAAATGTTTGTATTTTTGTATTAAAATAAAAAAATGAATGTAATATAAACAGTTCCTCGGATTGTGAAGAAAAAAACAAAAACAAAGGTACCTGGTTATTTCGTTTCACACATGACCAGTAGACGGGCTCTGTAAAACCAGGGTAGCGGCAAACCCCCCAAAATCAACACTCTTGCTTGACTGAGAAACTTGATAAGCATTAAAATCACACAGACTTTTAGAATATTGCAGCATTACACCATATGTTATGGAAACTGAGCCATTTTAACATTACATGACCCAAGAGTCAGACTGTTCCAGGCCAGACAGACAGCGTCTGGCTTGATCCACTCTGCCTCTAGGTAAGTTCCAAGTATCCACACAGTTTGAACGTTTACACATTCTGTATTGGTTTCAGTTGCCATATGGTGCGTGGGTTTGCTCGGTGTGTAAAGTCCTGTTTGCTGATCACCCCCTCCACATGTATTGGTTTGACCAATGATCTGAATGCTGATCTGAGACTTTAAATGAGGTTTAATTATCACCCAGTTTATACATAATCCTATATTAAAATAATCGTATGATGTTCGATTCAACTTCAGATCAACTTCTACATGTTTGTTCGAACTAGCAACATTAATTCCAAGAGAAATTTTATTTATTTCTCTCGATATTTCTCTCAATATTTCTCAAATCAAACACATTTTATCAACCCGCTTCGCATTTTTTGATTGTGTGCTGTGCATCTTTAAGTTATATAGTTGCGTTAACGTGTCGGGAAGAGGGTTGCGTTATCGCAACTATGCATCTTACAGAAATAAAACATAATTTTCCACTGGTTAGAAATTTGAAGAAAAATGGGAAAATAATACTCCAAGGAAATAATATTTCAGCATTAAATTCATTTGGATTTCCATAGTGAAATGGTTTGATTATTATAAACAAAGCTCAATGGTTTGATTATATAATCAGCATGGTTCCTCCATCCACCAAGATTAAACATACAAGAATAAGGTCCACATCCATCCCAAAGAAAAAGGTATACCAGAAAAGTGTGTTCTATGTTTAGAACCATGAAGAATGCAAGCATTGTCCGCGCACAATTCCCAAACCATGTGCTGACATTCCACACTCCTTTACAAATCTTGAGTCATTGTATACCTTCATAATAAGATTATCAAGTGGTTCAGCTTGGACGCCTCTCTCTAAATCGAACCACTATTCAACTAAGAAACTGCCGCATCAGCTGAGCCCAGAATTGTCTAAGATCCTGAATATAACGGGCACATAAAACATCCTCTTCAGCCGGTCCGATAATCCAGGTCCGGTGTCATTTGCATACTACACCCACGCAACAACGACAGCCAGCAGCCCCTCGCCAAGGCATGGCAGTCAACATACCCGCTATGCTACAAAACATGCTGCGACTGTAAAAATTTGCTTCACGCCTACGTGCAGAGTGACACACGTGTGGTCGTAAAAAACCGCAAAAAATAATACTCATTTGCGTTCACAACAAAAACAAATTACTCTACAAAATGATAGTAGCATATCAAATACACACTGGATGTACACAGTTTGTAAATTAAGATGGGTTCGGGAGAGAGGTTTGAAAAAAAAACAGTGAACAACATCGAGAAAGTATGGAGGAAGGGAGAATGACTTGAGTTTTTTTTCTCGGGGGAATCATGTGTGTGTGTGGGCAGCAGACTGGCAAAAGGCGTGGCAGCCCGGCTTACACAGGAATATGACATAGGACTTTAAATCTCTTCTACTTTAAAAACAGCTGATTTCAGATCAAATAAAACAGAAGTATACAACTCTTTAATCCTTACTGATGATGTGGGTAGCATTTTCCGGTAAAAATCCATTCATAATCGCACACAATCGAGACATAATGCGAGCGTTGTTACGTGTGTGTGGTCGTCGTAGTACAATACAACTGATTACAACGTGCGCAACAACGTTGGGTTGGTTGCGCGCACGTGGGGAAAACCCTAAACAAACTGTCCCAAATAAATGCATCAATGAATACAATTTCCCCAACAAAATGTATCTAAACACACCTATCATGTATTAATCATTAAAGACAAATATCAGAAAACAACTAATTTCATCATTTATATGGCAAAAAATGATTCAAACTTTCATTTATTTACAAACGTAAATAGTCAATCACGTGGCGGATGAGAATAAGCTTTTTTTGACAAAGACAAAACGGGATTTAAATAACATACCCTCCAACTGGCGACGAAATCGGACCTGGCATAGCACCGCTCATCTCTGAAAATTCTTTCTCCATCTTGCGCATATAATACGCCATATTTTCCCACAGATCAGCGATATTTTCCAAGGAAAATTGTGCGATATTTGGAGGAAAAACACAGTGTTATTATTTTGTCTCAGATGAACCCGGCGTGGTTTAGAGAGTATGCGTGGTTTATTATCGTGGCGGGAAACAGCTGGTGATACACAGTCAGCTGCGATACGCTCAAGGTTACGATATATCCAACCGCCAACGTGTGTTTTCTCCTTTTCAGTCACCTATGAAATCTGTAAAAGTCCAGTTTGGACAAAATGTGTTCTCTTGATTGTTATGAATCAAATCGCCACATAAAAGTAAGACAAATTGTCCGAAATCACATCTGCAAAACTGTTGTTTCGGCGGACTACAGCGTTTGTGGCGGATGAAACATGAATAACTCGGCTATAATCAGCTGACAGGTTGGCATGGCGCGGCCAGCCTATGCAGTTTACAGTGTCAACAGCTGTGTCAAATTCCGTAGTCACTTTATAGAAGAATCTACTATAAATACAAATTCTAAAATCCACAAACAAAAACTGTTTAGCAAGAAATTACAAATAAAACGGTAACCATGTGTAAAAGCAAACATTATTATTATAATGAGTAAGTGTATGACACCTTCAATGTCGTTTTTTATATGCAAACTATGGATCATATTTCATATTTTTCTAAATTCTCCCTACCACATGGAATGTTCGACTTCGATGAATGGTATGTGAAATCATCCAATCAGAACCATTCTCATCGCATAACTGTCAATCAAATCTAAAAACGAAGTATTACAGCATGAGTAATGTCCAGTGGGCAATGTCATTGGCTGATTTCTTTTCGCGGGTTTCCTGTGTGTCTATTCATCAGCCTTGCCAACCTGACGGTTTCGTTGTGCCCATTTTTTCATTCATAGCTTGTGTGTGGGGGCTCGGCTTGTGTTTATCTACTACTACTGACTGCACTTTATAAGAACTGACTTTTAAAGTTACCATACCTTCTTTTTTTGTGAGCATGTTACTTTTCAAAATAATTGTTCGGACTTGCAAGGTATCCATTTCAAAATTAAATCATTTGGCACCTGTTCCCATGTCCCAGGCCACTTTATCCTTTTCCCACGAATACCTCAAATGTATCAGAGCGTATAAACTTTTGTGATGGGGTTCCGTTTGAGCATGCACAATAAACACTAAAAAGCAGTGAATGACGACAAAGCACATACCATAGCACATACCAAAGTATTTTTACTTTCACATTTTGAATACATCAACCTTCCTCCATGCATCAACCATCATGGGCGGAAAGGCCTAATACTTTTAGAATGCCTTCGCAGCAGGGACCATTGCCGTGATCCCGTATGTCTGCCCCCCCCCCCCCCCCCGACGCCCCTGCCCCGACGCCCCCCCCCCCCACCACCACCTAAACCGCGCCCCATCCTCTGGGTCGGGAGGGTTGCGGCGGCATAATCTACTTGTAAAGACAAAATTAAATTATTAGTTATTAATGCTACATACCAATTATGCCTCCCCCATGGACCAATAATATTGGGCCATGGGGGGGGGGGGGGGGGGAGGGGGGTATCCACCAAGTTTTGTCCTTATGTATGTGACCGGTGTCAGATGCAATTGTGTCTGCCATGCAACTGTCCGCTCCGGACATTTTTGCATATGCAATCGTGTTTGGGGCTACGCAAAAACAATCCAGTGGACATGTACTATTGAACGCGCGTAAGCGAGCGTGCATCACTGAACCTACGCAGCATATGAATATTCACGTATTTTTATTGCAGCGAATACCTAATGGCCGAACATTCCCCATGTCAATCATGACTATGCGCTCTATAGCTTGTAAAAAAAAATGGTGAACGTGTTCTGTCGACCAAGGGCGTTTAATTTACTGCAAGGACGGTTTTGCACGGGGCGCACACAACTGCATATGCAAAAGTGTCCGGGCAGACAAAATTGCATTATTATGCAGCAGCGTCCGGGCGTACACGATTGCATATGCAGTACAGTCCGGCAGACATTATTGCATATGCAATAGTGTCCTCCGGATAGTATTGCATAGAGGACATAATTGCATGCGACACCGGCCATGGAGAGGTATGCTGTGACTGTGACTGACAGATTCTGGGTGCCCAAAACACAAAGGTTTTGCCCGGCGGTATGCGCGCGAATCATGTTATGGTTTTCGTGTGACGTCAGAGGTCACATCGTCTATAGGGGGGGTGGCCGGTATCTCTAGCCCCAGCCTTTTCGAAAAATAAAGAATGCTTAGTTTCCCTCAGGAGAGGCTGATGTCAAAATTCTCGTCCTTGCTCTTTTGGGCGAAACTATCATAACTTTGACTTAAAAACCAAGAGGAAAGTGTTGGTGCTTTGAATTCTTCTTGAATATAGCCTTTTATTTTCCATTCAAACCTTTCCCCGGGCCATGGATTATAATGTATGGCTGTATAGAATATTTCAATAAATTTTTGAAATGGTACTGAGAACGGTATTTATTATCAGCTGAAGGTATACTTCTAAAAATGTAAGAATCATACAACTATGATGCAAGTTCATTGAACAATTTCAAAGTGTGTTTTTTGTGGAGGGGGGGGGGGGGGGGGGGGGGGGCTCGAGAGTTGACCGTACCACCACCGCGCGTCGGGCGCAAAACAACGCTAGCAATAAAGTTGACGGCTATTTGATTAAAATATTTTAGTGGTAATACAACAGCCGTCAGCTAATCAGCAACATGTGGACAGCAGTGCGAAGTGGACTGTTTTGATGTTTTGTTTTTCTATTTTCTCAACTAAATAAAGTGATCAACGATGAAGGAGACGCCGCTGTCAAACGTTGAACGGGACTTTATTATAGATGCCATCAAGTCAGGAAAGGTAAAAACTTAATATCACATTCAATGAACAGCCGATGTCTACTCTAGTTTAGTTATTATTAAATCCATCGAATTGGTCGCGGTAAAAAAGCGTTTAACCAATTTCGTGATAAAAGTTAATAAAACACTACACCATGCCGCCATGAACACATTCAATGGTTGATGGTTAGTTAACAACAAATGGCATGTTTACCAATCATGTCTATAGATAGGGTCATAGACGGTGCACTGCTATGTTAGGCCCGGCCAAATGCTACTGATGCTATCCTGATTGTTCATTGATTGAATGATTTTTCCTCTCCCAATAGCAGAGAGCAGCAGGGTTAGAAAATTAATCTATTCTAATATGGGTAATGGAATCAATAAACTGCCGTGCCTGATAACTTTAATGCAAAAGTTTCCGTATGGCGCCACCACTTTTTCATTCGAAATAAAATAATATAGTATCTAATTTACCTGATTGATATATCCCTTTTTAATGGAAAAGTTTCCGTATGGCGCCACCACTTTTTCATTCGAAATAAAATAATATAGTATCTAATTTACCTGATTGATATATCCCTTTTTGTAAAAATGAGTGAAAAAAGTGGTGGCGCCATACGGAAAGTTATCCACTTTAATTATAGATAAGCAGGCCAAAAACTTACAAACAAACACAAAGAGGTTGTTTTTAGTTAGTGTAGTGAGACTTGGAGGGCATTGTTGCGTTGTCCACCAATTTTCTCCCCCATATTATCCCAACATTTAATTTTAACTACATTTATTTATTTGTTTGTTTTGAAATACTTCAGAGATTAGATGGTCGTGACACATATGACTACAGAAACATCAAGATCGTATTTGGTATAGAGAGAGGTAGCTGTGAGGTACATCTTGGACAGACGAGGTAGGTAAAGAGTCTCTTCTAGGAAGCATCTCCAGACTCCTGTCTCAAACCTTATTAGAAGTCGATGTTCTCCCCAGCACAAGCCTGGGTATTGGGTTGATATTGAGTTGATATGCATGAATGACTTGCTGGGAATTGCAAATCGCAGTAGATATTAATTTGTTTAAAAGCCAAAATCATGGGTTTGGGGTTTTTTTTTAAGGGGAGGGGGGGGTGGACAATTCAGATTAGATTCACAACAAAAATATAAAAAATTGAGTACTCCATCGATTCATGGCTTTTGAAACCACAAGTAAAAATCATTAAGAGGGTCTTGTTTCACTTCAGAATGTTTCGGCCAAACTTCAAAAGAGCTTGTTTAGAATGCCCACAGGCACGGGATATGATAATAAGACCAACAGTTATAACCTTTCTTTGTGAATGACCTCTTGTAGAGTGTTGGCTCAAGCGTCATGCAAGGCTGTGGAACCTAAGAATGCCAGACCAACAGAAGGACAACTCTATCTAAATCTTGAACTCTCACCGATGGCTTCACCCAGCTTCGAGGCAGGACGGTAAATGTCAAAATTATGTGCATTTCACCACCAAAAAATGTCAGAATTGTAATAGCCTACACTATCCAAAAATAAACAAACAAATACTTTGTTCTACATGTTGAATTCAGGGGGTGTGGTTTCCAATACCACCATGTAGCCTGTTTTAAAGTTTTGTATCTCTCTAACATTGGCCTGACGATTTCGACCCTAGCAGAGTCTTTCTCGAAGGCTAGAGAAAGACTCTGCTAGGGTCAAAACGTCAGGCCGTTAACTACTTTTTGCATTTTTATCATCGGTCCATTTGGTTGGCTATTTGTTTGCAACAGCTAATTCTATTTACTCTCCAACATTGTAACATTGCTGTTTGTTTTGTAAAGGTTATCGGAGTACGGAGTTGAGCTGAATCGGTTATTGGAGAAATGTCTTAAGGAGTCCAGAGCTGTGGATTTAGAGTCTCTCTGCATTGTAGCTGGGGAAAAGGTGTGTGTAACCATCAACCATGATTCTCCCCAACAGGGCTCAAAGTAAACACTGGACAGCAGGTCCGAGGCCAGTGATTTAAGTATTACAATAATTAGATTTATAAAGCCGCCTCACGCTAATAATAATAATAATAATAATAATAATAATAATAATAATAATATCAAAGTCTTATATAGCGCACGTACCTACCAAACAAGGTGTTCAAGGCGCGGAGTATATACAAACTTCAGAATGATAGGTTATTGCAGTAATGAATTCTGAGACCCAACACATTAGCTCCTTATAAAGGTTTGCAAGGTGCTACGGCGCATTAAGCAGCCACAGCCAGGAACAGTGGGGCGAACCCCTTCTCTTTTCGATAAGTACACTGGGTTCTTTTACATGCTACACAACACATGGGACCAACGACTTTATGTCCTATCCGAAGGACGAAGCAATGGTTAAGTGTCTTGTTTAGGGACACAAGTGTCGCGGCTGGGGATTCGAACCCATACTCTGCTGATCAGAAACACCAGCTCGGCCATGACACTTCCACTAAACCAACCCGAGGCGCTTTACAACATTAAACAGGCTTAAAGAGTCAAACGAGACAAAATGTTTTTTTTAAATGACTGCACAGGGTATAACCCTGAAAAGTATTGAGACAGAAAACGACTTCATATGTCTTGTATTTCTTTTTATTTGATTAATATCTCTACAAGCAAATATTTTGCTTGAATAACTCGGGGGAGCTGAAGGTAGGAGTGGATATTCCTCTAAAAAAGTCTAGATTGTAAGATGGAGGTAGTTCCAAAGAGATGCAGTGCAAGTAGCTGCTAGCCTTTGAGCAGTGGAAGCTGTTTTTACTTGCACCACCCTGTCTGATGTCTTGCACAGTTGTATAGCCACGGTTCATTTATGTACACGTTTAGCAACTTTTTCTTCAGGCCCATTTTGTTAGCCTGGAGTCATTTGTATTCCTACTGCTTGAACACCAATCAACCACCCTTAGCTTTACGTTTAAACTTGTGGATTCTGCTGAGTAAACCAACGTCAACGTAAACTTAGTAATAAAGCTGTTGAAATAATATTAATTTTGCCAAACCAGCTCATTGGTTTTCCTCAAACTCATCTTCTTCTTTTTTCCCTCCAGGTTTGGCAGATCCGTGTGGATGTTCATGTCTTGAACCACGATGGTAGCATCTTAGACTGCGCTAGTGTCGCAGCAATAACTGCCCTGTCTCACTTCAGGAGGCCAGATGTTTCAGTCGTTGGAGAAGCAGTCACAATTGTAAGAGAACATAGAATAAGTTATTGCAAACTGCTTACCAACCAAAAGGACTTATGGTATAAATGCAAAAAAAGTTAATGGCCTGACGTTCTGATCGTAGCAGATTCTGTGTCGAAGGCTAATATCAAGAGCCTTCAAGAGCCTTCAAGAATGCTTGGATTGAAATGTCAGTCCATTAGCTATTTGGTGCACAATTGTGAGAACTAACCCCGGTTTTAGACAGAGTCGCACCAAACCATAAGTACCTGAAAAGTTTGACGTCTGCAACAGTTATGACCAACTGGATGAAAGATTGACTGTTGCACTCGTTCAGAACGACTACAGTCGCTTCTAATCCATTTGGTTCGGCGTGACTCTGGAGCGCCTGTCTAAAACGGTTGTTAGTCAAAATATTGGCAAACTTGCATACTTTTAAACAAAATTGAAAGTCAATCGTGAAATGAGAATTTGATTAATGTTATGAACTTATATATTTCAGCATCTACCAGAGGACAGAGATCCAGTGCCATTGAGTGTGCATCACATGCCACTTTGTACCACATTCGCTTTCTACGAACAGGGGTAATGATTGAATTAATTGCGACTTATAAAATTTACTTGTGAAAAGAAACCCTTGATTTTTGTTAGTTTGTATAATCCCTCTTTAAAAAAAACCCTAATATTTGTCTGCATTGCTTGCCTCGGGAAATACACCCATAATCCGTTGCGCGCCAATCATGCGTATTGGAACCTGCAAGTTTGAAGACCGTTTTAAGAGGAATATCAATTCCTACTTGCAGCTCCCCTGAGTTCTTTTTTTCTTTAAATAATTTGTCTTATTGTAACCCCATACCAAGAGTGGCTTTCAGCCTTTTTTTAACACGAACATGCATACAAATAAAAATAAATAAAAAGTGGGCTATAAATGCTGTGTTTTTTTGGGTCATGCAGAAAACAAATCCGCCGGTGCCTTTGATGGGAATCAAACTTTAAGCTTTGTATCATTTTTATTTTAGGAAGTATCTTCTGGTGGATCCGATGTACAAAGAAGAGTTGGTGATGGAAGGCAACATGGTAGTGTCAATGAATGCCCACAGGGAACTATGCACAGTCCAGATGACAGGAGGGATGCTTCTACTGAAGGACCAGGTGAAGTTTACCAACAAGTACCAAGTGTTTAGACCCATGCAAGGCGGGCTCACATCTCATTGGATGATGCACAATGGAAGGAAACTGGCAAGGCAAACATGGTCATGCATCATGTTTCTGGCATGGTCATAGTCCCTTAACAGTGGTCCATCAGTTAAAACACCTGAGAATATTTTCTCCAAGTGGTTTGGCTAGCTAGTAGAAAAGCATCCCTAATTTGAAAAAAACCTAGTAGACTAGTGAAATGATAAAATAACTGGTCCTGCTGACCAGTCACTAAAAAAGTTAAGGGCAAACCCTATCAAAACATCTACCCCCACAACGATATCGCACCTTCATCAGATCAAACAAGTTTCAAGTGACCCGCCTTCGCAACTGGGTTGGCCCGATTCAGACAACACATTATTACTACTATTGTATTTCTAGTGATATAAGTGACTGTCTCTCCTTTCAGATTTTGCGATGTTCCCAGATTGCTGTCATCAAGGTTGGTGAGATTACAGAACTCATTAAGAAGGCCTTGAGTAATGACGCCAGAGCACGGTGAGTTGTGACACAAATTATACAAATTGTACAAATTTATATGACTCGGACTTAAGAGTGAGACTTGAGCAAGCATTCCAATTTGTTGATAGCAAGCACATCATGCTGCAATTGTCCTACTAAAGTGTAGGACCAACAGATTACAAGCGTCACGTAAAATGAAAGTTTTTACATGCATTCAATAACATTACAGTGCGTCCTCTGAACTTTGCTAAGGAGATGCCATTTTGGCAGTATATGATGAGAAGAGGTGGGCAAACCTTTTGTCCTTTAAGGGCCATGGACACTATTGGTAATTACTCAAAATAATTATTAGCATAAAACCTTGCTTGGTAACAAGTAATGGGGAGAGGTTGGTAGTAAAAAACATTGTGAGAAACGGCTCACTCTGAAGTGCCGTAGTTTTCTGAGAAAGAAGTAATTTTCCATGAATTGGATTTCGAAACATCAGATTTAGAATTTGAGGTCTCGAAATCAATCATGTAAAAGCACACAACTTCGTGTGACAAGGGTGTATTTTCTTTCATTATTATCTTGCGGCTTCGACGACGCATTGAGCTAAAATTTTCACAGGTTTGTTATTTTATGGAAATGTTGAGATACACCAAGTGAGAAGACTGGTCTTTGACCAAGAGTGTCCAGTGTCTTTAATGATATGAAATTGGGCTTTTACAATTTTTTAGGTCAGAGGGACGGAAGTTTGGTTTTGCAGAATCCCTTCCTCAGAGGAGAATAACTACATCTGTAGCCAAACCTGAGCCCGTCGATACATCAGAGTCAATGGAGACTGCACAGGATGTCATAGACAGATCAGAACCAGTTCAGGTTCCGTATCCTTTGCATTTTAAGCCTTTTGGCAGAGCTCAAATTTGGGTTTAAAATCATAATATAGTTGGCGATGCTTGCGCACCATCCTTTTTACCGGTATTTACATATTCTTCAAATATGTTCCCAGCCAGGCACTGACTGCATGATAAACTTTAAGGAGCTTGCACTCTTGAATGTCTGCACTTTTATTACCAAGTGGCGGCAGTTTTTAATGTATTTTCATACTGTCATAATGTATCAGGTACCTACTTCTGCTAAGCAAAAATGAGCAGGATACCGTCGTAGTATGTTAGCTGGTAACATTATTCTGATAAGCAGCATCTTTTAATGCTTAGCTACTTTTTGTGCTTAAGTCAGCTCTATGAAATTGGAACACCTTTGTTGAAATTTGGGTTGTTGAAATTTAAGTTGTTGAAATTTAAACGAGAATGTACAAGACCCATTTTCATTTTGATTTTTAAAAGAAATCATCGATTCTTAAGACAATTGGTACTGACATCACCTTTTTCAAAAAGAAGATTAAGATTGAAAAATCAATCCTTGAAGAGTTCAATGACCAATTACAACAGCAAATTATTCCAATGCCTTAACAAGTCTCCAAATAGTGACACCAAACCCAAAGTTCTGGATTCTGGTTTTGGAGGAATCGGAGAAGGGTCAGCAAGCACGTGGCTCATACCAGGGGATGAAGATGAGGTGGAGGAGGATGATATTGGGGATGAGGATGTTAAAGAGTTTGATGTCATGGAGGAAGAGGAAGAACAAGAAAGCAAAGAGTCTAAAAAGAGAGGTACTGATTTGAAAATTTGTTTTGAATATCTAAAATTTAATTTGAAGTCCGGGACTTATATAAGAGGAATCAGACCCTGTGCCAATTCTGGTAGCAGACCAATCAAAGGCCAAAGCCTTGGTTGTTGATTGTTTAAAACCCTGCCTCCTGCTCCGACTTTGACTGCGACTTTGGGTTATGTTGCCTGTTTGAAGCCCCTTACCAAACTTGCACGTTTTCAAAAAAATTGATCAGCCACCACAGACTAAACTCATCCCATTGATCCCATGGTTTTGAAAAGGGGCATATGTCTGTATGCTGATGGAACTGATGGAAGTGTTCCCAATCCATGTGTTTGCAATCCAAATACTCCATGGTCAAGGCACCAGACTGAATATTTTATTTATTTGATCACACATCCAACAGCACAATAAGTGCCAATAACAGGATGAATAGGAAAGAAGAAGAAATGCTCAGTTATAGATGTTGGAGGAAAACCCCAAATTAGGGGAAACCCACACAATCAGGTAGGGACTGAAAACCTAATCCATATGCAAGGCTACAGTCTGAGGTGGGATTCAAACCTGGGTCCAAAGAGGTGAAAGGCAGGGAAAGAAACCACTAAGCCAACCTGATTAGTTAGGGATGAGATTTGAATAGAGACAAAACTCGCTGGATGTTTGTCTTTCAGCTGTGGAGGAGTGCCATAGTGACAGTAGTGAAGAAGAAGCGACTGTAACGCTCAACGAAGCAGACATTAGCAACCTAAACACAAGGTAATACCTTCATTGTTCAAGGAATTAGATTTACCTAAAAAACAACCCACTAACTCTGCCCAAGGCATCAATGCATTTTTGGACGCCCGCCCGGAACTACTTTCAAGTCAATTTTGAATGTCCAAAACCTCACGTGAATTGGGGATGTGTGACAAATTTTCGGTTGTGACATCATGCACCTGGTAACCCGCTCTACAAGCCTGCTGCTTGGTTCAGACGAATTGCGGCAAAGCTACTAGAACGCCCTGGGGTCAGACCTAGGTCGGCCCGGGGATGCTAATCAAATGCGCTTTATCATACACATTTTTTATTTATTTTTTCTTCAGAAAAGCCGCAGATCCATCAGCTGATCTGGATCTTTCTGTTGCCCTCAAAGCCACAAATCCAAAGAGTGTGACAACGAGAGAACCATCGTCAAAAAAGAAAACCAAACGGAAAGGAAAGAAAACAAAGTGATTTTGCTTGAATCATCTTCCAAATTAATAAGAAATGCAGATATATTCTTCTCATGTCAGAACCGAATGCTCAAAAGCAGTTGGGTTGTTTACTTTTTAAAGGAAAAGTATACCTTTGGTTTTTGGAACCAGTTGATTGTGTTAATCCTGTGTAAATATAGATATACACGACAAAACTAAGTTGTGAAAATTTCATTTCAAAAAATGGTTGGTTTTTGAGATATCGTCAAAAATCCGGAGCAATTATGACCACAAAGGAAGAATAATCTGTAACTAGATCACACAATCTGACCTAAGACTGATATTTTTTTCCATATCTCAATACTTCAAAGTGAAATGATTCTCAAAATTCTTTACATTGCTTTATCAAAAGTTGCTATACTTCTAACTTAAGTAAGTTTTCATTGGCATTAATTTTAAGAGTGATTACCAAACATATACCTCTCCTTTAAGTTATTGCCTACCAAAAACCTATGTGAAGGGTGTACACACATTCTCTGTTTGTTCCACAAGCCATTTCATCATCTCAATGATACATTATTACAATAAACAACATTTTATGTTTCGATGGCAACGGTGCATTCTGGGTACTTGATTCTTGCATTGCCATTACTGAGCTGAACTCCGCCAAACAAGAACTAATGGTCTTGAAAAGCTTAGTAATGAATTGGTTACCAAAATCTATAAGCCATGTCACACGAGGCAGGGCTGATGAAATCAGTCCTATTAATCAGTACCCGTATTGGTTACAACAGCCCTTCAAACGACCTTTGTCTAAGTTCAAGTTGTGACTTGACTGAAATCAAAGTTTGGAAGTCAGCTTTGATCTGAGTGTATGCTTTAACTGCAAATTATTGTTTCAAGAGTCTGTTATAGTCACAACTTCTTCAACAAAAAGTACAGTCAACCCCAACTTGTATAAAGAGGTTCTTATAATAAAGATGACATTCTGAAGTACTGAATCTGATTTATGCTTTGTGTTTCTTTGTGTTTCTCTCCTCTTACAAATTGGCCAGTAACAACGATCTTTGTTATAATGAGAGTCGACTGTTTACTTTTCAGCTTAGAAAGCAAGGCATATAGTACAAGGCAGTGCTATACACAGAATGTGGGTTTTAATCCTTGCCCGGTCAGTCACGACGCTTTTGTCCTTGAGTAAGGCACTTTATCATAATTGGTTCTCTTCACCTCGGAGTACAAATGGGTACCAACGAGAGCTGGGGAGTAACCTGCGATGGACATGCATCCTGTCCAGGGGGAATAGAAATATTCTCAGACGTTTAAAGGAACACATTGCCTTGGATCGGTCGAGTTGGTCTTTGAAAAGTGTTTGAAACCGTTTGTTATATAATGCATATGGGTAGAAAGAAGTTGCAAAAGTAGAATACAATGGTCCACACAAACATGCCTCGAAATTGCACGGTTTTCCTTTTACCTCGTCGACTAACGCGGTCGGCCATTTATGGGAGTCAAATTTTTGGCTCCCATAAACGGCCGACCGTGTATGTTTGCAAAGTAAAAGGAAAACCACACTATTTCGAGGCAAATTTGTGAGGATTGTTGTATTCTTTCTTTCCAACGATATGCATTTTATAACAAACGGTTACAAATGCTTTTTATAGACCAACTCCTCCGATCCAAGAAAACTTGTTCCTTTAATGCCAGGGAAACTGGATATAAATACCGGCCAGTTGAGCCATATTGGCTCAGGACAGACTTTCCTGCTAAACACACAGGAAAGACTGAAGAGCTGCAAGAATATCTGTCAATTGGTCTTGAAATGAACTATGTTTCATTATGAGACAGACCCTTGTCATTATACAACATCTGGCGATTTTGGTCGGATTTCCTGTATGCCAACATTATGATAACACTATGATGGATACAAGGTGCAAGACCATATCCCTTGTATCCTGGGCCCATTTTCATAAAGCCTGATGGCACAAAAATATTGTTAAGCACAACATTTGCTTAGCGAAAAAGTTACAAGCCTACAGTTACCATTGCTGCAACTTTTTTTTAGTGTGAAAGGGCCTTTTCCCAAAATTACAGGAGGGATTTTAAGAGCTGGTAAGTCCAAATCACAAATGCTTATCACAGGTGGCATTCCAATCTTATCAGAGTCCAAACATGTTTGAAATGGAGGGTAAAGATTACCTGTATGCAAGCATAGAGCACGGACCGTCCTTGCTCTATGATGTAAGTGGGCATAGGGGTGCACTCCACTGAATGATGAACTACCATAGCATACAGTGCAAAATGCTGAACATTAAAAAATACATGAAAAATACTTAGAAGGGAAATTATTCATTGATTCTTGAGCTTTTACACTCTGCTCAAGTTGATATTGGAGTCCCAGGGCCTGTGAAGTTATTCTCGCTCCAAGTAAAAACACCCATTTACTGGTGTAACTTTCCAATCATCTGAGCATCAATCTTGAAAAATGTCCCTACTCCTCTCGGGGAATACGACTATTTACAAATGAACATGTATTTCAGTCCTATGTCATCCAAGATACCTCACGTTGGAAGTCGACAAACACGCGTCACAATTGGGCAAAACTTATTGGGCTCTCAAGTCTGTCTAGAATAGAATATTTTGAGGGGCTAGAAAATATTAATGAGACTGACGCTCTGTTTTCCAGTGTTGTAGTCGAGTCCATGACCTTCGAGGCCAAGACCGAGTCCAAGTCATGGGTCTCAGAGGCCAAGACCGAGTCACAGCACTCGAGACCGAGTCACAGCACTCGAGGCCGAGGCCGGCCTCGAGATCTCTAACACTGCTGTTTTCTCCTATTTTGTGGGGGGGGGGGGGGGGGGGGGCACCCATATGGATAAGGGTTCAAATACATACACAAAATGAATGAATCAGATTAACTATCGTCTGTTTATAACTCAAGTCAACATTTTTAATCTACAGCATTTCAAATTCTATTATCTTCAAAGCTATTTATATGAAATAACAGTTCCAATCTCAGTTAGAATTAATGAAAACAATGGAGTTGCTGATCCAAGTAAATATTGAAAAGTGCAGAAGACAAAAGAATACAGGGAAGAATGCAAAATTCAAAATCAGGGTTAACTCGGGATTTTTACTTCCTTGGTAAAAACCTCAAGTGTAAAACCAGAAGGGGTTCCCCCCCCCCCAGGTGGAATTCGATAACAAAAGACTGAGCCCTGAGTGACTGCTTGATTCATTCTGCATTCATCCCTAATGTGACCAGGTTTTTCTCTAAAAAAACAAACAACACATCAGCTATGTTAAAGCAGCAGCATCTAGGATAGTACACAACTGAGCCATGACAAACAGCGTATAATACACACAGGCAATTAAACAAGAATTTGGCTGGACCATACATCTGGAGAAGTCTGCAATTTTAGGTGTTTTTCTCGAAAGATAAGCAAATATAACAAGTAGTGATTAAGTTCAACAACAGATGAAAGTCGCACGGATGATTGTGCATCTTTATAGAAGTAACCAATGACAGGTCAACATGGTGAGTAGTTTCATTGATGTTTGTGCTTCACCATAGAAGTTATCAATAACAATTAACTGACATGGTGAAAGACTTCATTGATGTTGTCGACATGGTGAGCAATAGCATTGATGTTTGTGCTTCACCACAGAAGCTACCAATAACAGGTCGACATGGTGAGCAATATCATTGATGTTTGTGCTTCACCACAGAAGCTACCAATAACAGGTCGACATTGTGAGCAATATCATTGATGTTTGTGCTTCACCACAGAAGCTACCAATAACAGGTCGACATTGTGAGCAATATCATTGATGTTTGTGCTTCACCACAGAAGCTACCAATAACAGGTCCACATTGTGAGCAATATCATTGATGTTTGTGCTTCACCACAGAAGCTACCAATAACAGGTCGACATGGTGAGCAATATCATTGATGTTTGTGCTTCACCCTAGAAGATTTCAAAGATGGGTCGACATGGTGAGCGATTTCACTACATAAGTTACCAATGAGAGGTCAACATGGTGAGTAAGCTCACTGTCTTCACATGGTTACTTATACTTCTGAAAATATTATTTTCACTTCTTCCCTACAGAATATCAGACTGGTATGGTCCTTTTTGACTATAGGCACCTAGTAAAAGAGTGCAGAGATGTTCCACAGAATTTGGGAAAAAACCCTACTGTCAAAAGACTCTGTTATGAATGTGTATAAGGCCACCTAAAGTAAAGGGCACTTGATTTAGAAAATCAGAATGTGAATCGGAAAAGGGCAGTCCCACTTGGGAAACAGCACCATAACTACACAGGAAAAGGAAATATTTTTAAACTAGGCCAAAAACCAACAGTTGGCAAAGTGTCTTAGGTGAAATAAGAGATGTAAAAGGTGAGTTGGGACCAGTCATTTTTGTCCCAAATTCTGTGGAACTTATTCCGCATTTAAACATCATTTAAGCAATTTTACAAGCTTTTTTTTTTAGAACATTTAAAATCTCACAAAGCAAGAGTCTAGTTAACATAAACACAACCCACCCAAGAATTTTTAAAACTTTATTCTTTACTTTCTTTAAAAAATAGACCTCCATTTTGAAAGTTGACCATTCTCATTCAAACAAAGTTGGTCCCTCAGAAATAAAAATCAACGCCAGCAGTCTTTACAATTTTGATTAACTGGGGAACATATCCTCTCATCACTCAAAAACATGAAAGGAATTTATAAACTAAAAGAACGCCCTTGCAAATTTATGCTTTAAAATAATTACGAGGATTCAAGATTGGAAGGGACGACGTGGCCAGTGATGGTCTCCGACCCAGAACACTTGGCGTGTGCTTACAAAAAAAGGAAGAAAAAACAAATAATAATAAAATATTAAATAGCAGTTTTTACACAGTAATTGATCCATCTGCGGTAAGATGTATACTCATAAAATGCAATTACTTGAACTTTAATCAATACGACGAGGACCTCGATAACATCTGCAAATAATTCTTTGATAGTCACAACACCGAACTGTTACTGTTTTCATTTTTAAAGTTTTAATTTTAGGGTGTTTTTTTTGGCAGGGGGATGATTGAGAAGGAGGGTACGAGAATTTCAACAAAGCACCGAGTCAACAACTTTCTTTAAATTCACAAGAACACTGGAATAATGAGTTTTAAAAAATACAGTCAAATTAATGGAGCACAGGGGAACTGTTTTTCCTTCTACGTGATTGTACAAACCTGTTCAGATAATTATCTCCTCATTTTTCCCCTCGCTCTAGACAAATTGAAAAAAGCAAAGCCACAAGACTGTATAGACCTTTATCATACTGCCTCCATCTTGGTCATGTACCTTGTATCAAATAACAATAATGAATGCTCGTAATCATTTTGCAAAAAGGAACCAGACTATTTTGTTCTTCCAGCCTCGGTTTGGTAACATTGATATCAATGGGATAAATTCAAGATGGCTGCACCATGATAAAGGTCTATAGTGAGCTACACACAAAGAAATGTTTAATAGAGAGTTGTACAATTTACAAGTAGTAGGTTTCATAAAGTGTTCCCCCCTCAAAAATCAAACTGTGCACCACTATCTTCCAATCACTTCCTTATCTGCTATACAAGACGGCAAAAAAGAAAGAAAGAAAAAAGCGAGTCACAAGACTGTTTTATTGTGCTACACACAGATGTTCGGAAAGTTGTACAATTTACAAGTAGTAGGTTTTATAAGGTGTTTTCCCCTCAGTACAACAGACTCAATTCTCTATCTTCCAATCACTTCCTTATCTGCTTTTTTGTTTATGTTATCTTTTTTTTTAAGGGAGGGAGGGGGGGTATTCACAAACTATGAGCTCAAATTTATGTAAGCCACCATGGGAGTGTTGCATTGTAGGTTTTAACAAAATCCCCAAACTGCTAATTAAACCTACATGAAGTGCAAAGTGACAGAGGTTTAACTTTCACAATACATGATTACACTTCTTCAATGATCCATGGTTGATTTACTGGCCCTCAAAATCCTGTCGGTGTTTCGTCAACAACTGGCCCCAATTTAAAAAAAAACCTGTAAGCACAAAAAACTTGCCAAGCACCAAGCACCCAAAACTCTTGCTTAGTAAAAATAGGTGACCAGCCAAATTATTGTACGTTTACCATTGGTAAGACTGGTAACCCACTCACTTCTTGCTAATCAAGGGATTTTGCCAAGCAGAAATTTCTCCTTAACAGCTTTATAAGATTGGGCTCTGGTTATCAATTTTGTTACGCCTTGGCAAAGAATGCTGCCCCCCCCTCCTTCCCATTTTGCAGATAAGAAAATAATTGAGAGATCTTCAGAGCGGTGATGCAGGAGGAGCGAGATCTACTCCTCATCACTGGAGCTTGAGCTACTTGAGCTGGAGCTGGATGAGGAGGAAGAGGAAGAGCTTGAAGAAGACTTCTTCTTGATCTTAGTCTTGGCCTTGTACTCGGCCATCGCCTGGAAAAAAAATTACAAATAAAACGTCATCAATTAAAAAATGCACTTTACTGGTTTACACAAGATTCAGAATGCATCAGGAGAGGTTTAAACTGTAAACCAGATATCCTCAACCTAAAGACCTGCAGCCGATTTCAAGAAATGGTAGGACTAATTCTAACCCGAGTTAGGACGAGTTACTAGTCCTAACTTAGGATGGGTTCAATGCGTCCTACGTATTTGGATATGGAACTGAACCCGTCCTAAGTCCTAAGATTAATCCTAAGTTAGGAAGAGTTTGGTAAAATTGACGGCAGGTCACACAGGCCCGATAACGAGAACGAAAAAAGTAACAATGCATGCCCTCGATTGGTTGAGACCTCAGAATTAGATTTTGAGGTCTTGAAATCAAGCATCTGAAAGCACAAAACTTCATGTGACAAGGGTGTTTTTTCTTTCATTATTATCTCGCAACTTCGACGACCAATTGAGCTCAAATTTTCACAGGTTTGTTATTTTAGGCAAATGTTGAGATTCACCAAGTGAGAAGACTGGTCTTTGACAATTACCAATAGTGTCCAGTGTCATTAACTCACCTTCATGTATCTTTCCTTATCCTGGACGGCTGCCTTGTCAAACTTGGCTCTCTGGGCCGGAGTGACATTCCTCCACTGTTCGGCCAGCACTTGAGCGATCTTGCCGATTCCCCATTCTGGGTTAACGGCTTTAACTTTGGATCGTTCCTCATTACTGTACAGGAAAAATGCAGACCTGGGGAGATGGGGAAGAAAGATATGAATAAATCAATGATTGATTCTTGCACACAAAGAAAACTATTAAATAGGCCTGGAGTTAACTTCACAAAAAGATATGGTTAATTTTACGAGATGTTTTTAACTTAATCGCAGAGCTTTGACTTTGGATTTATCCTCATTACTGTACAGAAAAAAAAATGCAAAATCAATGAGTGTGTCTTGCACACAGAGAAAACTATTTAATAGGCCCGGCGTTAATTTCACAAAAAGCTAAGAGAAATTTTACAATAAGTTTTAAACTTAATCTCTAAGCTTTAAATGTGTATCTATCCTTATTACTGTACAAGAAAAATGCAGACCTGTGGAGATGGGGAAGAAAGATGTGAAGAAATCAATGTGTCATGACACTGTCATTATTGCAGAAAATATAGGCCTGCCATTAATTTCACAAAAAGCGAAGATTAATTTTACGATGTGTGTCAAACTTTACCGACTAAGCAAAGTTGAATGGAGCAATACAAACTACTTTGGAAATAAAGACATGGACATGGCCTATCACTACATCTTCCAGTGAGATGTGTTTCTGACAATAGAGGTCAGCAAACAGGTCCTTTCCAAACACTTGTAAATTACCACTGCTGTGATCTTACTGAGCATTAGCCAGTCAGTGAATATACTGTACATGGAATAGAAAATCTACTTTCTCTATTATGGTTTTTAAAAATAATACAGTCAACTCTCGTAACAAGATCACTGGAACTGGCTAAAGTTCCTCTTTGTAACAGGAAAGTTGTTATTTGATAGGACAGCAAAACGATGAAACACAAAGAAGTAATAAGACTCCAGAATGTATTTTTTATAAGCAGAACCTCTTTACAAAAAGTGTTGACTGCAGTAGCCTTCAATCCTCTATCCTGGTACACTTTTAGAAGAACAAGGCAATTTGAGAAAAGCAGGGGGAAAAGGTACAATTCAAATGTATCCTGTGATGTTGCTTAGAACTTGCTTGTGGTTGATTATCTGCCAAGTAACAGTTACTGATTTCTAAGAGATGTTAACTTTAGACTAAGGTTTCAGACTCATTGGGCTGAATTATACAATATAATACAATACAATACAATACAATACAATACAATACAATACAATACAATACAATACAATACAATACAATACAATATCAAAGGCATTTGTATGTATACCACTATTTCATTTAGATCACAGTAGTGATGATACACATGACTCAAGAAAAATTATGGAAAGGGAAGTCCAAAATAATATGCATATAGAAAATCCCTTCTAAAAGAAAGAAGGCCCACGTGACAACAAGCATGGAATACATGGATACTTCAGACATAAATAGGGATGTTAATTACACGTACAGTGTGGTAGAGCCACTTACAAGTTACGCTTAGGTGCGTTGGGGTCCTTTCTCTTACGGCGTCCCTTCTTCTTCTGGCCCTTTGGTGGCTCATAGCGGGCCATCTCGCGCTCGTACCTCAGCTTGTCATGATCAGCGCATTCCAGAAACCTCTTCTTTTCAGACTCATCCATGGTCTGTTGGTAAAAACACATCAGCACAACCGTTTACATGTACATTTCAAATAATAAATAACAATTCGCTCGATTCAATTGCCGTATTTCAAGTAGGCCTATGTTTAAATTGTTTACCCCCAGAAAATACAGTCGACAAATGGAACAGTCATCTGTCATCTGAAATGTTTTCTAAAAATCTCATGAATAAATTGCCCATATTTTATGCAAAAGCAAATGTTTAAGAATTGACGCCTTGCCTGCATGTCACAAGTGGCGACTGTGCCATGCTCACCATATTGGGGGTCAATAGGTTTACATGAAAACGCTGCGTCACCAAAAATGCGCACTCCACTGAACAACGCAGTGACGTTGACCACCAAAATGGCGCATCCAAGATTATTCCGATGACGTCAGGTGAATTTGGTCAATATTTTCTGTTTTTGCATCTTGGAAACCCGAGAAGTTAAAAACTCAAATCGAGTTACCAAGATGGACGCCAAACGGAAGTTAAATATGCCAGGTTTTAGAATTCTGTACTACATTATGTCAGCATGCCATGATTACTTGGTCTTGGATTTTACCTCGAATCCTTTGCCCATAAAGGTACTCAATGCACTTGAATTATGAGACCAATAACATGTAGCACCTTTTAATGGTTTACAATTTGCTGCGGTGAGCCAGAAACACCAGGCCAAGCCCCGCTAATCGTCTTATCATAGTGATAAGCATATCTGAGTATTTTTATATTCATTACACTAGCCAGTTTCTTCCGAAGTAGGAAGCAAAGTGTCTTGCATATGACTCGATTTCACAAAGCATGCAATTTAGTTCCTCGTAAGACAACATGTCAGTACGACCATACAGATTTGTATTGTGACATCACACTTTACTAATAGCAACTAAGATTGATTTGAAGTTACGATCGATCTTAGCTCTTTGTGAAATCAGCCCCTGGACACTTATTCAGTGTTGTAGTCATCGGTGGGCGGTAAGCACTAACAAATTTTGCCCAGCACTCTTGGCAAAATACACTGTGCTGCCTGGTGACAGATTTCCCCAACTTCAGCAATGACGGCCCCATATTCAAGCTTGAATATTTTTGTTGCAAGCGCTTGCCCTTGGTGCACTAAATTTTTATTTATAGAGCCCACTACAAAGATTGGTCTAGCTACAACACTGCACTTATTACAAAACAGTCAATAGAAACTTATTATACCTGATGGAAAACAAATACTGATTTAAATACTAACCTTCCATCTCTCTGAGCATTGCTTGGAGAACTGAGTGAAGTTCACAGACTGTCCGGGGTGGCGATCTTTGTGCTCCTCACGGCAAAACTGTACAAAGAAGGCATAGGAGGACATACGCCCCTTGGGCTTGTTGGGGTCTTTCCTGACCATGGTTGGATCTCAGGAATCTGTAATTGAAACAAGAAAAATATTGATTATATTTACACATTGATTTGCACCTTCTTTAGATAGTCAGGAACAATCCATGGCCAGAGTTCATTTGACAACAAGTCTTTGGTAATCTGCAATCATAACTGGGCCCAATTCCAATTTCAATTTCTGCCTACTGCCAAATTCCCGCATACAATCACCATTCCCCCGCTCACTGTGCAAGCGCTGAATTTCTGCGCTAGCTGTGCGAGTGAAGAATGCCAAGTAACTTGAATACGCACGCAAGCAAATATTCACTGCTAAACCTTGAAATAGGCTTGAAGTAAAGTGCATTATTCCAAGCTTTCGTAGGCGCCAGTTATTTTGCCATGCAATTGGGTCGAGGCCTTTAACTACACAGAGGCCATGTCTGTTGCCCCGGTATTTACTTCGATTTCAGTGCCCCTGTCAGATGCAATACTGTCCGCCCCGGACACTTTTGCATATATGCAATCATGTTCGGGGCTATGCAAAAACCGTTCAGTGGACATGTACATGACTGTATGTGCGCGCGTAAGCGAGCGTGCATGCAATGAACCTACGTTCAGCATGAAGTTTCACGTATTTTATGATTGCAGCGAATACCCAACGGTCGAACATTTCCCATGTCATTCATGACATGCACTTAGCTTGTAAAAAAATGGCAAACGTGTTCCGTCGACCAAGGGCGTTTAATTTACTGCAAGGACGGTTTTGCACGGGGGCGGACACAACTGCATATGCAAATGTGTCCGGGCGGACACAATTGCATTATGCAGCAGCGTCCGGGCGGACACGATTGCATATGCAAAACTGTCCGGCGGACATTATTGCATATGCAATAATGTACTCCGGATAGTATTGCATAGAGGACATAATTGCATGCGACACCCCTTCAAAAGTCTTCACATAAATTTCAAGATTTCCAATGGAATCGCTTTTAACAAAATGAAAGTTGCCATGCCCGCCATAAGGTGAAATAAATGGCTTAAAAAGAGTCAGTAGAGCCTTGCTAAATGTACATCAAAATAAAAACATGCATTTATTCACCCAAAACTTTGTTTGCTCTTTGACAAGTTTCACGCATACTATATTTCTTTGTTCATCGCAATTTTTGACTTAAAACTTCTATATGGACCTCATGCATTGACCGACATAATCACACTGCCATCTTGAAATGATGTAAAAAAAAAAAATGGAAAATGCACATCTTTGTTTGGGACGCACACAAGATGGGCTAATAAGCAACCTTGGAATGACCTTTAGACGAGGGCGCCCTACCCCAAAAGACATCATGTGCACAAGCACATGTACATTGTATATGTTTTCTTTTGATCATTAAATTGTTTCATTGTGAAATAGAAGTACAGTGTACATGTACTCATCAGATCTCATTATTTTTTTGAAAAGTCTTTCCTGGAGGTACTGTTCCAACTATGAAGTTCATGTACATGTACATGTACAGTATACAGCTTCATTTATTTTTTTGTCAAGATAGCTTCACAAAAAGCTTACTTTGTATATTTTTTTGAAGCAGCAGATTCCCCTGCTTAATGTTGAAAAAAAGGTAAGCAGAAAACAACACACAGTAAAAAAAAAGTTAACACTCAGACATTTCAGACTTCGATAAAAACATAAGCTTTAATTTCCAAACTCAATCCTTTCCAAAACAAACACACACATATGAACTAGTGTAGCTGAACAATATATTATTCACAGTGAGTGCAACAAAAGAATTCAAGACCAGCTCTTAGCTTAAACTAAACCACATTGGAAAATTTCGTTGACAAATTTCATTATCACAGAACATACATGTATTAAGTTTGATTGATCATCAACAGGTCATTTTGCAAACGTCTCTCTTCAATCATGTTAATGCAGAAACTTCAAAACTTCATAGCTCAAGTCCGTCTTTCCATGTTCGTAATCCTTGTAGAACTCCATGATGAATTTGGTCACTACTTTTACTCGAGCACCATTTGGAACACATGTTGGCCCAGAGCAGAAAGGATTTCAAAACACATAAAGACCGAGTTGGTTTTACAAAAGGAATTTGCGTCTCTTAAGTTCTTTCTGGTCCCAAGGCAAAGACGTATTGTTGATTTTTTGTTTTACAAATCCAAACAAGGAAGTGTGATGAAGTGGCATTTTAGTCTGAAACTCACATTCACATGACATCTTGGGTGGTTCAGATTCCAAATATTTTCAAAGAAATTCTCATTTAAAACTAAATAAAAATGTTTAATGCGCTTTTTTGAATCAAAGTTGAACGATAAGGAACTACTTTGGTCGTCTTCTTCAGATCTTGATTAACAATATTCGGAAACTTAAAGCTCACATAGCTCATCTTCAGGTCCCGACATTTGAAATGTTAAAAAAACTTGTTCATATACATGTACTATCAAACGTCTTCAAAAAATCATCAATAAACAGCTATGATAAATTTACAACTAAAAGAAACTGGTTATGGTCACCCTTTGATCACAGTTAATTGATTGGATCCACCAATGAGGGCCTTCAAACAGGTGCTATGTCATTAAGCCATTGATAGTCTGGAACCCGAATCAACCTAATCATTGTAAACACAATCATTGTAAACACAATCATTTTAAACACAATTTAGATAAGACTTAAGAGGCAAACTTTAACAATTTGGTAAGCATTACTAACCATTATCAACACTAACTAGCATCAAATTATGCTGCCTTACGTACTGTATAATTAAACTCTTCAGTTTTCACCCGCAAAACTGCATATTCTGATGATGAAGTAAAAATGAGGTATTTTGTATCTAAACACATTTCATAAATGGCTCTTTTTCACATACAGTGTCCCACAAATTAATGGGCCGTGTGTTGCCAAACTATTGGTTGCCTTCCTTCACGGGGCACTGAGTGCATTCATGTAAAACTTACACACTGGCCTACTTCAGCATAATTGTACATATCTTTAAAAGGGTGAAGATAACTTACAGGTCCACAAACGTAAAACGAAGTAATGTGAAAATCTATGGTAAAAAAAATAACTCTTTTAAGATTTTCAATTAACAATTAGGGTAAAGGGGCTATCTGTTGCACTTTCACTATACAAATGTCAACTCTTACTGTTGCTCGACTGTGATTCAAATTAGGAAGGCAAAGGCTCGGTTTTTACACAGATATCTCTAGCCTGGGTCTGGTCAAAGGTCACATGAAACAACACATTTATTCAGGGAAAGCACACTGTGACAGCACCTTTTAACGAGTCACGCATATGTAGCAGCTAAAATAGAAAGCAACATTTTAAGAACAAAATGGTGACCAACCTTTTACACATGAAAGGAAAAACTATCAGTTTGGGGCCCTTTTTACAAGTTATTTCAAATTATTTTTACACGACAGATACTTTAAAACGACCATGCTTAACAATTGTCAAGGTAACTTTTTAACCCGTTCTTTTTCCAGTCAGTACCCTCCTCCCCCATATAGGTATTTCAATATTCCTAGTCTCTTTTTGTTTTAGTTTGAGACATTTGAATGATAGTAACCATTATTAATTATTTTAAAATCCATTCCGAGTAAAAGGGACAAACTTTGATACATTTTGAGGGGGAGGGGAACGGGGGAAACTTTTTTTCAGATTTCCCTGATAGTGGACGCTCTCCGGTTGACGACTTTTCATTTACTCCTCATCACTGGAGCTTGAGCTACTTGAGCTGGAGCTTGAGGATGAAGAGGAGGAACTCGAAGAGGACTTGGGTTTTACCTTGGCGGCAGTTTCTTTGTAGATCCTCATTGCCTGAAATGACAAAAACAAAATTCATGAAAATTTTGCATAGACTTTCTTTATTCCTTTTTTGTAAGGTTTCAAAGTGGCAAAGAAAATCACTGTACAGATCTCAGTAGGGGAAAATTGAGTCATTACCAACTGAAGAAATGGATAAGTAACACAAATCATTTATTGAAAAAGTTACTTGGAAAATGCTGCAAAATGTTTAACTTAACCTTACAGTTGAAATAAGACTGATTAAAGAAGCAGGGGTGTCATGGGTTAAGATATTTGTGATCATGTGTTTGGAATGTTTCTCACTTCCTGTATCTTGAAGAGAAATCACAAGACATTTGAATTGTTTGATTTAGAAAAGTACACTATCATGCAATCTCTCAAGAAAGCAATGTATCTGGCTCTTCTTTAAGTTAAAGGAAAATGTCACTGGCGTGAATTTGTCCCCCCCCTCCACCCCTAACAAAAATATATAATAACAATAGTCATAATCAAAATTAACAAAAAAATAATATTTCAATGAATAAAAGTTGAAACATAACTATTTATTGGTTTAAGCTAGACTATGGAAAAAATAAAATCAATAAATACCTTGAGGTATCTTTCTTTGTCAGCAACAGCAGCAATGTCGTACCTGGACTTCTGTGGGGGCTGGAGCGTCTTCCACTGACCAGACAGAATCTTAGCAATATCACCAATTCCCAGTTTGGGATTTGTGGCCTTGATTTTGGGTCTCTCTTCATTACTGAATATGAAAAACGCCGACCTGACAGGAAAAAAACATCAAAAGGGACTACATTATAAAGGCGGTTGAACAAGTGAATTTTTTTTAATTAAATGTTTGATATTTTCTATATAAATTTCTTACTTAATTAGCAAAATTCATCTTTTCGGGGGATGATTTATCCCTTCTCAAGAATAAAAGCACAAATGCTAGGCTACACAGACAGTACGAATAGAAATTGCCCTCTGCACTGTTGTGAAAAAAATGATATCCAAGTACCTGGATAGCAGGCAAATTTCAACAAGTCCAAGTGTTATTTATGTTTACTCATGCGTCTCAACTATGATGATGCAGTGATCGCACAAGTGATGGAATGTTTGACAGCCATGTACTTAGAGCAAAACTGACATCATTAGTGCCGAGTCTTATTGGTTTTTTATTCAATTTTTCTTAAAAGGGGATATCATGTAAAATAGAAAAAAACACACTCAACTTACAGGTTACGTTTTGGTGCATTGGGGTCCTTCTTGCGGCGTCCCTTCTTCTTCTGGCCCTTTGGGGGAACGTAGCGAGCCATCTCACGCTCGTATCTCTGCCTGTCAGATTCAGCACACTCGAGAAACTTCTTCCTGGCTCCATCATCCATACCCTGAGAAAAAACAAATTGAGAAACATTTCAATATAAGTCAAAACATCTAATTGCAACAAAGAGTCCCTGACTAAAACTTATCTCAATGATTGAACTGTTGAGCCACAAATAAACATCAGAAAACTCATCTCAAGGTCTTTGACTAATAAACTGTCAGTTTCTGCACTTCTAACCAATAAACAAAACCAATAAGATCCGAATAAACATTAGTAAACAACGAATGCAAGGTAATTTATAAATAAACAACTACAAAAAAACAAAGAGTTAAAAATCATCATCTGGTGTCTCTTGGCCTTGGTGCCCCTTCAAAAATTTCGAATGGAAGCACCCTTTGCAAAATGCAAATGGCCTTGCCCTCTCAAAGATGAAATTTCAGGCCTGTGAAACTGCTCTTGAAGTTCCATACAATCCAAGCTAAAAACAAAATGTCCAGGGAATACATACCTTCCATCTGAGAGAACAACTCTTGGAGAATTCTGCAAAGTCAACCGACTCATCCTTTACTTCCTCTCTGCAGTACTTCACAAAGAAGGCATATGAGGACATACGCCCCTTTGGCTTGTTGGGGTCTTTTCGAACCATGGTTGGCTTTATTTCTGTAGATTCTTGTTCAACTGGATGGAAAAATCATAAACAAGACAGAAATTTTTAAAATTTGAAAGAGTGCAGGTAAACTGATTCAATTAAATTTGATTTACCTGTGCAACTATCAGAAGTTTAAGTATTCTACACTCTACCAACAAACCCTCATTTACACAATGTACACCGTACCCTAATCTAAATTAGTAAAAACGTCATGAAAAAGTATATGTTAAAATAACTCAAGTGTGAAGCTAACAATAACAAGAAAAATGTAAACAAATAAAAAATTAATTCAAATTTTAAATTAATTAGTTACAGGTTTTCTGAAAAAAGCTTTTAACTTTTGAGATGTTACCTTGCAAATAATCCTCACTCACATTTTCATAAATTACTTACAGTAAACCTAATCTAAAATATTTCATTTGTACTTTTTACTTTTACTCTTCTCTCTGGTGCAACAAGGGGTTAGTAATACACTAGGTTTTTTAAAACAAGTTTTTTAGGCCACTTTTAGTCCAATCATCAGCCCAATTTCAAAGTTGTTCAAGCAGACAATTTCCTGCTCAGCAGTTCTTAGTTAGCACATTACCAGTGTGACCAGTTATCTTCACTGGTAACCTTAATCTGGTAAGCATAATGTTGCTGTGCTTAGCTACTCTTTGTGCTTTAAAGCAGCTCTATGAAATTGGCACCGAGTTCATGGCTATTGGAATCAATTCCGTAGGATAAAATAAGCTTGAACACCTAAGTCTAAACATAACTACTTGAAATCAGAACAAAATGTGAGTGGTTACAGTTTCAGCTAGAGGTGCCATCCTACTGTGGTTGCTTGGTCCGTCCACCAATGGGCTTCCCTGCCGATCAGTGCCACTGAAATGCACGCGCAGTCGAAACCCCTAGCACTCAATGTAAGAAGCCAACTGTTTATGATGCACGCAGAGTTTTCAAAAGATTACACAGAGAAGTCCTTAAAAAAGGGTCATCAAATTAAGTAAGCTTTGCTTGAAAAAGCAAATCGCAGCATGTAAAAGTTAATTTTTTAAACACCATGCATTGAAGGGCTTTTTAATGTCCTTGAAAAAAAAAATAAGTTAACAGTTCAAAGCTCAATTGCTCATGCAATAAACTATTTTCTTTAAAATACTTGTTTTTATCATCCTTCGTTATCTTGGATTAATGTTGTCAATTCCCCCCTAACCGAGGTGGCATCTATCTAGCATGAAAACTGCAACCACTTTTTAATTTAAAAAGAGTATGTTCCATAACAAAGAAATGAATTAGAGAGAAGAAAAAAATCATAGAAGGCAATTAAATATTCAAAAAGTGACATATATCAAAATATAGCCTTTAAACTAATTCATGATTGAGTGAAATATTACAATAAAGGCATAATTTTCTGTTTTTTTCAAAACTTCTGTTAACGTTAACGTTAGTAAATTTGTGCAAAACAACAATGTCAATAATGTGAAAGCAAGAAAGCACAAAATCATAATGAGACAATTTCATATTTATGTTGTCCAAGCCCCATAAGCAACCACTCATTTATTCTGAAATCACTGAGCCATCATTTGTTTAGAGGAATACCCGTTTAGAGCCACTGACAAAAATCTTTGAAAATGTACAAAGAAAAAAAACCATATTGACTAACCCAACATGACTAACCATACACTTTATGCAAATTAGACACGTGCAACCACGCTACCGAAGAGTCAAAAACAAGTTCCCGAAATCACCTTAAAAACGAAACAAATCCCAACAAAAAATCCACTAAAATAGCCCTTCAATGTCCATGGTGGTTTTGTATTGAGACAGTACAAGCATTCGTTAGTATTAACCATACAACGAACACGTGCGACTGAGCAATGGGCCCAGCGACATGCAAAACATGTTTGTCCCCTCAGCGCAGACTTTGCATTTTTGACGTCGAAAAAACATGGAGGAAATCTCTCAGCGACCCCACCCGCCACAAAGCTGAATTCTAACGTGTCCAAAAACACCGTCTTGACAAACTTTCAGACACAACCATGTCCATAAATCTATGTTTAAAGTGTCCGCGCTGGGTTCAGGATCAATTTAGTGCATATCCTATTGGGTTTGTATACGAAAGCGTTGAGTATGGGGACAATATACAGCGGTGTGGGTATGCGAGTTGTAGTCGAGCAATGCTACAAAATGGCAGTTAAATCGAGGTCAAACAAAGCCCGAAAAACGACACCCAAAACAACCACATACCTTTTCATGAATGAAAGTCCCCTTCAAATACCACTTTGGGGTGAACTATTGACATAAATCGAAAAATCATATCTTTATCTTGAAGATTGAAACATTTTTGGAATCGTCCCATAGGTTTGTATGCCAAAAGTGGAGTGTACATTGAGCAGTACGGGAACTTTTCGTGGTGAAAATGATGGTAGAGTTGTGCACTAACAACATGGCGTTGGGGTAACGAGAACGAAAGGGGTCACAGGAAACAAAAAGCCGTAACTAAAATTCAGCTCGACCAAAATAATTCAAATTTTCACTCACGATCAAATACACATAATTTGTTTGACTACACAGTTTTAAAGAAAATGTGACGACGGGTTTTTGAGAAAAAAGGTTTTTCATTTTAGCATTTGCGGCTGCTGATTGTTAATCGTTGTGACAATGCAAGTCTCATGATACGCACGAAAAAACAACCCAAAAGCAGATTTTCGGACCTAAAATGCATCAGTTTGCCAGTAGTTTTTCGATACACAAACAAGTGCAATTCGTAGAACATATATTCACTTAGTGCAGAAAAATATTTGCTAAAATGTTCAATGTTTTTTTCTGACCACAGAAGGAAATTTAACTTACCTTATCCAAACTATTTGTAAATTTTCTTGGCTGGCTGTACACTGGAGACGCTATGTAGCATACGTGTGTATAATGCATATACACATACAATCAATGCACAACGCGGGCTGCCTGTACAAATTCCCTATACCCACGCTACTTATGCAAAGGCCTGCAGCAGCCCAAGGTAAAAAATGCCGCTCTGTGATTGGACAGTTCGAAGTTGGAACGAAGCTTCATCCAATGAAAACTCTTAATAGTGAACTCGTGGGCTATGATCTGAGTGCGCAACCACAAAAGTCATGTGACCCAATAAGCGCCAAATTACTTATGTAAATGAGCTGACCAGATGATTTACAGCTGTTTTGTGAGTTATTTCATTTCATTTTGTTATTTTTTGGACAGAATCTTTTACAAGAAATTTTGATTGTTTTTACTTATTTTTACGAACACAAATGCTTACCAACTGTAAACACTTATCTAGGTGAATTCTAATGACTATTTTATTCACTAATTATTATTCAACAAAAAACGTCAGTAATTTTTTTTCAAATCGTGATTGGTTGATAATGTTTTCTACGTCACTAAAAAAAAAGTGGGGGAGGGCTTTAAATCCGGAAGTTGACACACATTGTTTGTGTGCGTTCCCCACTGATTATTCATGTAGTAGATTGGCATTCAACGTTCAGCGTTAGGGCATGGATTTTCTACACGCAAGCACCTTTTTGCACACGTCGCTGTACATGCTGTATAATGCATTGTACTGCCGGTTGTTGTTTGTTGTGTAGTGTTCATATAAATCCTATACAAAAAAGCTTGCATGTGTGACGCATGGGGATGGTGGATGCATGCAGCGCATAGGGAAATAAACCGTAGGAGCAACATAGAGAGTGTGGCTTGTGTGTGTGATCGATGATCAAGCGCTTTAGAGGGAGAATTCTGGTGAGTATGTATGGCGCTTGCCAACAAACAAGCACTGACCTGCGGGGTTGGGGAGGGGGAGACTTTACAACAACAGTTATTTACAACATAACAGTAATTGTACATGTTCTATCTCATCATTATTATCACTTACTTACCAAGATCTTATAAATAAAAACTTTATTTAAAAAAACATACATTGAAATTGCATACAAAATGGGATGGTGCATGCTGACTATTTTCACTATTCATTGACACAGAAACACATCTGATTTTAGGACAGGAGTCCTAACTCCTCACCAAAATATCGATGGGCCCGGGTACGTGCGGATTGTGCTGATGTAGCCCAAGTGTAAAACAACAACCAAACAACAATTGCAATTCAGCTTGCAATTTCTACTTTCATTGGTACATGTAGAGCCATCAACTCTAGACTTTTGTTGCATTACTAAATTATACAGGAACAATTATATTTATAGTTCTAATATAAAAATTTTATATTAAATTATTTTTACATTTTGATAAATTTTTTCTTGATGCAAAAAAAAAATTCTTTACCCTCTCAATATTTACACTTTTTTTATTTTGTCAAAAGGGGCAAAAATACGATTTGCATTCAGAAAAAAAAAGTGTTATTTTCATCAATTATTTGTTTCATTGGTCTATAATGCCAGTGCAACAAACAATCACTTAAAGACACTGCTGGACACTAAATTGGTAATTGTCAAAGACTAAGTATACATAAAATAACAAACCTGTGAAAATTTAGCTCAATCGGTCATAAAAGTTGCATGATAATAAAACATTTAAGAAAAAACACCCTTGTTACACAAAGTTGTGTGCTGTCAGATGCTTGATTTTGAGACCTCAAATTCTAAATCAGGTCTCGAAATCAATTCGTGGAAAATTACTTCTTTCTTGAAAAAAAGTACTCCACTTCAGAGGGAGCCGTTTCTCACAGTGTATTTTATACTATTAACAGCTCCCCATTACTCGTTACCAAGAAAGGTTTAATGCTAATAATTATTTTTAGTAATTACTAACACTAACAGTGTCTACATGTAGATTACATTATGAATGTATTTTGATTATTTTGAGGACGTTGCAATATCTGCCACACCTCCAATACACAGTATCTCCAACAAACTTACTGCTCTTATGAAGGAATGTCTGAATGTCAGTCACTTCATACCCAAGTCACTTCATACCCAAGTCACTTCGTACCCAAGCCACTTCGTACCAAAGCCACTTCATACCCAAGTTAATTCCTACCCAAGTCACTTCATAACCCATTGGGCACAGTTGTTAAGACGAAGGAAACAATTTGAAACCAAAGTTTGGGATTCTTTTTTGTTATCAGCACTGGTTATCAGTAAATAAAAAGTTCGCTTTATAGGGGAGATTTTAAAATAGCAAATGTAGTAATTTAATGGTGGAAAAGCTTGTGTAAAATATGCCCTCTATGCGGGCCAGTCTCCGTCGGACAAGTAATAAAAAGAAGCCCATGACTCCATGAGAAAATCGCGTCAAAGTGAAGAACATTAATTCAGCAATAATAATAATATTAACTGGACACTGTTTTAGTGTTTGGTGAGGAACATCTGATCTTTCTGCAAGTCGTTTTTAATTACCCTGAAATATAATCAGTGTCGATGTCCATCCACATGAAAGAAAATAGTGAAGGCCGGCAACTTATGTCAGAGTCAGACAAGTTTGGTATGAAATGACTTGGGTATGAAGTGACTTGGGTACGAAGTGACTTGGGTACGAAGTGACTTGGGTACGAAATGACTGACATCGTTATGAAGACTTGTAAGTTGTTGTTTGTTGCGAGGTGTTAGTGTAATGGTTTGTGGCTCCAGTCTTTTGCCTGTGTCAATAATAAGGGCCACAGTCGTGAGAGCAGCTGCCTTGCTGCAGCAGCAGTATCATTGAGAACAGAAATGGCACAAGAGTTAAAGGCAGTGGACACTATTGGTAATTACTCAAAATAATTATTGGCATAAAACCTTTCTTGGTGACGAGTAATGGTGAGAGGTTGATGGTATAAAACATTTTGAGAAACGGCTCCCTCTGAAGTGCCAGTATTTTCGAGAAAGAAGTAATTTTCCACGAATTTGATTTCGAGACCTCAGATTTAGAACTTGAGGTCGCAAAATCAACCATCTAAACGCACACAACTTCGTGTGACAAGGGTGTTTTTTCTTTCATTATAATTATCTCGCAACTTCGATGACCGATTGAGCTCAAATTTTCACAGGTTTGTTATTTTATGCATATGTTGAGATACACCAACTGTGAAGGCTAGTATTTGACAATTACCAATCGTGTCCACTGCCTTTAAGTCGTGTGAAGACAGTTATCACTGACTTTTCCACGGAGCTGTAAAAAGGATAAGCTTACTCCCATGATGACATTTGCATGAATGTAATGATCATTTGTAATTTACAAGATTTTTTGTTTAGTTACAGATTTGATCTCGACTCTCAATGAAAATGAACAGGTACAGCACGGAAGAGGACAGTCATGAGGTATTGATCATTTGTAATTGACAAGATTTTTTGTTTAGTTACAGATTTGATCTTGACTCTCAATGAAAATGAACGGGTTCAGCACGGAAGAGGACAGTCGTGACTCTGGTCACGGACAGATATGTTGCCTGGTAGACGACGGTAACCGGTGCTCAAGACCTGCAGGGAATGCCTGCTATAGTAAACGCATTGCCAAGACGGTGCAACAACGAAAACTCAAGCTTAACATTGATCACAGTGTAAGTTTTTAAATGGATCCACTTTCTTAGAGGGTGCTGAAGCTGAGGGTATACTTTGATGGAGCTAGACATGTCAAGCTGTCTAATGACTTAATGTGGTAGCTTTTTAAATTCACTTACTGGTAATTCTTGACATCGTGATTAATTTACTTCACATGTTATCATGGTAAAGCCAGCCTGTACAGATGAGTTCAAATACAATGGCATGGCATCCGCATGGTATAGTATACTTCTAGAGGCAACAAAGGCGATTGCCTCCATGCCCTTTGGTCATTGCCTTGGTGCCCTTGAAATGCTCACAGTACAAGTGTACAATTTTCTCATAGTCATAGGGTGCCCTTTACCAAGGAGAAAATGCCTTGGTGCCCTTTCCCTTTCAAAATTAAAGCATACAGGCCTTAATGGTTTATTTTCCTAAAATGTTTTCTAATCTTTCTCCTGAAACCAGGAACAGTCTCATCACTGAACCTTTCATTGTTTCTAAATCCAGAATGAGATTCTCAAGCATTTCTAAGTTTCTTTGATTTTTGTTTCTAGATGATTTTATTTCTTTTAGTCAAGTGTTTTTGTTTTTCTTAGTTATTGTCTCTTTTTGTATTTCATTCTGTTTCCAAATGATCAGACAAGTCCAGTGGTCTTGTTTGTTTCAATTCAACATTTTTTTCAATTGTAAGTTTGAGTCTCACAAATATCTTTCAATCCTGGTGTATCACCCGTAGTATTCTTTGAAATCTTAGTATTCTTTGAAATTTGTTTTCTAAATTTGGTCTAGACATATAAATAATATGCCAGTTCAATCAAGATTTTGAGCTACAAGTCCTGTGGTCTTGTGAATTTTCCCCCCAATTCAAGCCCTGTAAACAATTGATGTTGTTTCCAACATTTTCTTTTTGCCGTTTGTAGGTCAGACACATTTACATTTGTGACTACCATAAAGGCGTGATACAGAGTGTGCGTAATAAACGCAAGAAACGAGACAGCGATGAAGACGCAGGCACTTCACCCGATCGGGACGTTGACATGCCCGAAGTACGTAGCAGCCGGCTGATGGTAATTCACCGACTTGTAGATTAGTTCCTCTCAAATCTTAAGACAAAAGTTTAGTTTATCTGAATCTGATTTATATAGTTTTCAAAGCACCCTTATGGAAACATCACACCAGCGTGTTGCAAGAAGACAGTGAAGAAATTTCAGTTTCAGTTCTGGGAGGACTACCCCTATAGGGAAAACTCATGTTGCCGGGTGGGGACTGAAAAACTCAACATATGCAATGCTCGAGTCCGGTATCGAGCTGGGGTCCACACAGAGGTAGAAGGTGGGGACAGAAACCACTGAGCCAACCAGGGGTGCATTTTGGCGGTCTTAACCAATAATTGTTTTGGTCGTTGGCCAGTGATTAACCAATGGGCAACTCAACCAGTTGCATCTTCTAAAATAATAGCACTTAGGTTAGTTTGAAGTTTTGCAACATCATCACCATTGCTTATTTGATACAAAGTGAAATAAGCCTGAAGTAAGCATTGGTGGAATTCCTGACAAAACACAAACTGTTTTCTCTGAAAGTTACCTTGTACTCTCAATTCCTCAAAACCTTGTGGGGGATATTTGCTAAACATCATCCGAGTTATCTTGTTGAGACTTTCCATTGGTGACACCTGCCTACACAGCAATAACTACAGTGGGCCCGGAATTACACCAAGGCTAAGGGAGGCCATGGCGACTAATGCTCACTGGTCTTGTCTGGACTACTTTGGTCTAAAATGGTTCGCTGTTATTAAAGGAATTGGGTACTTTTTGTAACAAAACACAATGTTCACAGATTTACATTTAACTTACACCGTTTGAAGATAATGTTAGTAGAAAGCATACCTTAAAATATTAGTTGCTGAGGTGCTGTAGTTTTTGAGAAATGAGTAAAATAATGTCATAAAAATACGTTTTTACATGCTAAAATAATTTTCGTTTTATGATCACTGAGACGAAAATTATTTTCATGACATTGTTTTACTCATTTCTTAAAAAATACAGCACCTGAGCAAGTAATATTTTCAGGGAAGCTTTCTGCTATCATTATCTTTAAACTGTAAGTCTGTGGACATTGTGTTTTTTTTGTCCTACAAAAAGTACATAGACCTTTAAAAGACTGTGTAAAATTTTAAGTCTATAGTAAAGAATAAAATTCCAAGCCTGCTATGAATAGGGATAAACTTGAAGCCATAATGCTTTATCAATTTTAAACAAGTATTGTTTCTTGAACTAACACTTTTAAACTTGTTTGTGTCTTGTAAGGTGGATTTGTTTCAGCTACAAGTGAACACATTGAGGAGATATAAACGCCACTACAAGCTTCAGACTAAACCTGGTCTGAATAAAGCCCAGCTTGCCGAGGTGAGTGGAAAACTTATCATTCTTGCGGTCCTTTTCAAAAACCATGTCCAGGCCTTGAACCTCACTCTTGAAGGGAGGGGCACAGCAATTTTCCTCTGGTAAGGGGCGCTTTAATGCGGAAATTGTATATTTGTATTGAAACTTTGCAAAGTAGACCCCAGCAAACGCACAGTGCACCATGGCAATTGCTGTGCGTGCCATGGGTTATTTCGAGACCTGCATGTCTCTGGTTTAGGCTCCGTCAGTTATTTTTACAGCGTGCTTTTAATACTTGGCTTCAGCTAGGAAGAACTAAAGCTGAATTCATGGTTTCCAAGTACTAAGATGATACTCAAAAATTCATAATTCATGTTTCCCCCTCACCAATTCGGTACTCAATGTTCCTTCACTGTGCACTTAACAAGTTAAGTCTGAATATTTTGCAAAATTGCCACATGAAATCACTTCCTCCACTGCTTTTTCACTCATCGGTGAAGGTCTAGTAAGAATAATAATTTGTTATTTTATCCTCGGTAAATATATCTGTGTCTATTAAATTAAACAAGTTACAATTAAAATGAAAAGGAATTTTAAGGAATTAATGATTAATTAAACCTTTTAATAAATTGAGTGTTTTTGAATTATACTGTATCAACTGGCACTTTGACAATAAAATAATTTTTTTATTGATAATGCTGGCCATTAATTGAGAATTCACTACAAGAGGTCAGCATACATGATGACCACTTTTTGTTTTCAGGTGATTGATGTTTATGCATTACTTGAGAATGAAAATATTATTTGAAAATAGCCTGCATTTTTATAGAAAATACATGTTTCAAGTCTTCTGATGTTTTGTTGAGACTTTTCACAAGATCGTCTAGGGTGCAAGTCATTTCACATGTCAAGAGATTAGTTTACCCTAAATTAGTCACTAATTAGAATCATTTTCATTAACTAGCGTGTCTTTTTTCCTGTTTCCAATGTCCAGACGGTTGCTAGGCACTTCAAGACGCTCCCGGTCATCGAGAAGGAGGCTCTAACTTACTTCATCTACATGGTGAAAAATCACAAGAGCAGATTTGATCACAAATCGGACCTGTAGTTGGTGCAGATGCTGCCTTGGATGGAACAAACACTGGTTTGATGAAGAACTTGTAGCTTGACGCAAATGATACTTGTTTTTATAATCTTCACTGAGAGGATTAATGCAATGACTGGTGGATGTCAACACACAAGTTGTGAAAGTTTACATGCACTGCAAAGGACCAAATACTTTGTTAGTCAGTTACACATAACGATGGACGCCTTCTTCAAACTGCTTAGCTACATGTATGTTTATTGGACACGATTTGCATTCAGACAACATCGGTGATTGCCCAAGACCAGTATTCACACTATTAGTGACCCAACCTATACATTAGACAGACCTGTGGAATTTTTTTTAACTCAATCTGTCTTCAGAGTTGAAATGAGAAGAAAAAAATACACAGTTTAAAATTTGAACTGTTTTAATGTGAACAAGCACTAAGAGAACATTTAACTCATTTTTATTATGGATAAGTTTTCTTCAATACTCAATTGAAAGTTATTTATCAGAATGAATATCAACATTCGAACACAAGAGCGTCGAACTTATCCAGTCGTAAGTTTACTGGCACAAGGCTAAAATCAAAGACTCTGGGTACTGCAGTTAGGTGTGAATGTTGGTCCTTGTATTATAGTGATGATAAAAAGATATTCTCTGTACTATTTTGCTGTAATTCCTTCTTTGATTACTGGTGCCCCATTGTTTTAACTTATGTCATTTTGTTGCCAGCTACAAGCTAATGTGTTTAACAGCAAGCCAAAGTGATGAAGGTATGCACTGGCCAACTGCATGTTTTGACTTGACAGACACTGTTCTCACTCGCATTCTGTGACAAATTAAGTCAAACTCTGCAACAGTGCAGGAAAAGGACGCTGACAATTTGTTATGTATCCAATTTCAGCTGTATAGAAAAATGTAAATAAGCGTTGTAACTGAAATGATCTTGATTTAAAGATGTTAGATGAGCAACCCCTCATTCTTTAGGAGGAGTAAAAAACAAAAGCGTGTCCTTTTCTTATGGTGAATATACATGTAATTGTTGGTAACAAAACCAGAATTTAAGCAGCTTAAGACAAATGCACACACATACAGGCAAACTTAAAGGCTGGTTGATTTGGTTACACCGCTCTGTTTCAACACCCCTATGTTCCGACACCCTTGTTTATTTTCCCCATCCTAATCCTGACCCTAGCGTGTAAAACACAAGGTTTAAACATAGGGTCGTCAGAAAATAGAGCAGTTACCATTGATTTCATAAAGAAATTTGTTTATTATCAGAATGCTGGGGAAAAAAACAAGCCCAAAGAGTGTTTTGATTTAAACTAAAAACAAACAAAAACAATGGGTGAAATATTAAATTCTCTCAAACATGTACACCTCTTTTGAGTTATTTATCAACCCATGTAATGCCATGGAGTCTCTCACATCGTCTCTCATACAAAGGCAGACATGTTAAAAATGCTTTTCTTCGAAAGAGAAGTAGATTAAATTTCCATATTCCATTCTCATCATCATAATTATTTTCTCAGGAGCAATCAGAGGCCTGACTGTTGAGTTTACTATTGTGCATAATGAGTTTCTGTAGCAGCACAGGTTTAATTTATCTGTAATTTATGTTGTGGTATGACATTAATAGCTGCCACACAAGTCAATAGATCCCTTGCATTGGCGCGCCACATTCTGGTAGGTTGAGGTCATGCGCACATTTTTATGCATCTCAGCTCGCCTAATGATCTGCCTCAATGAGGGCGCTATTTGAGAATGTGACGTCATAACTATGCAAGGGGTCTATGGCAGTTGTTTTACTTTTCTTTCATGAAGATGGTAATAAAAGATGAAAAAATATTTAAGTACTTTGGTGATGAATGTAATGTTTTTTTGTAAATCATGTTCTGGTTGTGTGTGAGCTGTATGCATATTATTTTAACCATACATTGCTGGAGCAGTCAAGGCTGGTCTGGTACTCAAAATTGGTTTCAGACCCGAGATGGACTTAGGCAAGGAAAACAAAAACACAGAGACTCGACCACAGTCTTACACGAAGAGTTGGGAGTGTTCCAGAACAGTGTTTTTACACTGAGTGGTGATATGATATGGAGAAAGACTAGTGGTGTGATAACTTTGTTTCTAAAATCAGAGTTTGGTATTTCCATAGATAACTCTGCAAATTGTCTTGATGTGTGAACTGGCCATCAAGAGAAGAATGACACCCAAACCTGCAGTGTATATTTTGTGGTAATTTCAAGTAAGAAACCACTAAAGTGAGTCTGTAGATCCACTGAATGGTAGCCTGTACATTCAAGAACTTCATTCTAGATAAGATTTCTAAACAATATTTTTGGAAATGTAGATGTCTGGGTAAAGGTCAACTACGCCTATGGCTTTTTATACACACATACACAAAAATAAAATCAAACCTGTGATTCATCAAGATTTTGTGGAGACTAATATTCTTGAAAGAGGCAAACTTTGCCATTATTGAGATGAACAACTTATTAGGATCAATTATTGCAAAAAATAGCTGGGACTGGCCAATTACTTTGTTAACAGGAATGTTATTTAAATACAGAAAAACAAAGCAGAAGTGATATGGAAAGGTTTGCGGTAACACCATGTAATGACTATCTCTCAATGAGTTGGGGTGGTTCTGAAAAGAACCGAGAGTGACACCCCAAATCATTACAGATAGTCATTATGGTGTTACTGCGAACCTTTCCATATCGTATTTCCACCATGCAAAGGTTCAAATCCTACTAAAGCAGAAGTGAGATTTCTTTGGATCTGGACTGTACAGTCGCCTGGAGGTGCTATCACGTACAGGGGACTGACTTTGCATGGAACTTCAGAATGTACTCATTACACGCAGAACTTCTTCAGAACAGTGTTCTTTATGATTAGCACATCTATGTAGACTTCTAATTAGTGGTGATGTAAAATAATAGTCTGTATAGAAACCTTAGAATTTCCTGTTGTTTCTTTAGCAAGTTTCACCTCCCGGGGGTGGGGGGGGGGGGTAATGCTATCCAGTTTTGAAGATTTATCATGAATTTTTCTACAATTTCGACAATACACTCTAGGCATCCCTACTTTAATCTGATTGAGCCTATCTAAGATATGTAAGTCAGACAGTAAAATAAATCGTCCTACTTGTTATTTCCAGACCCAATTGATATTGTGCCTTGTGCTGACAACAGCTAACCTCTCAAAGATTTAAATCTGACCGTACTAAATAAATTATTTTCTCTATTTTAAGTCTTTCATGGCAGCAGAAACAATACTTGTAGAAATGTCTGGGTAGATTATTATTCCAATATCACCATAGTGATTTTTAATTGCTTAGCAATTAAGATTGATACAGATCTTAAAATCAGCCTCAAAGCTCTGTGGGAGATCATCAGCTTCAGGGAAACTGTACATTCTAAATTTGGCAGAACCTTGAATTATTGCACAAAACAAAAGTTGGTCTTCGTTTGTTTTTAATGGTTATATTTACCCCCCCCCCCCCCCCTCCCTGGTCTCAAAAGAACAATAATATGAATGTCATCATTTTTATTAATAGCCAGGAAAAGTCTTAAGTTTACTTTTTCCTTACAAAAACACGATGTCCACAGATTTACAGTAAACTTACACAGTTAGAAGATTATGATAGTAGAAAGCTTCCCTTGAAATTTTACTTACTGAGGTGCTGTAGTTTTTTAGAACCGAGTAAAAATAATAATTTTCGTCCCAGTTTTAGCATGTAAAAACGTATTAACCAGATGCCATGGTTTTGGTATAATTATTACAACTTGTTAAGGAGAATTTACATGCTAAAATAATTTTGGTCTCATGAGACCAAAATTATTTTGTGACCTGTTTTACTCATTTCTCAAAAACTACACAACCTTAGTTAACATTATTTGAAGGGAAGCTTTCCACTCATTATATCTTGAAACCCTGTAAGTTTAATGTAAATCTGTGGACATTTTGATAAAGTACCCGAATCCTTTAAATAGACTGAACGCCTCTTGTTTTGCTTATTTTATGTTACTGCTCATTTTATTTTATAAGAATTTGTTTTTAGCCTTTAAACTTTTTGCTTTCTCCAACTAACCGGCAAACCTATTTTTCCTAAAGAATAAATAAAGCGCCACAGCATTTTCCCGTCGGTAGAGGGCAGCATTCACAATCTACGGAATGCAGAAAACTTTTGCACCGCTGGGCAGGTACCCGGACGTCATTAATACCCAGTATAGCAATGATATCGAAGGGTTCCCGGTTCATATTTCCCGCTACAAGTTTGCATTTTCGGTACCACTGAAAAACCGCCGCAGTCGGATTTGCTTTTTATCGATTCATTATGTGTAAAACACCAATTTTATGCGCTGAGAAATACGTTGAAGATTCTCTTTGAATCTGTTAAACCACCATATTTCAGTGAGTCATTCAGTCATTAATACCCACTGCCAAATAGATCATTCAAAAAGTAAAGCATTGAAAGTTTTAATTAGAAGTCGATTGGACAATGTCAGGTTTTTCAAGAATCGATTAAAATGCACCGAATATGTCAACAAATCAAGTGCAGCAACGCTGGTGGGTACGTGGTTGGTGGTGTGGTCAGCGGGATCGGGAGAGCACGAAATGGTCGTCTGCTGCAGAAGTGTATTTGAAGACGATGCCGGGAGCTCAAGTTTGTGTTTCGGAAATGTCTCCAACTTTCTAAAGTTAGACTCACTGACATGTGGTATTTTCTCCTCCTGACTGAGTCTGGTTTGAACGTGAAAGGGTACAACGGAAGTGTCAGTGGAAAGACGTTCTTCTTAATTTTTAGTAGAGAATAATTATGCGAATACCAACAAAGTGACTGACTCACAAAAACCATCAAAAACTGAGGCGGTCCTCGTCACGGCAAATTCACCACGGCCCGGCCCAGTCGTGTTGAAGACGCGGGGCGACTAGTCGAAGTCTCAAGGCGTCCCTACTCGGAAGCAGACGAGAGGCCTGCGGGACAGGTCGGTGTACGACTCGCCCCCACAATAATCTCCCCCTCTGCTGGTGCACCTAGCCGGATGAACTTCCTTCTTCTGCTCTGTCATATTAATAGTTGATTCTTAGGTTAGGGTTAGTTTTTTCTTTCTCATTCACCAGGATGCGGGAAGAGCTAAATTGAACTTTGTGATTGATTGATTTGAATGAAGTGGGAAGCAACGAAACAACACTTTGTCGACTTGAGCTTCCGTGTTGTCATTTTTCCCATTGCTGCATGTACTGCACTGTCACTTGGGACAAAACACAAGATTTAAAAAAGCATGTAAGTATGTTAATCCTAGCTGATTATTGTCAAATTATTATTTTTCGAAGTTTGTTCAAACATTGTTTACTTTTTATTTTGCCTTCTCTCCTCACCTCTGCTTCTTATAACTTAGGATATTTTCTTAATTCATTCATTACTTTTAAAACCACATTTTTTCTGTACAAATTATATTTGAAAGCTTGACTTTTTCTTTGGAAAACTAAAAATTATGCATTTTAAAGCAACTTTGGATTCCGCAACTTTTCCTTCAAAATCCATCAAAACAAACTTGTGCAAAAAGATTGCATCTTATAGGGCACATACTACTACTACTACTAGTACTAGCCCTGGCTGGAGTGGTAGGATGTCAGTTAGTGCCACTGCATTCTAGTTGCGATAACATAACCTTCCTCCGGACGGCAAAGCCGGAGGGTTCGTCGTCGGGAGGACGGAGGGTTCGTCGTCGGTTGGAGGGGTACTACATTATTGCAACGACTGCATTGCATGCAACGGAGGAGTCCAACCTGGGCTACTGGTGCCCATGCTTTGTTTACATCTTGGAGAACACTGCGGTACTAGTCTTCCAGTTTCACAGGGATGTGGGGATCTGCGTCTTTTTCTTATGAGAAAAAAACAAAAACCTTTAAACCAAAAACCTCAATTGCTTTTCTTTTGTTTTTATCCAAAAGAGTCCATGATTAAAACCACAAAGTTTGATAACATTATTAACATTTCCATGGGGGTAGGTTGTGTCTTGGAAACAAGAGGAGGGGAATTGATTTACTCTTCGTAAAAACAATGAATCGTGTTTTCCCCCTTTTCACAAGTTTGAAGTGAATGCTCCTGTAGGCCTCATCACTGTCTAGGATTCATTCTCAATGTTAGTTAGATCGTAGCCAAATTGGCGGCTACGGCTATGACATTGGTAATTTTGTGGTGATCCAGCCAGAGTCATAGCTGCCAGATATGGATATGACCTTAGAAACCCAGACAAGAAACCTGTCATAAAATATGTCTTGAAGCAGTCTTCCCCCCATAATTCAATCAGTCTCGATTCTACTATTATTTGATCAAACTTCAAAGAGACCACCCATTCCACCATTTGGAGGTCATAAAACAGAATACCCTGTGAATAAGTAACAAAGATGTTATGGCGTGGTGGATTGTTGGTGTTTGGTTCTTATCTAATAATATTATCAAGGGAGAGGACCCCCCTGGATTTCAAAAAGATAATTGCATATCTGGGAGTTGTGGATGGGCATTGCATTATAAAATCTTGAAATGAATCACGTTCTCGGTTATCTATGATGTTAAAATAACACAACACTTGCATGCATTAGTTCAAAGAACATTCGGAACAACTGGCGGATGTGTACTGTACTTTATAGGAACTATCATTGTTTTCAAACATAACCAGAAACAACAAAAAATATTGTGTAAAATATTCTAATTTTCAGGCCTGATAAATACCTAAAATTCATTTTCTTTTTCTTGCTTTCCAAACCTGCTGTGTTTCCCACAGCCCTAATGTTGTTTAAATATTATCATTTATTATTATTTTTGTTGGGGGTGGTGTGGGGGGGGGGGTGGGGGTTATACAGTGATATGTTTGGAATTATGTTACAGAGTTCCTTTTATTTGGGTCACGTCAACAGTTAACTAAGGTTTCAGTGCCATAATCTCCATCGGTGATGCTCGGATAGCTCCCTCGCTGAAGCTCGGAACTTAGGGGTTATTTTTGATTCATCGATGACACTTCAGCCACATATCAACAACATTGTTCGTTTATCATCATATCACATCAGGAATATAGGTAAGATTCGCAAGTACTCGGACAAAAGTGCCACTGAAAAGGTCATTCACGCATTTGTTACTTCTCGTCTTGACAACGGCAATGCTCTTCTGTACAGTCTTCCTAACAACCAGATTTCCCGACTTCAACGGCTCCAAAATACTGCTGCCCGCATTGTGACACTGTCTAGAAAATCCTGTTCTATCACCCCCATTCTGAAACAACTACACTGGCTCCCTATCTCTCAACGAATCATCTTCAAGCTGATGCTCATTGTCCACAAAGCTCTAAATGGCAAGGCTCCCCACTATATTTCTGAACTGCTTCAAGTTTACACTCCATCAAGGAATCTTCGATCAAGTTCCATGCTTCTCCTCATTGAACCCAAGTCTCGACACTCAAGGGGTGACAGGTCTTTTTCTCTTAGCCGCGCCACGCATCTGGAACTCTCTACCACTTAATCTTCGATCTTGTCTTTGTACCGCAAAATTCAAGTCTCTTCTCAAAACTTATCTTATGTCACAGGTTTTCAATGACTAATTTTGTTGTGTCTGTTTTTCTTTGTGTTGTGTTTTGTTTTTGTTTTGTTTTGGTTTACTGCGCCTTGAACACCCAGCAGGGTGGATATGTGCGCATTACAAGTCTTATTATTATTATTATTATTATTACTAGAGCTGTAGCCCGGTGCGCAAGACCACTAAGTCATGACTTGCTACTGGCCTGAAACAGCATATAGAGGCAATGACGCATAGAAGCTTGAAGCAGTCTATCTAGTAGAAACTTTTATTTTGTGTAGCCACGGATGGCCCATTGGTTCCTTATGAAACACTGCCTTGCAAGGACAAGAACACAATACCAGGCCTAATAAAACAAAACAGATATAAATGATGAAAATGTGAATTCTGTTTTTCTTGCAGTTTTTCATAATATGATCTTGAAAGAAACATTTTTTTTCTTTCTCTTGTCTGCAAATTGATTTAAGTTTATGATACATGTTACAAAATTGGATGAATGCCTAAAAACAGTGTGAAATATTGCACCTAATAGGCCGTACAGTATAAAATAAAACCAGATTCCTAAATTTGTGTTTCCTCTACTGAATATTGAGACTGCAAGGCGTACTTCCAATCAGAGGTAAGACTGAAAGTTATAAGGCAGTGGACACTATTGGTAATTACTCAAAATAATTATTAATAGCACAAAAATTCCTTGGTCGTTGTCGGTATAAAACAATGTGAGAAACGACTCCCTCTGAAGTAACATAGTTTTTGAGAAAGAAGTAATTTTCCAGATTTCGAGACCTCAGATTATAGATTTTGAGGTCTCGAAATCAAGCATCTAAAAGCACACAACTCAAGGTGACAAGGGTGTTTTTTCTTTCATTATTATCTTGCAAGTTCGACGACGAATTGAGCTAAAATTTTCACCGGTTCTAGGCCCCCTATTATTGTATGCATACTTTGAGATACACCAAGTGAGAATGAGAAGACAAGTCTTTGACAATTACCAATAGTACACTATTAGTGTCCTGTTTCTTAAAACAATTTATAACCACAATTGGAAACGTATGTTGTAATCATTTCAAATTTGTCGATCAAAGCTCTTTATAGATGGTAAACTTTTTGAGAATCTAGTTCAGTCAGGGTTCATAAGCAACAAGGCGTACATGTTCCAGAAGTGATATTATTCCTACATGTCTGTTTTTTTAATTTGGTTTTCTTTTGGAAATGAATTAGGGGCGTATTATTATTATTATTTTTTTTAAACAGTCTGGAAAGTACAATAAACCCCGTACTGTCTAGACCATCCAGCTTTTATTCCATACAATTTCCAATTTTTTTCCTGCGGGCCAGACATGTTAATACCCTCATAGAAACACTCCGTGGACAAGCTTGAGTGAAGACACTTTGTTTAGAAATAAAATGTTAGTAATGGCCCATTTACATCTATATTCTGCAGTCTACATTCTACAAATAATCATGGTATGAAAAAATGATCAACACAAATTTCTGCGCAGATGTTTTTCGTAGTGTGTTTTCGATACAATATCATTTATAATTACAGTTATTTGCATGCAAATTTTCAACTATTCAGTTTTCTTGGATATGAGCAAAGCCTTTGATCGTATGCCCCACCATATACTTGTTCGTAAACTTGCCAGTAACTTTAACATCCGTGGATCTCTCTGGAGCTGGATAAAAGATTTTCTGGTTGATCGTCAACAAAGAGTCACATTTGTTGGTATGAACTCCTCATGGTCCGTAGTTAGCTCTGGTGTTCCTCAAGGAAGTGTTCTTGGGCCTCTGTTATTCAATTTATTCATCAATGATATATCTTACAACCTCAGTTCTAACTGTGTTCTTTTCGCTGATGATGTATTAATTTATCGTCCAATCCGTTCCTGTTTAGATGTAAGTTCCCTCCAGCATGACCTCGATGAGCTAAGCACTTGGAGTGTTTCCAATGGTATGACGTTCAACCCTACAAAGTCCAAAATCATGCATATTTCCCGTAAACACTCTCTCGACCCCCCTGTTTACACTCTTGCAGGTTTTCCTGTGCAACCCACATCCTCTGTCAAATACCTTGGAGTCACTCTGAATGCTCAGCTCTCTTGGAATAACCATGTTAAAAATGTTGTTTCAAGTGCCAATAGAACATTGGGCCTCATTAAGACCATTGCTTTCAATTTTTCTGTTTCAGCTAAGTTCTGTCTTTATAAATCCCTAGTTCTCCCAATTTTAGAATATGGCATGCCAGCTTGGCTCCCTCATACATCTCTCCAGACTCAGGCCCTCGAACGGGTACAAAAACGTGCTACTCGGTTTATTCTTGGGCAGAGGATGGGTGAGATGTCCTACCCCGATAGACTTAAGTCCCTCAACTGGTCGTCTCTGTCAATTCGTCGTAATTTTTCTGTTTTGTATTTTATCATTAAGTGTAAGTTTAACCTTATTCACTGTGATGTGGCAGACATCATTTCTGTCAACCATAGATATCCTAATGTTCTCACCTTCAAACACCTGTATGCTAGAACCGATGCTCTGCACTTATCTGCTCCTCATCTTTTTCCCAGACTTTGGTCTAGTTTGCCAGAAAACATTCGTAATTCACTACTGCTCTTGCCCTTCCACAGCTTTCTCAAATCACTTAGATTTTCTGTCTGTCATCTCATGAATCTACTGAATAGTAGCTTTAGCCCAATCACTTGTGCAATATTTTAAGTCGTTTTAATTTATCTACAAGTTTAGGTTTTATTTGTTTATTTATTTCCCTTTATTATTTATCTTTACCCCATCTGTTATTTTTACTTATTTATTTATTTTTAATTTAATTTAATTTAATTTATTTTTTATTCTTAATATATATTTATCATTTTCTATTGGTTTTTAATTTTCTGCTTTTATTATTGCTTTGTGTAATATATTATGTTAAATCTATATTAATTTTATTGTGTACCCCAGATGTGGGGCAACAGATCTACGGATCATAGTATGTATTTGCTTTTGTTGTCCCTTGCCCATCTTGGGGTATAATGTTGTCAATGTATTTTGTTTTGTACTGTTATGGCGAATAAAATAATAATAATAATAATAATAATAACTTAACACTAGAATCTTGTTGCAATAATCATGGAGGTATAAATAATTAACAGGCCGGATACTTCACGGAGGCAACGGAGGCGATTGCCTCCGTTGCTCCTTGCAAGATTTAAATCGCAAATTGACGAAAGCCCATCACCTCAACTTTGTTGTTGTTTTTCAAACTATAAATAAGGGAATAAAGGGTGGCGACGAGTTATTAAACTGTCGTTTATAACTGGCAGGGTCTTTGCTGTGTGATAAAGGCTCGAGCCCTTTTGTAGAAAAAAACGTTAAAAAACCCAATTAGAGACACTTTGACAATTGAAAATTTGAGGTTTGAAATATTAAAAAAAAAACTTTTTGAAGACTCTTTTTGATGTGCAGGGGTTGTGTGTACGCGTGCGCGCTTACAAAAAGATTACGCGCTGTTACTAATAGCTATGAATTTCGCGTTCCGCATGATAATCTTGCGCGCCCGACACATGGTTATAAACAGCTCCAGCTGGTCATTATCAACCGTTTAAACACCCCCACATTATGCACTCTCCACCAAGAAAGTAGAGAAACTGTCTGGGGTATTTATGAATAGTAATTAATATTATTAATCCACAGGTCAAAAATTTAAGGAAACATTTCCCACTTAAGTATCGGCTCACTTAATTGAAACAATCAGATGATCACAATATAAGTTTTTGAATGAATAGAATGAAACGATGTGTATTTTAAGTACCAAGCGAACAAATTCTCTGGGTTGTTTAGTACCCATAAAAAAAGAGTTCTGCAAATTGTTCAAGTGAGGAATTTTAAAATTTAAACCTATGTAATGTTCAAGCTGTACGTGAACATTCACAATAGTGATTCAATAGTTTTATAGAAAAGGCTCGGGCGCAAAACTAATTAATGACAGAATTAACTCATGAACAAATAAACTATCACAACTCAAAAGTTCCCACGGGATCTGCGCTGCCAAGTCAGGGCATGGTCAGGGCAAGCCAGGAAGTGTTTTTTGGTTGTTGTAAATTTAAAAAACATTTTCACACAGGCCCCCACCAATCTAAAAATTCTCAGTTTGGGGGGAAAATTGCCATCACATGTTTGCATGCACTATGGACAGAAATAGTCTGGTTGTTCACCAACCACAGCCTTAATGACTGCCTCAACACTGTCCAGGGGGTCCTCTCTCTCTCAGGCTTGTTAATTTTATCCCTGGCTAAGGTCATACCTAGCACACAAAGAAACTGTGTGCAAGTCAATGGAAAGTACCTCATGGGGTGGCCGTCCAGGGGGTATGTGCCAGTACAGCACACACATGGTCTGGACATAGACTTGTACCAGTCCCATGTGGTTTAGATGGAGGTAGACTTGTTACCAGTCCCATGGGGTTTAGATTTTTCAACTGGTGTAAAAAGGCTTTGTAAAAGACCAAACAAAGTTTATATATCTAGACAAATTTATATAATACAATTGGTATGCGGAAACATATTAGTTCACAGATTTGCACCTTCATTGGTATGATGGTAACAATGGTGGGAAACTTCCCTTGAAATATTTTTGCCAGAAATTTTATAGTTTTTGAGAAACGAGTCAAACGGAATTAGTATTGATCTGTCTATTCAAGTACAAAAAATCTGATGTTTGAAAACATTGGCAGTGTTTTTCATCGTCTGTGTGATGTGGACGGCAAATCGAGCGTAAACTTTCACAGGTTTGTTATTTCATGGAATGTGAACATGAAAAAAAGTGTGGATCCTAGTCTTTACAATTGCTAATAATGGCTGCAAGTTTTCAGAGGAGGGCTGTTCTAATTTGTTAAACGAGAACACATCAATCAATATAGTAAGTAATGTCACTTTAACAAAATGTGCAAAAGTACTTTCCCATGGGAGGTAGGTGAACTTTCAAGTGTAAAGTTGCTGGACAAAAATACAATAATCTTTTAATATTTAAAAATAGATGTTATTTTCGCATCAGGGATAAAGAATATTTATTTTTACCTTTGCATTGATATTTATTTTAAGCACTGTATACTCAGTACCCTTAAGAGTTTTTTTTTTTTTGGGGGGGAATTTAGATGAAATTCACATAAATCATCAAGGTAAAACATTTAAAATGGCTCATTAGTCCCTCTGCCTACACATTCCAAAATGACAGAAATTAAATTGCTTTATATTGTGCCTTCTAGGCCTACACATGTAAATTTAGTTCCACTTTCAGAGTGTATTTTAAAGGATTTGGGTACTTTTTCAAAATATTATGTGCTGAGGTGCTGTAGTTTTTGAGAAATGAGTAAAACAATGTCATGAAAATACATTACTAAATGCTTGAAATTATTTTCGGCTCATGAGACCAAAATTATTTTCATGTCATTGTTTTACTCATTTCCCCAAAACTACAGCACCTCAGCACATAATATTTTCAGGGAAGCTTTCTACTATCATTATCTTTAAACTGTGTAAGTTTAGTGTAAATCTGTGGACATTGTGTTTTTTGTCCTACAAAAAGATACACCCTTTAAGGCTCAAGCGAGCAGCGGAAGGGCCCAATGGCTTGAAACTGAAAAAAACCTAAACCAAAACCAGTATACCATGCCAGATAGGGGCAGAGTGTATCCCCCTCCAAATCTGTTTGTACAATAAGAACCTCCCCTCCCTGAAATATTCTGTTAAAGGCGGTGGACACTATTGGTAGTTACTCAAAATAATTAGGCCTATTAGCATAAAACCTTTCTTGGTTATGAGTAATGGGGAGAGGTTGATAGTATAAAACATTGTGAGAAACGGCTCCCTCTGAAGTGATGTAGTTTTCAAGAAAGAAGTAATTCTCCACGAATTTGATTTCAAGACCTCAGATTTAGAATTTGAGGTCTTGAAATCAAGCATCTGAAAGCACACAACTTCGCGTGACTAGGGTGTTTTTTTCTTTCATTATTATTTTGCAACTTCGACAACCAATTGAGCTCAAATTTTCACAGGTTTGCTATTTTATGCATATGTTGAGATGATGGATGCACCAAGTGAGAAGAGTGGTCTTTGACAAGTACCAATAGTGTCTAGTGCCTTTAAAGAGTTCCTGAGATTTTAAGCAAAAAATTAATGATACATAATAAATACATGGGGGAGGACTGATTCATGCTTGATTCAAGTCTAATGCATACCATACCATACCATAGTGTGTTCTTTTGTCATGTCCATGTCCTCATGATCATTTAATTTTAAGGACATCCCTCATGGGGGAGGCCTGGAGATTTATGTGGTGGGAGCAATGCTCAGTGCTGGGATACTCCCATAATACACATCAAGACCAACAGCCTAGTCCATAAACCACTGTTGTTGGTTCCTTCAGCTCCATGCTTCAGGCAAACAAACTTTCTAAGAAGCTCAACAGGCACCACTGAACTAGACCACCCATGGATTCAGTTTGCAAAGTCATGGACTGGTCAAATCAAAAAGCCATGAAGGGCCTCACCCCCAAAGTAGGGTTGTACAGCTCTGATGTATGGAGGAAGGTGGTCAATTTATTGAGATATGGGATGGTAACCTCAAAGGGTTGTTGTGTATACAGCATTATCTGCAGTATACACAATGATTATGTAGCACAGCGAAATGCCACACAAAATGTATGTTGCTAGATTCAAACATTGTGTTGCATGTTCCAGAATTTGGATATATTTTATTTGTGTTTATTGAAAACTTCTAGACTCGACTGAAAAAAAAAAACCTTAGTCAGGGATTAGAACTACTTCTGGCTTCAGCCCAGAGAGTATGCTTGAAAAACCGATTCCACAAATCATAAATAATCAGCTGAAGTGGCTAGTGGTGGTAGGAGTAGGCACAAATCATTTGTAAAGAAACAAATCCCCTAGCCCTGTGTGGGGCCACTCAGGGGGGTGTCATCAAAAGTCCCACCTGTCTTAGACTTGCACAAGTCCTCAGACCAGAATAATTTCGTAGTAGGGAAATTAAATGAAAATGTACCTAAGAGGAAGGGTAGTATTTAAACAAATGCTAAACTTGAGCCTTTAACTTCACTCTTGAGCCTTTAACTTCACTCTTGGGCCTTTAACTTCACTCTTGGGCCTTTAACTTCACTCTTGGGCCTTTAACTTCACTCTTGGGCCTTTAACTTCACTCTTGGGCCTTTAACTTCACTCTTGGGCCTTTAAATTCACTCTTGAGCCTTTAACTTCACTCTTGAAGGGGCACAGAAATTTCCCTCTGGGAAGGAACACCTCTGTGAGAATAATGTATGAACAGGCACCTTGCACAGGGCAGTACAGCAAAAGCACAGGAAACAAGGGCAATTGATGTGGGTGCGTGGGCTATTGTTTAGGCCTGTAAAAAAAGTGGCATGTGGTAGGGCAACCTTGTCTTCTACCCTGTATTGAGATGATGTCATGATTTGTTTACTGCAACTGTGGGTACTGCATTTTGGAAATTTTTCTGTATAATTGGTTAAAGGAACACGTTGCCTTGGAACGGACGAGTTGGGCTATAAAATGCATTTGAAACCGTTTGTTATAAAATACATGGTTATGAAAGATGTTTTAAAAGTAGAATATAATGATCCACACAAGTATCACTCAAATTGGCACGGTTTTCCTTTTACGTCGCAAACTATCACGGTCGGCCATTTATGGATGGCCGACCGTGTTAGTGGACGAGGTAAAAAGAAAACCACGCAATTTTGAGGCATATTTGTGTAGATCACTGTATTCTACTTTTACAACATCTTTCTAACCATATAACAAACGGTTACAGAACGCTTTTCAATGACCAACTCGACTGATCCAAGGCAAAATGTTCCTTTAACAATCTGAGAAACCGTCCAAAGGTCTATTTCATTGTAATTATGCACACCAAATGAACATTGTACACACTTTACTATTTTAACGTGTCTTTCTTTCTTCCTCCATCATTTGACCATGGTTCTTATTCTACCTCATTGATTTGACTATCCTATATAATATGGGCAAAATGTCCACCAATAGAGTAGGGACAGAAACTCCTATGTCCCACCTAACACTAGTGGGCTGACTGACACAAGGGTGGCCCTGTGGGGTCCTTTTTAAACAAAGAATGGTAGAAATGGAACAATGCTACACCCAAGGTTTTCTCTTTCCAAGTTGAGGAATACTTTAGATATTTAAGGGAACAATAGAGAAACAACAACGGTTGGGCAACTTAACCGACCATATCTCCAAGCTTAATAATAGTCTTTTAAAGTTTTGAAAAAACAAAAACTTGATATTAAAGGCCTCGAGAACGAGAACGAAAACGTGATCAATACACGCCCACGATTGGTTTAATAAGGGTGGGCGTATTCTGTGCGGAGCGATTCAACCAATCGAATGCTTTTTCTTTGCGTCTTTATCGTTCTTGTTATCGCTGCAGTGGGACCGGACCTTCAGGAGCCCCACTGTCTGTCCATGGGTCCTTTTCATTTGATGCTTGATATGGGGCATTCAAAACCTCAGAATCTCAGGAACTCTTGAGAGGATTTTACTTTTAGGGGGTACTTCTGTGCAAGAGGATATAAATGGGTATAAAGTATAGTAACATCTGGGGGGGGGGTTGCATACCTTTTACCCTATTGTATTAGGCCACTTTTCTCTGAAGTACTTCATTGTGAATTCTTGCTGTGTCTCTGTTTAAAAAAAAAAGGAATTGTTGAAAAATTCATTAAATTCTCACTTTAATCCCCTTCCTTTAAAACCCTGTTCACACCGCTCTATTCCCCAGGGTTGTCCTGGAGAAAAGCGGCCGGCACACACTATGAACGCTTTAACCCCCGGTCTGCCCCCAGTCTGCCCCGGCAAATGGGTATACCCCTGGGAATAGTTGTCACCGCAGTAGGGGTTAGCTATTGGCAAACATAGACAATTAGCAATTCTTTTATTCACAATTATTGTGCTTTTCCTCTTATAATTTCCAGATGGAACTTTGTGGGCCCAGTCCACCTTCTAAGCTACCAAGACTGGATAATCTTCATGCCTGCGAGTCAGCTACGCCACCCTGTCCTCCCTGACCCAAAAGTGCAGCCCAGGAACGTGGTATCGCCCATGCGTCTACAGTCATCAGACATTATCAGAGTATGACGGCCCCTACTGCTCTAAACACTCCTGCAACATCCTGTAAGTTTTTGGTGTGCCAGGGAACGAATTCGTCCAGCAATTTTGCATAGGAAAAAATTTTGGTTATATATTTTGGTTGCAGTAATCACCATGTGTGTATCTACTTGCCAGGTAGATTTTGTTCTTAGAGAACTGTCTTGCTTGATATTCTACAATGGTGGAGTAGATTTTTCGGAATTCGGTAAACTTCTCAGTTCTGAAAAGAACTGCTCTGCTTTTTTAACCACTACCTGGGCTGAAGGTAGAATACTTAAAGTAGAATTATTAACTTCACTACCGCGGAGTGAGTTATTGATTGGTCAAACGTTTGGACTAGCTTACTCCAGTCATCGTCAGGAGACGATTAGACTGAGCTTACTTTGTGCACACCTATTTTATTGCTTATAATTGAGTAGCAAATCCTGATTTTTGAAGTACATTGAAGTACAGGGAAATCGTTCACTGAGTACCAAGGCAATGTCAGGCCTCGAAATAACTCACGATACCCACAGGAAATATATGGGTTTATTTCATAGAGCTATATATATTGACTAGAGCGCTAACTTGCTCTGCGTTTTGAAGCCACCCTGGGCGCAGACATGTTTGATGTGTTGCGTGACTACGGAACGATTTTAATTTTAAGAGAACACACATTGCTGCAATTTTTTACATTCTGCGTGTTCGCTTTCGTACGCAACTGCCCATGCGCGCACGTCTGCGCTACGAAAACCGTAACTTCGACTCAGTGATTGACGTTCTAAAAAAAGTATACGCGCCATGATGCTCGCAGTTTTGTACGCTCATCAGCAGATTGTGCGTACACATTTGCTGAATGTTTTGCTTCGATAACACACAAAAAAGAACAAACGCACCATCATGCAAATAGCCGTACAATTGCCATACAAAATTTCAAGCTTTTGTATTGGTTTGTACATAAACATGGATGCGCCCACACGGCTTCAAAACCTTAGTGCGTGTATAACGGGGTGTTAGCGCTCTAGTCAATATATATAGCTCTATGGTTTATTTCCACCATGCTGCCCTTAAAGGCAGTGGACACTATTGGTTATTACTCAAAATAATTATGAGCATAAAACTTTCTTGGGGATGAGTAATGGGTAGAGGTTGATGGTATAAAACATTTTGAGAAACGGCTCCCTCTGAAGTACCATAGTTTTCGAGAAATAAGTAATTTTCCATGAATTTGATTTTGAGACCTCAGATTTAGAACTTGAGGTCTCGAAATCAACCATCTAAACGCACACAACATCGTGTGACATGGGTGTTTTTTTCTTTCATTATTATCCCGCAAGTTGGATGATCGATTGAGCTCAAATTTTCACAGGTTTGTTATTCTATGCATATGTTGAGATACACCCACTGTTAAGGCTAGTCTTTAACAATTACCAATAGTGTCTTTTAATCCATAGAAATATTACAACAAATAAAATGTCCTTCTTGTGAGTCACATGTACTTTACGTCGCTTCGTATCTATTCTTGAACCGTGTTTCAGGGTAGGTTCAGGGATGTTAAAGGAATGAACACTGTTGGTTATTACTCAAAATAATTGTCAGCATAAAAACTTATTTTCTCAAGGTATTCATCAAAACTTACTTGTAACAAGCAATGGAGAGCTGTTGATAGTAAAAAACATTGTGAGAAACCGCTCCCTTAGAAGTAACGTAGTTTTTAAGAAGAAGTAATTTTCCACAAATTTGATTTTGAGACCTTAGAATTAGATTTTGAGGTCCCGAAAATCAAGCATCTGAAAGCACACAACTTTGTGTCACAAGGTTGTTTTTTCTTCCACTATTATCTTGCAACATCGACGACCAATTCAGTTCAAATTTTCACAGGTTTTTTATTTTTTGCATTTATATGTTGAGATACACCAAGTGAGAAGACTGGTCTTTGACAAATTAACAATAGTGTCCAGTGTCTTTATGAGAAACCAGGGCCCAATTTCATAGAGCTGCTGCTTAAGCACAAAATTTTGCTTAAGCAAAAAAATCCTTGCCAAGTAAAATCAGATCACCGGCCAAGACTCCACTCAATTGTTATGCTAAGTAAACAACAGCTAAATACCAGTCACAAGCAATGTATGTGGCATGACATTTTGGCCAGTAACATGTGTAAAATATGCGAGCTATTTTCGTGCTTTCAAGCATTTTTTTTGCTTAAGCAGCTGTATGAAATTGGCCCCTGGTTATATGATATTCTCAAACTGCCTGGTATCCCTCCTAACCTATTCTAAAGGTAGGGTCCAAGTCATAGATTAGGTTTTGTCAACATAATGCTAATTTATTGGTGAAAAAAATTTCAAGTAACATACAATAGGCCTATAGGTCTCATGTGAAAGTTTCAGCTGTGGCTAGTTGCCTCACCCTTCATGATTTGATTTTTAACGGAGAAGTTCACTTTCATTTTATACCCTCTTTAAGACCCCATTTTAAAACATGATTTTGGAAATGGAGGACTTGAGAGTGCAAGATGCCAATTCCTTGCCTATTATGATCAATCAGTTTGATGCGCTGTGTAGTCAGGTTGACAACCTCCTTCAGGTCAGAGGTCAAGAAAGCCCACCTTACCCTCAGGCCATGGTGTCAAAGGTCATGGGGCCCAACCCCTCACTGGGTGCTGCATGTAAATAGAGCCAGTGTTGAGTTGACAGTGACAAACCGCTTTGTTCCACCCACAGCAGTTTAAAAGAACCATTTTTTAAACCATAATGTAGCCTAATGGTAAGCATTGTATGAAAAGGCAATGAATGTTTATGGACAGTCTAATATCACATTTTTGGATTATAACAGAGGAATTCTTTTTGTAAAAGGGTTCTTTGTTGAAAAATTGTATATTCATTTTTTTTTTTTTGAAATGTGATTACTTCCTCATTTGGAGGTCATTTGTGATAAAGCTGTTGTTTTTTCAATGTTTACTTTGCATACCCAAGCTTACCACCAGTAGAAAGAAAAAGATTGAATCTATATACAACTGTGGTAACATACAAATATAGGGTGTATGAAATCTCTTCAAGTTAGAGTTGAACGAACCAAAATGTCAAACACCTACCGAGCGCCATGTGTACAGGAAATTGTTTGTGATTACAGATCACAATAACAAAAGAAGGACAAATAACTTTGACATTTATTGAATGATATCAATGATTTTTTGATTATATGAAAGGAAATTCAATATGTTAGAACTTTTATATTACTTATTTTGCTGTAAAACAACGTCTTCAAGGAGACAACGGAGTTTGTATAAAATGGGGCCTTTTGCAGGCACTTTTTCACACTTCAGTGATTATACAATCTGCCGCAAGCTGTTGTTATGGCCAAACAATTTGATAACAAAAGGGTAGACAGACTTTCCCTTTCAATAAGCTAAAAAATAGTTTCTAAATTTTCAGTTTGCCCCCTGCATTTTATCAAAAGAACAACTGATACAAAGAGAGAATGAGAGGGAATAATTTTGGGTTAAAAATAGACATCCTTGACTGTGTTTGTGACAGCTCATTGATCAAAGTTCCAAAAATAGTTTAAACCAAAAACCCGAACTTTTATTTGCCCCCCCTGCATTTATCAAAAGAACAAAAACTGTGACAAAATAAAGAGAGAATTTGAATTTTGGGTTAAAAAATTTTTAACCCAAAAACACATTCAAGGCTGTCTATTTTTAAAATAGACAGCCTTGAATGTGTTTTTGTGTGACATCTCATTGATAACAAGTTTGTGTGATTCGCAGTGCATGTTTTACATTAAACCATGTTTGTTTCTAAAAACCCAGTGCAGCATTCTACAACAGCTTGAATGCTCTAGTACTGGTTGCAACCCCCATTTGTACTAGTTTTTATAACTTTATTTATTTATTTGTAAATGTAATCAAAAGTTTAGTACATTTGTTGTTATATGAATGGAAGTTAAACAAACAAACAAACAAACAAACGCCCCGACAAAAAAAAAAAAAAGAAAAAAAAAAAAGAAAAAAAACCTAACAAACAAGTAAACGCCCCAATAAACTAACAAACAAACAAACAGAAAAAAAACCCCAAAACTCAAAACATCAATGACTGTTGTACATATGGGCAATTCCACTCTAATGGGCCAAAAAGATGCACCTGGTAAGAGACGCATTGTAGAATGAGACAAAAGTATTCATTTTGTTGTAGTCTTTCATTGTACATTTCTAAAAGCTGTTCAGTGATTGTTCACAGCAAAAAATAATAAATTAGTCTGGACCTTAATAAACTACAAGTTCAATTGAAAAGGTTTTATGAATTGGGCTGGAGTCCCTTCAAATACCATCCGGAAAAAGCAGGTGGTGTGGCCGGGAGGTAAAAAATACCAATACCATAAATACAATCGTTGAAGTGTAGTAGTGCACTGTTAAAAGCACTGCTTTTATAATACAAAATTTGTTCAGTTGGTCACCAGGCCTATGCTTTGTTTTAAGAAAGGGCAAGGACACCAAGGCATCCCCTGTTCATACAGCTCTATGATGACCTTATGAAGACCACACAGATCCTCCCGATCTAAAATATTTATCAAGTCAAGACACAATTGAAACTAAACATACCCTCCCCTTTCCTCGCTCCCCAATCAATCTTGGTAACCCCAGCTGCAGTGTAGACTGTCCAATGAGAACCACCATTGAATTGAACGGGGACCGACAGTGGGGGTCCCAACGAGATAGGGCTGGGATTGTTTTAAAATCTTGAGCATGAAAAAAAAAAAAAAAAAATACAACATAAAAAAGAAGGTTCGGGAGACTTCTCAGTTCTGAAAAGAACTGTCCTGCTTTTAACTATTACCAGGGCGGATGGTATAGAAATTAGACTGGACTACTACTTTAGCTTATAGGATAATTAACTGTACTGCCGTGGAGTCAATTCTGAATTGGTCTCAACGTTTCGACTAGCTTGATCTAATCATCGTCAAACCAAATATACATTGATACCTCACCATGCAATGCCTCAAATCCTATATAAAAAAAGAAGGCTTTCAAATACATTGATACCTCACCATGCAATGCCTCAAATCCTATATAAAAAAAGAAGGCTTTCAAAAAATTAAGAGGGTGTATAATAGCTGTACGCGCAATTAATATTCATTGCTTGCAGGATGGGCCTCAAAAAGAAGAGAAGCAAACAAAAAGAAACATTTATTTTGCGGTGGCCCAACAAGATAAGGTGGGGTTTGTAGACAAAACGAAGAGCGTACCATTTCCCTTTAAAAAGTTGGGTATACAGGAGACCTCGTTGACTGCCCCCGCTGGCAAACTTTTCCAGGGGGATCGGTACACAAGGAACACCCCTTCAACTACCATGCATCAAAAACGGGGGGGGGGGGGGGATGTGGTGCCAGGAGGTAAGAAATATCAATAGGAAAGAAATCGTTGAAGCGTAGTAGTGAACTGTTCAAAGCGCTCCTTTTGTAATACCCAATTTTTTGTTGGGTCACGACCAGCCTTGGGATTGGTTGTTGCAAAAAGAACCTTCACCTCCTCTCTACACGCAAGTCTCTGTGCATCGATCTGTTTGATGAAATCTAAATATGTTATTATGGTTTAGTTATTGACACCATTTGACTGTCTGTGTGGTCACGTTGGTGTGATGTTGGTGCAAGATTGTCTCTGCTATATTTAAACGCCACACCGTTTTTTTCCTGAGGTGGAGCCAGCGGATTTTCTGAAACATTGTCGCACCAGGTCACCACATTTTGTGAAAGAGTAAACATTTTTTCCTGGTATCTCACAAACTGTGATTATTCTGTAAAGGCAGATGTTGTTGAGAAATGTTTTACCCTTATCAGGCAAATTTGTAACCGCATTTGCAGGCCTCGAATTTCATCTCTGAGAGGGCAAGGCCATTTTCATTTGGAAAAGGGCACTTCCATTGGAAAATCTTAAAGTCTATGGGAGACTCTTGAAGGGGAACCAAGGCCAAGACCAGGGCATTGGAAGCCATGGCCTCTGTGACCTCCCAGGCCTGGCATTGGGAGAACATGGTTGCGATCAGAAAGAAGAATAGCCCATTTGAGGTTTTGGTTTTGGTTTTGGCGTCGAAAATGACAGACCTTTCTTGAGTTCTTGCATGTTGCTCTGGAGTTCAATTAAAAGTTGTTCCTATCAGCATGCACACAGAAGCATTTTTTGAACCCTACTTTCTAATAATGTGATGCTACTGTCATTTGCTCGTTGTTTTTTTAGTTTTATTACAGCAGTGCCATGAGTGCCGCTTGTGGTGGATACCAACACTTTAAAAGTTTCCATTTTTAATATTATTAATTTTTTATTTTTTATTTATCTGCAGCATCTTCGTCAACCATCAGGGATCTGATCAACGTTCATCTGAACGTAAACGACGCCAGTGCCCTACTGACTGGGACCAGGACAATGACGACCAAACCTCTGGATCTCTCAATCGATGGCTCCCTGGTGCTGGACACTCACTCTCTCCTCGGAGCTAGCATCAGCAGCAGCCATGGTGTGCCCAACAGCAGCGGGGATTCCGTTAATAATGCCATCGCTCAAGTAAGCTTCTCTTCCCCTTATTTCCTTCCCCCGATACCTGGGCCCAATGTCATTAAGTTGTTCAGCAGAAAATACTGCTTAGCAAATTTCTATGCTAAGCAAAAAATAGTTGGGGCACCAGTTACAACAATGACTTGCTTAGTCACAAGTTACAGCTTGGTTATAGAGAGTTTCCATTGTCTGTCAAATGGTTTGTTACAAACATTTTTCAAATGGAAACTGCTCTTTGCAAAATGAAAACGGCGCCTTGCCCTCTCTCAAAGCTGAACTTACAGGCCTGAGATCTAAACTGTGAGATCTTTTGAAATTTTAAGTTCATGCAAGCCTTTTTGATTTTCTCCCAATTTAAAAACCAACACAGTTTAATACCTCCACGCACCACATCAACAACTCCTCGGCATCGCAACAGTCGCAGTACAGCTCCATATTCCCCGTAGATGACCGGGACAACCCACACCCCTTCAACGCCGTCACGGTACCCCTAGAGAGCAACCTACGCCCAAACGAGACCCACCTCGCCCGCCACTCCTGCAAGTGGAACACGTGCGGACAGAAGTTTGTTGAGATGGAGGATCTAGTGAATCATGTCAATGAGAGGCATGTGCTTCTGGTGGAAGGAGAGTACTGCTGCAAATGGGAAGGGTGTAGTCGGAAAGGAAAAGGCTTCAATGCAAGGTTAGTACATCCTTAAACGGAAGGTATACGTTTGGTAACTACTCAAAACAAATATTAATTTGAAAACTTACTTGGTAACGAGCATTGGAGAGCTGTTGATAGTCAAAAACATTGTGAGAAATGGATCCTTTTCATAGAGAAAGAGGTAATTTATCACTCAAATAATAAAAGACTTGTAGCCAGAACTCTTTTATTCCTATCTGAAAGCATACAAATCCGTCCAACGATGGTGTTTTTTCTGTCATCATTTTCTCGCAACTTCGATGACAAATTTTGCTCAAATTTTCACAGGCTTGTACTTTATGCTTACATGTATGTTTGGATACACCAAACGAGAATAGTGGTCTTTGACAATTACCAAACGCTTACCTTCCCTTTCAAGGGTTTGGGTACTTTTTGTACGACACAAAACACAAAGTTCGACAGATTTACAGTAACTGACACGGTTTAAAGATAATGGTGGTATAAAGCTTCCCTTAAAATACTACTTGATGAGGTACTGTAGTTTTTGAGAAATGAGTAAACAAAAATTCATGAAAAACACAACTTTTGTCTCAGTGAGATTAAATTATTTTAGCATGTACAATGGATTTACGTGACTCTCCTGAAAACATTGCTTTGGGATTTTCACTTTTTTCTAAAAAACTTGACGACAAATGAGGCTGAAACTAAACAATATTACATGTTCATTCACATTGAGTAGGGATTCATTTGATGGCCAAAACCTTGATCTGCAAAAGGTATCAAAACCCTCTAAAGGCAAAGTTTACTTTTGGTTTTGCAAAATATGACTTTGGTTTTTGGGACTGAGCGATCGTTTTAACCCTTTTTTGTGTACCTTGGGTGTCTCTATTGAGACAGATATGTGCGCGTTATAAATTTATTATTATTATTATTATTATTGTATATTTGGTTTGCGGTAACACCATGTGTGTATCTACTTGCCAGGTAGAGTTTGTTCTCTGAGATCTGTCTTGCTTTATTCTACTGCCGCGGAGTAGATAAACGGAGGTTCGGGAGACTTCTCAGTTCTGAAAAGAACTGTCTTGCTTTTAACTATTACCAGGGCGGATGGTATAGAAATTAGACTGGACTACTACTTTAGCTTATAGGATCGTAATTAACTGTACTGCCGCGGAGTCAGTTCTGAATTGGTCTCAATGTTTCGACTAGCTTGCTCTAGTCATCATCAGGAGACAGTTTAAAGCAGGTTAAAATAGGACAGTTCTTTTGAGAACTGAGAAGTCTCCCGAACCTCCCTTTGTCTACTCCGCGGGAGTAGAATAAAGCAAGACAGTTCCCTAAGAACAACTCTACCTGGCAAGTAGATACTCACCATGCAATGCCTCAAATCCTATATTATTATTATTATTATATAAATGTGGATGTGTACAATAAAACTAACCTGTCTCACTAAAAAATCACACTACACATATTAGTTACAGGGATTACTGCTGTGCTTATTTTAAAGTTGCTCAGATACAGCTGTCTTGAATATGACTTCATTCCAGAAGGAAATATTTCTCTTATGAACTTCATAAGCTTTCTTAAATAAAATTACGGGCATTTGCATTTTTTGAAATATTTGTTGACCCTGATTGTTTTTCTAGGTATAAGATGTTGATCCATGTCAGAACGCATACAAACGAAAAACCACATCAGTGTCCAATATGTCACAAGTCCTTCTCCAGGTTAGAAAACCTCAAGATACACAACAGATCACATACAGGTAGGTTGTTAAGCTTCTGAAATGTAACCTCGTTATTAAGTATTTTTTTCTGCTGAAGCAGCTCTATGAAATTGGGTCCAGGACGGTTTGGACGGTCCTTTTTCACAGCTTTCGCCCGTATAGCGCATTCTCAGACCTTCGTGCGCAATACTCTGCATGTGTGCGCATGCTCGGAGTTGTCAAAAAAAAACTATTATGTCTGGCCCCGCCAGCGCCTCGAAATTCTCCCATTGGCACTGGTATTAAGTTTTTAAAAAGAGGTATTTTAAACTAAACAAGTTTTCCCAATGTTTTTTTTCAATCATGTATTACTCCTTTAAAAATTTGATTCCGTTATAAAACAGATTTGTTTAATGCAGTGCTTTTAAGTTTTGTTGGAGCAAGCAATGCTTTTAACAAATGAATCTACTCTGCCTTTTCTGAAGCCTGACTTCAATAATTTCTGCTGTAGAGCAAGAGACCTTTTGTCCCTGAAAATGAAGCATTGATGTAAAAGTTGATAAATGAAATAACCTTGGGTCTTTTGTGTGCTCATTTGGGGTGTGGGTAGCTCTGAAGGGGGCGAGGTGGAATGCCATTTCATAAAAGATGTTGTGACCTGTGACATCACATGTTTTGCAAAAGACCCACCAAGCATGGACTTCCTGCAGGCACTATTTTGTACACAGCTCTATGGAAGACAAAATCTGATACTTTGTGAAGTTTGCTGTTTTTTTATCAACTTTTGATTTGCAATGTTTATTTAATTTGTTTCATTTATTTGTATTTGAAATATTATTTGTGAATCTCTTTGTGCGGGTTACTGATAGTTTTGATCCTGGTACAGTTTTTTATATATTTTTTTTTAATGGAATCTGGTTTGTTTTTTTATGTCAGTTTATTTCTTCTTCTGTAAGTATTGTTTTGGATTAATTATTTTTTTGAGATCTTGAGGTGCTCACCAACTTCTGATATTATGGTGTTTAACCTGTGTAACATTGGGTTATTACCTAATACTACATGTATGTTATCTTTTTAGTTTCCACAGTAACCCAAACTTCCTTCAATCCTTTTAAAACAAGCCACATTAATATCAGCCACAATATTTTGTAGTATGTTGCATTAAGAATGGTATGAAGTTCAGGCCTGTATGATTCATTTTTGAAAGGGCAAGGGCACCAAGGCATTTTCTCTTGGTAAAGGGCACCCTATGAGGAAATTGTAAATTTCTACTGTAGCATTTCAAGGGCACCAAGGCAATGACTTGAGTGCATGGAGGCAACCGCCTTTCGTTGCCTCCATGAAGTATTATGCCTGGTAGTTTATAACACCCTTAAATTAGTTTCTACTTTATACTGTAGGTTTATGGGATTTGAGGCATTGCATGGTGAGGTATCAATATATATTTGGTTTGCGGTAACACCATGTGTGTTTCTACTTGCCAGGTAGATTTTGTTCTTTAGAGAACTGTGTTGTACTACCGCGGAGTAGATTTTGTTAATGGATTCAATAATATTTACTTGCATGTGAAGGAATTCAAGTTGAAATTGTGTAAATATCCTGCATTCATCTTTTCAGGTGAAAGGCCGTATGTGTGTCCCGTTGCCGGCTGTAACAAGCGGTACTCGAACTCCAGTGATCGCTTCAAGCACACACGCACCCACCTAGAGGAGAAGCCCTACTTCTGTAAAGTCGCCGGCTGCGATAAGCGTTACACAGACCCCAGCTCCCTACGGAAGCACGTCAAGACGTTTGGGCATTACGCCAACCGTGACCACCTTAATCATTACATATCGCAGAAGCCATCCACGACATCCCCACCGCCAGCCAGGCCCAGCCCACGCATCTCACCGTCGAAGCCCTCGCCCTCCCCCATCCCGATCATCCCAGGTCTGACACAGTCGCCCCCAACGAGTAACGTATCAGGGCTACCTGAGGGGGTGATCGTTTACCCGATCCTTGTACACTCCCCGTCGCTGCAACCTCACTACAGCTATGTCACGCTCCCGGGACACCTGTCGGACTTTTCCGGGAATACCTCGGCGACATTCTCCATGGCCAGTTTGCATAACAATGAGACCACCAAGGACGGGGAAAGGTCGCAGAGGTTTGGCTTGAATCAAGACGGGCTGTCGATACATGATGTGTCGATGGAATGCAAAAGTGAAAGCAGTTAGATGTGAAATTGGTACTTTTCTTGCGAATTCTTTTAGAAACTAAGAAAAATGTATGATATTGAGTCTTCCTCTGATGGGACCAGCTTTGTTTAGGTCCCTATTTTCAAAATCCTTATAAATGTGGTGGTAATGTATGTAGATCACCATTTTCTTGTCATAATACTACTCGTATTTATAAAACACACTTTAAGTCATTTTATGAAAAAATGCCTGACTTCACGAGGCAGGACGGCCACTCCAAGGTGAGGGCTGCCACCCTAATCAAATGACACCAAGGGCACGTTGCCACCTGCTCCGGGGGCTGAAACAAGGCTACCCCTTTCACAGTCACCAAGGACGTAGCATCCCAACTTTTGACAGAGCAATTATGGTTAATAAGTGCCTTGCTCAAGGGCACAAGTTTGATGACTGGGATTTGAACCCACATTCAGCTGCTGATAAGACCAGAGCTTGGGTCCGGTGGTGTACCCAGTGTACGTCGTTTTGTTCTTATCCACTGCATGCAAAGCAGAAAGCATCACTCATTTATAAACATACGAGCAATCGTTATTGTTTGCACTTTGCCTCAAGAATAGATTCAGTTTCTGTCTGGTCAGTGAAATTGTTGACTTGAAATTTGAAACTTTGATTCTCAAATTTGACCTTTGACCTTTTTAAAGTTTGATCTTTGCATTTTGAGTTCTTGCGCCCGTATTCCAGAGGAAAAACAGCAATTGATGGGATTAGTTGTATTGCAGACTTCTTATACCATTTAACTCACTGGACACCTTTGGTAATTGTCATAAACCAGTCTTCTCACTTGGTGTATCTCAACATAAAGCAACAAATCTGTGAAAATTTGAACTCGATTGGTCGTCGAAGTTGCTAAGGTAATAATGGAAGAAAAAACACCCTTGTCACACGAAGTTGTGTGCTTTCAGATGCTTGGTTTCGAGACCTCAAAATCAATTTCTGAGGTCTTGAAGTCAAATTCAAATATTTTAGTGAAAATAACTTCTTTCTCGAAAATGACAGTACTTCAGAGGGAGCCGTTTCTCACAATGTTTTATACCATCAACATCTCTCCATTGATTGCTTACAACTAAGTTTGTATGCTAACAACTATTATGAGCAATTACCAATAATATCCAGTGTCTTTAAATAAATAAAAAGTAAACATTTTGATTCTGTAAGTTTGTACAGATATTGTATTTAGTGTTCCGTTAAATTGGGAAAAATTTTCTTTTTCACCACATGGACATTTTTGTATTTGAAGACAAAACATAATGTATTTTTCTCATGTATATAGAAACAAACTTGAGTACTGTTATTTATTAGAATTTGTCTTAAATTTTATAGTTTTTATGTAATCATAGTACACTTTCACAAATCAGAGAAATATTAATTGTTATTGTGTAGATGTACAAGGGATAAAATGTCTCGTACAGAGGTACGCAGATTGTGACTGGGTTTTCCCACTTTTGTTTAAAATTAAGTAATAAACCACTTTGGAAATTGAATTGAATGGATATTTATATGAAAAAGTTGCACCCCCTTAAACTGATCCCCTGGCTGCCGCTTCCCAGGTTGTATCATAAACTTGGGTGAGACGTCTGGCTACATGATAACTAACGGTTATATGGCTAGCGACTGGCACCCTCGAACAAAGATACTGGGTGCGTTCGATTAGCTTCACTGGGTCGACCCTGCGGTGCTCACCTGGGGCTGACCCGGGTGAGCCCCTGGAATGACGTCAAAGCTATTCGAACATACCGGGGGCAGACCGAGGTCGACCCAGGGAAGCTAATCGAACGCACCCATTCACTAGTACGAAGACCAGTTCTTTTTATGTGATTATTGTAGTTGAAACACTGCATTGATACACTTTTCTATGCAATTGTCACAATCGTCTTGAAGATACTTAGGTAGTCAGGTACCGGTTCATGCAGTTACTTGATCAGAGGTTGGGGTGGGTGGGGGAGGGGGGGGGGCAGCTCGAGCTGTCACATTTTAGGCAAACAAGTATCAAGGGAATTGTTCTACCATGACTATCTTTGTAAGTCTAAGTCTATGAACTTTTATTTGTTCAATCTTACCAATGTTATGCAAATCTGTCTGGATCTATGAACATTTATGAAATAGAAAGGTTTGCGGTAACGCAATAACGAAATATCGTTTTTCCACCATGCAAAGTTTGAAATCCTACTTACATTATGAAATGACAAAATAGGGAGACTGCCAACATGATGGCTAGATGCATGTATGATGCTCTTCCCACTTTAGTCCGTTTTCAGATGTTTGCATTCATTTGGTTGGCCTGGTCGGCTTGTGCGTAAAGCACTCGCCTCTCACCCAAGGTGACCCTGGTTCGATACCCCACCAGGGCTGTATGTGAGTTGAGTTGTGCGTTGGTTCTCTGCTGTGCCACCAGGGTTCTCCAGACCATCCGTTTTCCCTCCCTCGGGAAAAATCAAACACCTTCGATCTCTGGCAGTGCTCCGTGGTTTTCAATTAAATTCATTTCAATTCAATTCAATTAATCTTTGTTAGAACCCAAAAAGGGCAAGTCAAAGGGCGCCCTTGCATGCCTGCTTCCTGAACTTGTTGGAGTCGCGCCCTTCGCAGCTCTTAGCTGCGAGTAAGGATGATTAGCCTCCTAAATTATTATTTAGGTCAGCCAAAGTATGTTCCTAGGGACCGAATATTATGCCTGTAGATGACTCAGGTTGTCAAGTCTATACTTGCAGGTTAAAATTAATAATATCAATAATTATAATAAATGTTTTTTTAACACGCCTTTTTCCAAAGGATACAAAGCACTGGTTATTTTTTTTTACTGCAAGGGGATCGAGGGGGACGAAGATTTTGAGACCTAATCCTTACACCATGTAATGGTTTACAAGATGCTACGGGGCATACAGCAGCCACAGCCAGGAACACCGGGGCCGACCCCTTCTCTTTTCGCTAAGTGCATGCACTGGGTTCTTTTACAAGCGTTACACAACACATGGGACCAACGGCTTAGTGTCTTGCTTAAGGACACAAATGTCATGGCTGGGGATTCGAACCCACACTCAGCTGATCAGAAACACCAGAGTTTGATTTCGGTGCTCTTAACCGCTCGGCCACGACACTTCCTGCTCTAGTAAGATTTGTTTCCTTGCAACCTAAAACTATTTGAAATAATATACCTGGTTAGTTCCCTTTGTTTATTGTTTCTTTATACGATTATAAAAATGATTATAGACTTGGATCTGATACAGAGCTCCAATTGTAGGTTAATTTTTTATATTTTATCACCACTACTTGCCAGTTAGTGTACACTCTTATGAAACATGAATGTTATTTATTGTATGACTTGTAAGTGATGATTGGTAATTATTGTGTAATTGTGTGAGAGACAAACATATACCTTTCTTCCTTTGAATAGTATGGGTTTGTTTACAACTGCTGGATGAGGGTGTTTTGCAAGCTAATAATAAGACTGACGGGCACCATTTTTTAAAAGGGGAATTTCATGGGTTTCCTTGTACATACATTTGTTTTTTCCAAGTGGTATTTTTTTTATACATGAATTAAAATTGTTAAATACTAGTACTCTATTCTTGATAAACCAGATGTGTCTTCAACTTTAAACAAGATTTTACTTCATATATTGCGTCGGTGCTTGCGTAAAGACCCTTGGACAAGGCTAGCCACAGGGCTGTACGTGGAATTATGAACTCCAACCCACTTACTGTGTGCGTGCACCTGCCGTCACATCAGAGGGCCGACCCATGAAAACTTTGGATGCGACAACCAGCTAGTTAAAGTTCAAAATTGAATGAACCAAAGTTCCGAGAGTGGAGTTTTTGTTTCAACGTACATATTTTTACTTTGTGTTGTATTTCAACTATTTATATTGTAGATCAAATAAAGATGATTAAATTTTATCAAGAAAACTGATTTGTGATTTGACTTAAAAATGAAACTGTTAATTCACCGTGTTTTAGATCGCACAAGGGCAAATGTGGACCAATTTCATGGGATGAAAAACAAGTAAACAAATGTTGGTGTTTTTTCCTTTTTGTTGTTATTATGTTTATGTATTTCATCATTGATGCACGAAAACTACATACAATACAGGCAATTAAAATAAGATTAAACTGTAATTATGATGTAGACATTTCTTAATGCGGTAAAACATAGGTTAAATGATAAATTTTTCTTATACAGCCACCCCAATTTCCGAAGCAAAACAAAGATACAAAACATTTCAAATTATGTGTATCTCATTTGTACCCCTTTATTTCAAACAAACCATTTTGTTCGGTAAAATTACATATTGCCTTGTGAAATTACAGCAGATAGAATGTCAAAAAAAAAAGAACACATGCAAAACTCTTGATACTTTCACACTATTAGTATATTGCATTTTGGTTTTGTACTTTCAAGTTTGCTCATGTTTCCTTCTCCCCAACGAGAGGGAGCCATCATTCACGATCTGCTCTCACTACCTGAACCACTCCAAAAGAAGCCACATGTGGTGAAAGCGGATCGTTGATGCTAGCGCCCTCTTGTGGGGAAAATTGTGACAAAACTTTCCCAAGGTGGGGTACAAACTTTCATGTCATTAGGCTTATTACAAATCCAGGCACTAGGAATGGAGGCAATCGCCTCTATTCCCCTTGAAGTGATTAAATTTAATTTACCCTAAAAGAGATAACTGTTACTAAGAAACACTGCCTTGCCCTCTCAAGAACAAAGCATCAAGCCTGCCAACTAATTCAAAACCAGTTTTTAGTATTAAAGGCAGTGGACACTATTGGTAATTGTCAAAGACTAGCCTTCACAGTTGGTGTATCTCAACATATGCATAAAATAACAAACCTGTGAAAATTTGAGCTCTATCGGTCATCGAACTTGCGAGATAATAATGAAAGAAAAAAACACCCTTGTCACCAGAAGTTGTGTGCGTTTAGATGGTTGATTTCGATACCTCAAGTTCTAAACTTGAGGTCTCTAAATCAAATTCGTGGAAAATTACTTCTTTCTCCAAAACTATGGCACTTCAGAGGGAGCTGTTTCTAACAATGTTTTATACCACCAACCTCTCCCCATTACTTGTCACCAAGAAAGGTTTTATGCTAATAATTATTTTGAGTAATTACCAATAGTGTCCACTGCCTTTAACAAAGGAGGGTAGGTGTTAACTTTCAAGACTAAATCATTCACTAATAATTAGCTCTTGAAGCTTTGTGCTGGTACAACTCCGGTTGCTCCAATCCAGACTTCCAAATACCCACTATAGAGCCAAGAAATCCATTCTACTCAATTAGTCTCCATTCCAGCCACAAATCTACCAGTGAAGTCAAGACCATTTGCGATTAACAGTTTATTTGTACAGATAAAAAATGTCTGGAGTGATGCGGCGTGTCACGTGGGCGGTGGCGGTGCTTCTTTTGTGTCTTGTTGCGCTGCACCACTGTCAATGTTCTTCTTTGGTGCTAATTCTTGGTCGAGTCTCTCCTTTGCTCGAATCACCTGAACAATTAAAAAAACAAAGGAATGCAAATTTATAATTTGTTTTTTTATTCATAAAGCGAAGTGTAATAAGCACTGTATACTCGGTACTTTCCCCGAGTTCTGTAAAAAACATCCACAGGCAAATTCCTCAGGGCATTGCTAGAGTAGGTGTCTTACCACTAGACCACCGAGCTAGCAAAATGGCTAGAAGCAGTTAGAATCCTTAGCATCGGTTACGCCAATGATTCCAACTGCCGCACAGACACACCCATAGTGTTTACCAGAGGGGTGTCTGGGTGTTTTTTGAATACCCTGTTTTAAATTTGGACACCCTGTTTTAGCTGTCGTTTACACAAGTAAACAATTTCTAGCACAATTTTGACACCCTTCTACCAACCCCTGGCTAAAACCTTAGACATATAATCAAGACAGTATGTACCTTTGATTGCAGGTAGAACGAGCCCCCTTTACTCTTGTCGTTCACTTTGAATAAATGCTCAAAGTTTTTCTCAACAGTCGGAGCGTCTAACTTGGAGATGTTGAGTATCTGCATAGATTCTTGTAAGGTGATCCCGGAGAGGTTGTCCTTGGCTGCAGACTTTGCGCCCTCCTTGCCTCCTCCAGCGCGCTTCGCTGCTTGTTGACTCGCTGAAAACAGAGAAAAATGGACGAGTAAAATAATTGTGATATCATTTGTTGAGCTATAACAATTTTCATATTGGTTCAATATTTGACACAAACTAATTGTTTGACTAATTTCTCAAAACCTAAAGCGTTTCAAGCAAAAGTTGTTTTGAAGAAAGTTTTCCAACCATCCATGTCTGTTGTATGCTTCGTTTTTGGAAGGGCAAGGGCACCAAGGCATTTTCTTTTAATAGGTAAAAGGCACCCTATGCGGCTATTTTTAATTTCTACTGGAGCTTTTCAAGGGCACCAAGGGATGGCCAGGGGATCAGGAGGCAATTGCCTTTGGTGCCTCCCTGAAGTATCAGGTCTGTCATAACCATTTTTATACCATGTAAGTTTGCTTTGTCTACTCTAAGAAGTCCGATATTGAAATACTCTACCTTGGAATTCTTGACGGAGGGCCCTTGTGAAGGCTCTACCCACTACCTGTCCACCTAGGACTATGATCTGTGCGAGGTACCTGGCAGCCTGTGGAGAGAACAGGAGTGTGTGATGAACGTTCATTGTCATGTCAGCGACAGTTATATTTCCTCCATTCACTTAAAAACATTACTTAGGCACTCAGTAAATCTATTGAACTATTGAATTATGCCTCAATACTAAAGTCATGTGATTACCGCCTCAGGTCAGTAGTCAACTCTGAACTTGCTAAGCCATCACTGGAACTGTATTTCCATGTATTCATTTAAAATAAGGACAGTTAATTTTCATAAACCATCTGTTCGTGTTGGGTGTAATTGGTCAGTCTGGGCATGGTCTGGGCGACCGATTGACACGAATGTTTGAGCAATCAACCAACTGTGTAGTAGTATTAAGTAAGCAACTTTTTGTTCTGAGCACACACGCAGGCTATGGTCCATGGAGTGAGCAGCTATATAAGGGATAGAATTCCTGCACGTACGCACCGATCAAACAATCGCACACAACCATTCCTGCACTACTTTTTTAGTCAACCCCGCTGCACAAACAACTTCGATTGATAGCTATGCGAACAATACATTATTATTATAATTTATACAATTACATTTACAAATACAACAAACAAGTCATTAGAAATTTGAGTTTTTAGAAATAGAAGATTAAGATACTTCAAGTCCAAGACCAAGTCCAAACAAACATGCCAAAATAGCATAGCACAGCGAGATAGAAATAAAAAATATAATAGATCGCCCAGCCAGACAGAGAAGAGCAGAATGCTATTGCTAGATCGACCAATCACTATCAATCAGTCACACCCAACAAAATGTCTACAAATTATATTTAATTTTAACTTAAAATCTAAGTTAAAGTTGGTCATATGAGGTGTCGATTTTCGTGTGACAAGAAATTGTGTTACACAGTGTCCGTTTTGACTGTGACTATTCAAATTCATGGACTATCATTTTGACTGTGGCAGCGTAATTTTTGTTTTATCACGAATAAGATGCTGCACATTTCTCTATTAACAATTCACTTAACACTCAAAAAAAAGAAATGCAATGTTGTCATACTTACCATGGTTTATTATTAATAATTGATACTTTTTCACTAACAAACACCTATGCACATCCTCACAGCATGACTATAACTACAAAATCAACTCCAGATTAGAAATAATTGTTAATTTGAGGTATAAGCATTTTGTTCACGTTGTCTCTCTATATCGTCATGCTGGAAACCTAACTATACAATTACATCATCAGCTGCCGGTGCCTTTTTGGTACAATACTTTTTATTGGGTAATTGTAAGAATTGTGTTAAGTTTTAACCAATGAAACGCTCACTTTCACAAAGAATTGAAAGAAGGGTTCATTTTATTAAAAGGTAAAAATATTTACATCAACTCCTAAAAAAAAGCGTAGTTATACAAGTATAAAAAAATATAAATAAAATATCAAAAAACGTAATATTTTTAAACAAAAGTTGAATATGATTTAAAATCAAATTTTAATTGTAAGCGCATAATCCTTTTTTTATTTATTATTTCCTTCCCCATAGTTTAAGAAACAATGGTACGGTCTACTTAATGTCTGGTACCTAGTCTTTCCAAACGCATATTAAACCCTTCAGATAAATAGAGTACCGACTCTCTAGAGAGGTGCAACGTTGATAAAATTTCCCCGTATCATCAAAACACAGCTGTGTGTGCTAACTTTTTATTCATCCGCCTTAAATTTGCGTTAACTTTTCTGGAAAACATGAAGAAAGACTCACTGAGAGACCATTTAGATGGCAACGAGCTGGACTTGAGCCTGAGTGACCTTACTAAAGTACCTGTTAAGGACTTGGTATGTTTTTTGAATAAGTAAAAATATAATTATAAATACAATTTTCTTGTATTGATTGTATTTTGTATTTTTGTTAAATTGTTTGTTTTATTGTTTTGTAATTTTTAATTGATCATGTTGATTGTATCATAATGTCATTAAGGCTTAGTGTCTGTTAACTAATTAAAAAGTTACTTTGAATTTGACTGTAAGCATGGTGTAACTAAGCGCACAAACTTGATAAAAAAGTACAGACAGAACGCCGTTCTGAACGGGTCCCTGCTAAAATAAAAGCCAATGGAATGTTTACGTAGACCCAGTAACGACAGAAAATGTCAAAATTTTGAAAAAGGAATACAGCGCCCCAGTTACTGGGTCTAATGTTTATGTTGCATTGCAACTTAGAGACTGAGGTAATACCTGCCCCACTGATTTTGGGGGTCAATTATCAAAAATATTTGCTAAGCAGCATTTCTGCTTTACAATAAAAAAAATAATAAAACAATAAGTTGTCAAAATGAAAAAAAATTGATTTTATAAGAAATAGCTTTGCCTTTAAATGCAAAAATGGTCGTCCATTATATTTTTTAAAGACAACCGGCTGGGATATTTAAAAAAAATATTCTTTTTAATCTGAGATTGAGAACCTGTCCTTGGTGAAATAAAATGTATCTTGGCGTTATGAAAACAAGAAAAAAAGTAACCTCTAAAAAGGAAGCGGGCGGGGATGCTATATTTTTTGTTTGCCTTTTTTTTTTTCCGCAAGTGTAGAGAGACATTATTTTGAAAATCTGTGTGCTCGTTTTGTTGTAAATGTAATTTGACAAAATTTGACAAAGTTTAGAAATTTCTGAAATGGTCTTGTGTTTGTCAAGTACTTTTTTCAAAAAAAAAAGATGCAGAATGGAACACGTTAACAAATCCTTAAGATTGGAAAGAGGATTTTGACTTTTACTCCACTTCTATTAAATGCTACAACCCCAATCACAAGAAATAACTGTCGCCAACATTTCTAAACCATCTTTCTTGCAGGCAGCATTACCGAAGGCAACATGTTTGGACCTCTCATGCAACCAGCTTACAAGTCTCCCAGTAAGTAATAGTCGTGTTGATCAATGACAATAGATGGTGGTCAAAATTAAAGTAGGCAAGGGGACGTTTTCACAGATATATTCCTAGGAGTACTAGGCTAGTACTTTAGGACCGGTTATCAGTCCTAAACTAAGATTAGACTACAGGTTGGTCGATTTCACAAAGAGTTAGGACTCGTCTTATCTCGAGTTAGGACGAGTGACTTGTCCTAACTTAGGATTAATCTTAAGGTCTGCATGCTACAGTGCAGGATTGGGACTCGTCCTAAGTCCTAAGATTAGTCTTAAGTTAGGAAGAGTTTTGTGAAATCCACCCGTACCCCTGAAGTTGCACAGAGGCTTACTGTACACAACGCCTTAAAGGTTGGGTGAAATTGTCTGCCCTTTAGGCCTACCTACCAAGCGGTTCACGGTTTAAAGTGTCCACAATTCGAGGCACAAACATGACGAAATAACATTGTGTGATGTGACTGGCTCTCATGGCACAACCCTGAACTTTTGACTCAATTTGCCTTTGCCTGTATGCCTTTGCCTGTTTATTGATAATCTCTATTCTCTTAACTATGCTTTTGTGTGTTTGTATTTGATGCTTGCTTTTACCAGATTATGCATAATTTTATTTTCTTAAAAAAGCTTTTGTGTGTGTGTGTGTGTGTATTGATTTAACCCATTTATTGTTAATTTCTATTTTCTTAAATTTGTAAGGTTTTTTTTATTCAAAAGAAAATAAACCATTAGTACATGATAACAATAATAGTAATTTGCATTAAGTGAGATTTGAGTATTTGTCATGAAAATAAAGTGACAGTTTCTTATTCCATTAGAATATACAGACAATTGTTATTATTATTTATTCAGCCATTACATAAAGTACAGTAATTATACTTGTATACAAATGTTTACCAACATGGAAAAAAGTAAAATTATTTTCATTATGATATGAACGACTCTGATTGGTTCCTGAGGGTCAATTTGACCTTATCATGGTTGTTACATCTTGTGCTTGATGTGGAGAAGTTCAGGTTTTTACCCAACTCTCACATATCCGTGATTTCACAACAAATTTCAAATTTCACACATTTTTTCTTTATCATGCATTGACCTATTTATCCCTGTTGCATTGCCACAGGACAATTTTTCTACGCTGACTCGCATAGTGAAGCTTGACCTGAGTAAAAATCACCTGACTTCCCTCCCTGAGAACTTTGGTGACTTTCGCAACCTTCAGCGCCTCGATCTTCTTGGTAAGAAGGAGTTTTTTTAAACTTTATCTTTGGTTCAGTTTTTACTAGAGCTTTTTGGTTGGTAAGCAGTTTGCAACAGCTAATCCTGCTTCCGCGTTTTGGGGGATGAAATATCAAACTTTGAATTTGGGTAATCTTCAGGTATGTATTTTTTAATTATACCTTGTTTAAACGTTGCCGAGACTCCAACCTGATGCCGCAAGGACAAAGCAGCATGCACCATCAGAGTCCAGCTTTCTCCAGAAGACGATCAGAGCATACTGATCGAAGTGTCGAGTTGAAACGACTAGGACTAAAACGAACGGTTCTTTTCAGAACCACCCCAACTCATTAGAGATAGTCATTACATGGTGTCACTGCAAACCTTTCCATATAAACCAATTCACTTGGATTCATTGAGATTAACTCCTGGTAAAACTGCCAAGTAGGATGAGTTTGTTTAAATTTCCCCTTATTCTATTTTTGTTTCAATTGTCTAGGTAACCAGTTAGAGCATCTCCCAGTCAGCTTTGCCAATCTTCGGAATCTGAAATGGCTGGACCTTAAGGATAATGAGAATCTCGACAGCGGACTTAAGAAGATTGCTGGGGACTGCTTAGATGATAAACAGTGCAAAGAATGTGCCAAAAGGGTATGTTAACAAGAATATCAATCCAACCGATTTGAGGCCACTTACTTGCAGGATTGCCATTTACTCACTGGACCAAATAAAACCACTTGGCCATTTGGTCACTGGGCGACCATTGACTCACTGGACCGCCGAAGTCTGCCCGGTTATTTATTTACTGGGCTGTCCAAAACCGCCCTGCCTTTAACTCACTGGACCACCCAAAACTGTCTGGACATTTACTCACTTGATCGCCCAAAGACTCCCTGCCATTTGCTCACTAGATGGCAAGTAATACACTGGACCCCCCCCCAAAAAAAAAAATAAAATAAATAAATAATAATAATAATCGCCCAGCCCTCTGCTCACTGGGCAACCATTTACTCACTTGACAGTTTGAGGCTGCCTGTCATTTGCATTATGAAAGCTTCCATGATGCAGGTAAAGGAAATAAAAGCATGTGTGCATCAATCTAAAGATAATTTTGCCCTCCAGAAAATAATTACATCAAAAGTTATATAATGATTTCTAGGTTCTACATTCATGCAGTGATATTTCCCTGCCTCATTCAGTGAGTAAATGACTTATGTTAAAGCTGTGCCTAAGGGATAGGTCAAGAGGAATATCAGTTCCTACTTTCAGCTCCCCTGAGTTATTTTCATCTTGAATGCTTTTGTCTTGTAACCCCTCACACAAAACGGCTTTTGGTAGATCATTTATAAGTAATTTATCTTGATCCTTTCACAGGTGGTGGCTTATATGAGTGCCATACAGAGAGACATTGAACTCCAGAAACAGAAGAAAGTTGAAAAAGATAAAAGTAAGTTTGGTCTGCAGACTTGGAATGCCAAGAGGCCATTGCGTTAGTTTCCCTGGTCTTAGCCTTGGGCAAATTCGAGCAGTGACCATTTGTCAACCACTAGTCAAGTTTCCATGGTGACCTATGCAGGCAATACATCCTGGGTACCAGGCAAAATCACTCAATGGTCAAAAATAGTCAACGATAGTCCCTCGCTCGAACTTGCTCTTTGGTGCCACACAGACTTTAAAACTCATCAATGGACCCTCTGCAGAATTTATATTACACACATGTAGTAACTGTTTAAGAAAAGAAATAAACAAATTCAATTTATAGGCCAAATTTATAGGCCATTTTCTCAATTTGTAGGCCAAATTATCAATAAAGAAAAAAGAACTTACTGAGTCAGTATTTTTATAAGAAACATTGAGTCCATCCTTGTTTAGTGAGGTAACAGCTGGTACCAACCCCTGTGGTTACCAACAAACGGCAAGCTTTAACGTTCACTCGTCCCCAGCGCCTTGCTTTAACCAAAGGCGCTGGGATGGGCAAACGTATCATGCACGCACATTGGTTTAATAATGCGCAGTCCCATCATGCATCACACTCACACTGCACCATATTTCTATGCACTGTACGCGTGATGTGCTTCCTGAACAAGAATCTGTGCAAGCGATTAGCCCATCCCGGCGGTCCTGGATAGACTGCCCGCTGGGGCCGAGCGAAGCTTTACCGCAAATGTTCCCCATCAATTTTGTAACTGTAAAGCTTTCACATGACCGCTATCAGCCTTCTCTCTCTGATTGTAATTTTGTAATCCAGACCATAATTTTAAAGGAGCGCGATCGCGCTCGCGCTCCTTAATGTTTTCCAAGGAGAGCAAAAAAAAGCGCTCCTTACAAATTTAACAAGAGCATGTTTTTTCAATACCCTAATTGTTGATTAAAATAAGCCGCTTGAATCTCGGAGTTTATAAGCCTGCTGCCACTTGAATGTTGCGAGTTGGCAGTGGCAAACGAGTCCTATTATAGTCTGCTCTGACTGTGTTTGCGTGCGCGCGTGCTTGATGATTACCGCAGCCGGTCACACAGACGAATGTGAGCGATTCCACACTGGTTGTGTTTTGCGCGCACGTGCTTGATGTTTACCGCAGCCGGTCACACAGACGTATCTGTGTGGGGCCTATAGAATTCCACACTGGTGGGCGGGCTCTTACACTAAAGAGTGGTACCGCAAATACACGCTCATGATTGGTTAAGTATTTTGTCATGATAAAAGTATGCTGTAAAGGGGGGGGGGGGATCTCCGGCCACCTGGCTGGACAAACGCATTTTGGAGTAAAAACAATTGAAAGGAACTGGGATCATGCACAGTAAACTACAGTAAGAGCCCCATGCTGCTCGACGTGAAAATTTTGTTTGCTTATGCTGGATTATGACATCAAGATGTCAAGTGTTCAATTATCAACATTCTTGAGGTGGAATTTGGAAAGTTATGGTTACGAGACGGCACCAATAAATGACCGGGTCATGGTAACCAAAATTTGGTGTAAGGTTTGTCGGACATATATCGACAAAATCAAGCAGGATAAAAGAATTCGTGGACAAGCACTAGATAGAACGCCAAGGGACAGCCGACCGGAACTACTCCCATTTTGTGCATTTCGTCCGATACTTTTCGTGGATTCATGAAAACATCGTCAAATAATTAATCTCAAGATATACCTGCAACTTTAAACACTTTTACAACCCCCACAGTGATAAAAAGGTACACTGATTCGAATAATAAATACTTGTTGCTCACAAAAACGCTGTTTTAATGGCGAAAATGTGTGTCAAACTTCATAAAAAATGTCCCGCTGAATTACACACAAAATGGTGGCCATTGAGAAAGTTTTCGCCGTTACGTCATGAACTTGGGTCTCACTCGGGCCCACACAGCTTTGACGTCAAAGCTAATCATACGCACTGGGGATGGTCAGATCTGGGTCGACCCGGGAAATCTAATCGAACGCACCCGCAAGTAATTGTATGCCCCCCCCCCCAACCCAAAGGATATTTTTGGCTCCAATTCAAGTCCCGCCCGCCCAGCTCTCGAGCCCAGCCCTCAAACCCCTCGTACATTTTAAATAGCGCCATTGCAACAACTACTGCCAGCGCGCGTCCTTCATTCTTGGCGCTTGCAACGCCGGTCCAATCACAAGTCACATAATCGCGTACTGATGCATATGGAAGATCCCACGTACTACCCATTGTATGCAGATATTTTTCCAGACCAATCACAAGCACACATGGTGTTGTAGCTCATGCATATGGATAAGTTTGCACTGTGTATAATAATTATGTACTGCATGTCCAGTACAAGTGTACAAAAGTATGGCCCGTGGTCGGCCCTGTGTGCAGTATGTGAAGCTGGCCGTACCAAGGCAGGCTAATCAGTCGCGGTCGTTTTGTGGCGCGATCGACGATCGGCAGCAGTCGGTGGTTCCCCACACTGCTTCATAATACCAATACGGATTACGCTGACGTACATGTACACACTACGGTGCCGATGTGCACAGCCACAGACAAGAATGTTTCTTTGCTCTGGAGAGAGCTACAGACAACTACAGTATTAAACAAGCCCCAAGAAATAACAAAATAATTGAAAAATAGCGGACACAATTTTTTTTTTGACAGTTTTTCTGTTATCTTTAGGCAAATTCACAAAAGCAGTTACTATAAAGTTAAGACAATTTCATTCTCTGCCATATTTTGTACTTAGGCCTATTCTTTTTTTTCTCAAAGGGTGGCAACATTAACAGCGGATAACCAAACTTTTTATTTTTAGGGGGGGGGGGGTGCCTGGGGGATATACATAATTGTGGGGTCTATTTAATTTATCGAAACATTCATTTTGATTGCAAAAAAGTTGTTTCATGATTAAAGTAAACTCATTAAATTGAGTAAGAAAAAGTTAAACAACTGGTGAACTTTGTGTTCATTTTCTTGAGTACGTGTTCATTAAACTTGGGTTTTGTTAGCGAGAGCAAAACGCTCTCCTCAATTCATTTTCTTGAATTAAGGAGAGCAATTTACAGCTCTCCTCGGATTTATTAAAATGAAGGCCTGGTAATCCTTTTTTTTTTCATTGTAAATATTTAGAGTTGTGTGCCTTGTGGTTCAAGTATTTTTATATATACTTTTCACACCAGGAAAAGGAATTTCATGTACTTTTAAACATGACTAATAAAATATTGAGTTGAGTTGAATTGATGATTGGAACACCAATACCCATGCCATAAATTTTAGCCCTGAAAGTGCTACGTTTTTTCCATATTTCACTCTTGCCTTTTTATTTGTTTATAAAGAGAGAGCTGCAGCCAAACAAGCAGACCGAGAGAAGAAGTTAGAAGCTCTGAGGAAAGAGAAACAACTCCAGAAACAACTTGAGAGACAACAGAAGACGGAAGAGTACGAGGCAGCCATGGCGGCCAGTAAGAGGAGGGAAGAGAAGAAAGAAAGGAAGATGGCAAAGGGTTGGTTGCAAAAATTTACTCACCAAATGCGTTTTAATTACTTTGTGACACCATAATGATATTGGTACTTACCTTTCTGCCATTTATACCCATTATATTAACAAAACATAGTTAATTGACCCTTGCAGAGTCTTTTTCTTTATTAGCCTTCCAGAAAGGTTTTGCTAGGGTCCAAACGTCAGGCCATTATGTTTTGTGAAAGGAGTGCGATCTCTTTATAGACAGTGGACACTATTGGTAATTCCTGGAAATAGTTATTAGCATAAAACCTCACTTGGTATCGAGTAATGGGGAGAGGTTGATAGTATAAAGCATTGTGAGAAACGGCTCCCTCTGAAGTGACGTAGTTTTCGAGAAAGAAGTAATTTTCCACGAATTTAATTTCCAGACCTCAGATTTAGAATTTGGGGTCACGAAATGAAGCATCCGAAAGCACACAACTTTGTGTGACCGGGCTGTTTTTTCTTTCATTATTATCTCGCAACTTCGAGGACCAATTGAGCTCAAGTTTTCACAGGGTTGTTATTTGATGCATATGTTGAGATACACCAAGGGAGAAGACTGGTCTTTGACAATTACCAATAGTGTCCAGTGTCTTAAATTAGTGAAAACATTCTGCCTCTCTTTTCAAATGAATGATACTGTTACAAGCTTGTGTTTGATGGCGTTGTCTGCTATTGGTTAAGGTCAGAACCATGTCAATAAAGATTTAATATTCTCTATTCTTTTTGTGACAGCTTCCCAACAAAAGGCCAATGGTGTGCAACACAAACCAGCTCAAACTAAATCAGGTAAGTTAAAGTTGACATTTGGAGATTTAATATGCATCATCAGCATTGATTTTGTTTGATTCTGGGGAAATAATAAAATCAGGAAGTAAAATAGTATCATTTTTTTTACCCTCTTGTAACCTGGGTCCAACTTCATAGAGTTCTTATTTTTTGTTTGTGGGTGGGTGGTTCAAAGGAAATAACTGAAAGTCGAAATTCAGGTGTTTTGTTTTGAACAATTATAAATATATTAATAAATGAAAAAGAGTAGAAAATGCACCCAGCTGGCCAGCCAAGATGAATTTCATTCCTGATGCAGGAAAAGCCATTGAAAACTGCTGATGTTGGGGACCTTTGATGTCAAATATCTGGTTCATTTGAGGCACTACCTTGTCCTTCAGTGTATAGATTATATTATGAACCCATTTTAACCGAAATTTTGAGTGGGTGGTTGGATAAAACCCATTTACTTGCAGCAAATTGTTAGGCAATATTCTGCTTAAAGCCATTGGACACTTTCGGTAAACAGTATTGTCAAAAGGCCCACACTTCGTGTATCACAACTTATATATAAAATAACAAACCTGTGAAAATTTAGGCTCAATCGGTCATCGGAGTCCGGAGAAAATAAAAGGGAAAAAAACCCACCCTTGTTTCCGCACTTTTCGCCGTGTCATGACAAGTGTTTAAAATAAATCCTTAATTCTCGCTATCGAGAATTGATAATTGTTTTAATCTTTTCTCAAAAAGTAAAGCATTTCGTGGAAAAATATTTCAAGAGAAGTCTTGCACCATTACCTTCTGTAAACCCTGTAAGTTATTTGTAAATCTGTGAATTATTTTTTTTTTTTTCTGTTCTGAAAGTGTATAATGGCTTTAAGCAGCGCTATGAATCTTTCTGCATTCCACATTTAAAATCTATTTTCCATCGCCGACCCACAGGATCTTCTTGCCTTGTGGTCCTTCTCACTCTGTTTATCACCCTCATTGCCGTCTGTCTCGGAGTCTACTTCTACTGCGAGAGTGACAAGTCCAACCAGCATTGCATTGACATTCACAGGGGGTTAAGAGAAGCTGTCGGCACAGCCACTGAATGGACGCAACAGTTAAGAGCAAGAATCACAAGTTAAGACTTCATTTCTCGTTTTAAAACATCTCTGCAATTTGACACCAATTGTCACAACAATCAGGGTTAAATCGGACAATTAAGTGGGTGTAACTTTATTCAGGTTCTTGCTGCAAATTTACAAAATATCTGCTCTTCATCAAAAGGCAAAGTTGAATTTGATTTCAATTTTGCATCACCTGACTTTTTGAAAATATTGAAAGTGTGTCCTTTTCTTTTAGCCGAGGAAGTTATCAAATTTCATTTGATACTCTGAACCATAATAAGCAGCCAATTACAAACTATTGCATGTAACAATTTTGTTCAGAAATGTTTACGCTTATTCGTTTCGAGTAAGCATCATCTTTAAAATTGTTGTTTTTCTTTTCGTGAAAAAAATGAGGGGGAAGCAACTTCGAAGCACCAACAAATTACTTGGCAAAATCGAATGGTGAGGGTTTACTCTCCCACATCTAAAACTTTAACTTCCGTCCTTGTCTTCTCTCAGTGGGGTTCTTGGCTAAGTTTATTTTCCTGGTCTTCACAACCAGACTTAATAGCATGAAATGAAAAGAATTATAAAAAAAACAGTAAAAATAAGATACAGATTTGTTTACTGAGGATTGATTGCCTCAAGCACATGATCTCAAATTCCTTTTAAAGGAAAGATGATGCTTCTCAAATTGATGTATTTAAAGGAAAGATTTTCTGTTCAACTCCGCTGCTGTGCATTGCTTCAAGTAATTTTCTTCAGTTCAGGTTGTTAACATTGACTAGCTTTTCTTGTGAAGGAACATTTTTTTTCTTGATTTTTTTTTTCTCAGGAGCAAAGTAATTTCTCACTTTTCATAATTTGGTTATTAATTCTTGTTAAATTTGGGTAAAATTAACTGCATTAAATTGATAACAATTTCATGTACAAAAACCAAAAATTTCATTTCATTTCCCCAACTGGCAATGATTTACTGCAGCCATAAACTGCCCAAAGAATTACTGTTAAAAACAAAATAGATTTGTCTCTTCCCTACCACCAAAATTGTCTCTTCCAATTGGTACATAATATCAAGGATTTGTAGTCGGACTTAAAGGCAGTATATTATTGACAGAAATGTCCGTATCCTGCCACCAGGATTTTGTTTGTAAGAAATTAAATTAGTTTGATTTGTGGGGTTGAACAAAGAATTGACTATAGTGGGATTTCAAACCAACGACCTCCGGATTAACGTGCCTGCGCTCTACCAACTGAGCTATCTAGCCATATATTGGCACCTTGGCGGTCTCCCTATTTTGTCAATATCTTTGTTCAGGGGTGCCAGTCTGAACCATACAACCGTTAACTGCCGTGTAGCCAGGGGTCACTTCCAAATTGTGATACAACCTGGGAAGCGGCAGCCAGGGGATCACCTTAAGGGGATGCGACTTTTTTTCAGATAATAAATTATTATCTAATGGGAGACTTTTGGACGCTAGGTGGCAGCAGACTTACCAGGTAAATTTCCATTGTTTACGTAGTTCTGAGCGTGCACACATGACTGAGAATAATGGATTTTACCTGGTAAGTCTGCTGCCACCAAGCGTCCCAAAAGTCTCCCATTGACTCAATGGAGATATTCCTTTAAGTGCAAATGAGTGGAAAAAGTGGTGGCAGGATAAGGAAATCTTCCATTATTTACCAAGGACTATTATTGTGTGAATGTGTCGATAATTTTGAGATGTTTTCAGAAGAAAGAAGAATATATTTTATAAATCAAAAAATGTGTGTTGATTGTTTTATTTCATGAACGTAAACCCTTGATCTCAGACAATCCATTATGGGAAAAGCTTCAATCCTCCAAAATCAACTGACATGAGCAACTCTGTGAATTTGGCTGAAGCTTCTGAGGGTAAATAAAACAATATCTGTAAATATCAAAGAAGAACGTCATGCTTGGCCTCAATCATCAATTTTTGTTGTTAAACTGGAGGACTCGACACTCAATGGTGTAGAAAGAAACAAACAGACGTTCACAAAGATCAACAGTTGTAAATTTATATATTTAATACACCCATTGCATCCTTTTAAAATGTTAAACGTTGCTGTTTTTCACAATTAATTTGCAATTATTTCTGGAAAAATATCCATAGCTTATATATATATAATATATACGTGTTCTTGTCTCTTCAGTGCTAAATGTCATAACTCTTATTCCATCCTACATGTCTGAAGTCCTGAACTTAAACTGACAAAGCTTTAGCCTAAAGTCTAAGCTCAAGCCGTGGTTTTGAAAATGGTCACAGCTAAAAAAGACTTGTCAAAAGGTCATACCATCACAGTTTTTCGAAGCCTTAGCGCCCAGGCCTAATACTTCACATAGGCATCAACGGCGATTGCCTCCATGCCACCTGGTCATTGCCTTGTTGCCCCTGACATGCTACATGTATAGTAGAAATTTACAAATTCCTCATAGGGTGCCCTTTACCGAGGAGAAAATGCCCCGGTGCCCTTGCCCCTTTCAAAAACGAAGCATACAGGCCTGTTAGCCTTAGCCCAAGGTCAAGCTGTTGGATTTGAATATGGTCACAACTTAAAGGCAGTGGACACTATTAGTAGTTATTCAAAACAAAATAATGATTAGCATAAAGCCTTACTTTGTAACCAGTAATGGGGAGCCGTTGATAGTATAAAAACATTGTGAGAAACGGCTCCCTCTGAAGTAACGTAGATTTCAAGAAACTTGATTTCGAGATCTCAGAATTAGATTTTGAGGTCTCGAAATCAAGCATCTGGGAGCACACAACTTCGTGTGACAAGGGTGTTTTTTTCGTTAATTATTATCTCGCAACTTCGACGACCAATTGAGCTGAAATGTTCACAGGTTTGTTATTTGATGCATATGTTGAGCTACACCAAGTGAGAATACTGGTCTTTGACAATTACCAATAGTGTGCAGTATATTAAGGCCATACTTCCACAATGAATAGAAAAAGGTCATACCTGGCACATGAGTACACCTCACATGATTGGTTGCTTTGTTTCCAACAAGTTCAACACTTACTCAACACTTATTCAATTGTTTTGTTTATGGCTTTCCATAGTCTTCCAACCTCGGTTGTTAAAAGCTCGGGCTGTGACGTTGCAATTGAAAGGTCTAGATCAGCACCATTTTGCTAACGAGAACAATGGGTTTCTTTGCCCTCTTGGTCTCATATACATCACAGTGGACTTTATTTTATGATACAACATTTGCACTTTGATGCGACAATTTAAAATGATTCTGACAATAAATACTCCTCTTGTATTTCACCGTGATAAAAAAATTGAACGCTGTTTAATAGCGTTTTGATTAATCCATAATTCACCAAAAAAAATATTTCCCAAAACACCTGTTATAGTTAGAAATTTTAACAAAAATTTATATAAATCGTATAAATATATATGAAAAACTGTCCAATATTTCTTTAATAAAGCTACATGTTTACATTTGTTTGACCACAGCCTCGCTACCATGGGCAGCGCACTGTATTGATGTCTCTCGTCACTAACCCCTGGTAGGGGTGCTGAAAAAAAGCTCAGATTTACTCCTAAGTGACTGCTCTGCGCACACGCTCATAAAATCTCTTTTAACCCCTTGTAGGACATTTACTGGCATTTCAAAAGCAAGTCTTCTGGCGCAATTTCACTTCAAGTGAGTTGTATTTTTTGTTACACGGTCACCCTAAACTGCATACATTTAGACATGTCGCAAGATCAAAAAAGAATGGGAGGGGACAATGACTTGATGTCTCTATTGTGGGCTAGCATACTGGGGCATGCCATTAAGTGGAGCAACCAAATGCCTAAATAAAATGTGCCATATATTGGCATATTTTAATAAACCAATACCAATGTTTGGGAAAACATGACACAGCGAGATTGATCATCCCTGGGAACAAGGTTAGCCTGATACAATGAAACAAATTCTTAATTATAATTTCTTTAGTTGATTAGTTTGCATACACTATTCACCAAAAAACCTTTAAATTAAATGTTCGTGCAAAACAACAAAATACCTTTTAAACCAATGTTAAAAAATGCCTTCTTCATTTAGAAAAGGATAAAACAAATCAATTAAATATAACAATTAAATTTGAGATAGATTTGAGATCGAACAGCGAGTTTGTGGACATGGAGTATAGATATATACTATGTGACAAGGCTTTATGGCAAAATTAAACCAGCTCAACCAATGGGAATAAAGCTGAAATTTACCAAACATCTACAATTGTAGCCTACATAAAATGCCTACATAAAATGGCGGCATGCTTGAATTGACTAAAAAAATAGTTTTGCACACATAACTTCACACACAGCATTATCTGGGTTGTATTTCTATGGTACAATTACATAATACATGTACAACCTTCTCCTGGTACTTTGTATATGACAAAAGCACATTATTTTGGACTACTATTCACTGGTGTACACCTCACTGGTGCACAGAGATGATGCATCTACAACCCTGTAAATTACCTGAGAACCAGTGGGATCCCTGAAGACCAGCCACTCAAAACTCATGGAGGGATAAACAAAAAAATTTCAACTTTTGCTGCTTCAAGCCCTGGATAAGTAAGTATTATAAAATACTTTCTGATTAATTATAACAAAATGTGGAATTTAGAAGTTAATATTACTAGGTGAGAAAATTCACTTTTGTGTGGCAAAATTATATACAAACACGACACATGTTAACACTAAGGCACTATTAAGCAGTTGCTATTAAGGGAGTTGAGACAATTGGGAAACATTTCTGTATCATGCCATAACTTTTTCATTCTTTGTGAAATAGATTGGTATCTAATTTACTCAAATAAGATATTGCTTTTCAGTAAAAATGAGTGAAGTGGTGGCAGGATACAAAAATATTTCCAAGACGTGTAACTGCTCAGCTGCTGTAAAGAAGGTTGACCACAAAGTGATTAACCTACCCTGTTCAATCATGATTCAGTATTCAGTAATTCTTATTTTACTGGTTCCATTTAAACAAAACTTACAGGATTGTGCAATGTTAATCATTTTGGACTGGACTGCAAGTCTTGCAGGAATTTGCACTCCCAAAATCAAGTTGGTCCCAACCATAATTTTATTGAGTTGTATGCGCGTGCATTTCTACTTATTTAACTACTTCAGTTTAACGGTTTATATCTGTAACAATTATCAAGAAATGTATGCAGGACATACATGTAAGTAAATTATATTAATTAAATCAACAAAGAAAACCTGAGAAAGACTTTAACACCTTCTTTTTCGGTCACTTATAATTTATAAAATTTTGCCCAACTGGTGTTACGTTATCATTAAGGGTGGCATAGTTGGCTTCGATTCCTTGCCAGGGCCATGTGAGTTGAGTTGTGCGTTGGTTCTCTGCTGTGCCACGAGGGTTTTCCAGACTATCCGGTTTTCCTCCCTCGGGAAAAATCAAACACTTTCGATCTTGGCTGTGATCGGTGGTCATATTGGGTTGATGTGGCTGGCAGCCAAAGGCGCCCTTGCATGCCTGCTTCTCGAACACGTTGTAGCCGCGTCCTTCGCAATTCAGCTCTTAGCTGCGAGTAAGGATGATTAGCCCCCTAAAATTATCGTTAAACCTATAACTACTGGGTTCTTATGTAGCCCCTACGGACATAACACTCGTACTCTAGGGATGTATGAAAGTGCTCACTACTTGTGTTGCAACATGATAAGCTGATCAAAAACTGCCTATTTCTATCGAGTAATCTCCCATAGTTCAGTTCGCAATAGCAGCCATGCCCTATGTGCATCTTGTGTTTCAACTTCGATGTTTCAACAAGTTTGAACTTTGAAACCAAGTGGTTCATCAACCAATCATGCAAGGAATTTGATAGAACTCCCTTTAAGGTTACCAGCCAAGTTACCAAGTCACATGTACAATTTGTGACTGGGCTCCTGCTCATTTCTGCCAAGTAAACAATAAGCAACAATGTCTGCTTAAATAGCTCTATGAAATGGGCCATATTTTTGACTGCGTGAGGGCGCTCTCAATCACTTCCGGGGTTACATTGTATATTCAATCATACCCAAAACAGTTATTAAAGATTGGAACACATTACCACCACAGACATCTAATCCATCATGGACAATAAGACTTTTAAAGGAGCCGTTATAATCTACCTCTGAAGCAAATTGAAACTACGGCAAAACAAAAGTGACAGAACACCTATTAATCTGTACAGGGCGAAACGTGTATACCCCCAGAAGTGATAAGAATACTATTTATAGTGCCCTCATGCAGTCAAAAATAAGGCGCATTGGGCCCAGCCCCGGGTATTGGAAATACATAGCTTAAACTTTTAATATAAAAAAGGCTTTGAATAGAATAGCAGAATATAATTTTGTTATTTATAAAGTTATCTCCTTGAGTAAATGTTAATTTTATGAAACTTATCTTCTCACTGAACAAATTATTTATGTGCAGTGAAAACGGCAGCTTTATTGCAAGAAATATACACAGTGTCACAATGAGGAGGGCACACAACACAATGTGAAAAGATATGGACACATTATACACATCACTACAATCATTACACACCACACCACACCACACCACACCACAACACACTACATAACATTCAAACACTACATGAGCATCAGTATACAAAGAATTTAAACTGCAACTGGGGTCTGTAACATACATGAAACTTGAACCACAGCTTAAACCGCAACTAGGGTGTATGTAACTTAAACCACAACTATAGAGGGTCAGTAAAAGAAATGTATTCTTAAACCACAACTAGGGTCACTAATGTTCATGTTTTTTAAAGGAACATTACAGAATTGGTTTTGCTAGCAAAAAAGTTGCTGGCAGTGTAAGCACTCTATGTAATCCACAATATACATAAACTGACAAACCTGTAGAAGTTTGAGATCGATCGGCCATCTGGGTCACGAGAAAATAGTGAAAAACCAATTACAAACTTTGCATTGCATCGATGCCAAAACAAAAATGAATAAAACGCTACCTATGAGCGATAAACCCCAAACGCGAAATTTGATTATTTATTTCTCATCAAATATGACATTTCAGACAGAAATATTTCAAGGGATGTTTTCTACTATCATCATCATTAGACCGTGTAAGTTTTATGTAAATCTGTGATCTTCACGATTTTTGTTTTTATACCAATTCTGTAACGTTCCTGTAAACCATAAACTAGAGTCAGTAATGTTATGTAACTGGAAACCAAAACTCAAACCAATGTACATTGTACAATTACCTTTAACAACAACTGGGGTTAGTAGCCTGCACTAACCTAAAACTACATACATACCGGGATGGTAGTACATACCGGGACGGTAGTACATACCGGGACGGTAGTACATACCGGGACGGTAGTACATACCGGGACGGTAGTACATACCGGGACGGTAGTACATACCGGGACGGTAGTACATACCGGGACGGTAGTACATACCGGGACGGTAGTACATACCGGGACGGTAGTACATACCGGGACGGTAGTACATACCGGGACGGTAGTACATACCGGGACGGTAGTACATACCGGGACGGTAGTACATACCGGGACGGTAGTACATACCGGGACGGTAGTACATACCGGGACGGTAGTACATACCGGGACGGTAGTACATACCGGGACGGTAGTACATACCGGGACGGTAGTACATACCGGGACGGTAGTACATACCGGGACGGTAGTACATACCGGGACGGTAGTACATACCGGGACGGTAGTACATACCGGGACGGTAGTACATACCGGGACGGTAGTACATACCGGGACGGTAGTACATACCGGGACGGTAGTACATACCGGGACGGTAGTACATACCGGGACGCACAGACTCTAAATGGGACGCGGCTGGTGCAGTCCCATAATGTCTGGTGTGATTTCTGGGACATGACTCGCTCTACGAGGGCCCCAGTCCTGGAGGTCTTTCTGCAGTCCTATAGACTGACCATCTTCAATCGGACGCACAGACTCTAAATGGGACGCGGCTGGTGCAGTCCCATGATGTCTGGTGTGATTTCTGGGACATGACTCGCCCTACGAGGGCCCCAGTCCTGGAGGTCTTTCTTCAGGGACAGACGGTGGGTCGTCAGATGGCAGATGGTATAGCTGGACTCCACCACTTGGGTCAGGACGGTCAAAACTTGTCTGAAAGATAAAGAAGGATCCATGAATGATTTTAATAAGAAGCATTGACCTTTTTGCGCAATCCTTGCTCAGCATCTGACTTGCCTCATGAAACCCAACTCTGTCAAGCTTCTCAAGTCTGCATCAACTCACACCTTTTCTCATTTTGCTCCCAATACCTGGATTTCACTCACTTTCCCGATCAGAGAATCTGATCAACAAGGGTATCAACAATTATTTATACCCAATCATTAGATTGGAGTCTTCTTGATCTAGTGGCACTAAATAAATGTATGGATGTGAGGCATTGCATGGTGAGGTATCAATAAGGGAATCAATGTGTGGTGAACAACCCCTCGTGATGCCCTCTCGACCAATCAGAATGGAGAAACTGTATTTATGAATGGATATTTGGTTTGCAGTAACACCATCTGTATATCTACTTGTTGAGTAGTTCTTTTGAGAACTTGTCTTGCTACACGTATATATTCTACTACCCCGGAGTAGAGACTTCTCTACTGCATCAGAGTAGATTTCTATAGCCATCGTCAAAACACTGACAATTATTAAAACCAAATCTTACCTCCTGCGTTCTTGATTTATTGATGATATATAAATGCCTTGTAGACATTGATGTAATAAAGTGCATTGAGACGCTATTGTGGAATGCGCTATATAGGAACTAGTTAGTATTTGCTGAAACTGACCTGTGTAGCGGTGGTATACAGTCTACAGTTATCAGACTACCTCTAGTAGACACTACATTAAAGCTCCCATTACAGTCACACTTCATATGCAGACTGTAGTCAGAGTGTCTGTTCTCTACCACGATGATGAAACCTGACCATCCATGGTCTAGGTTGTAACACGTCACACCTTCCCGACCCTGCAAAGGATTATCAAATGTCAGTTTACAGACCTTTATCATGGTGCAGCCATCTTGTTTTTTTCCCCCGATAATATCAATGTTACCCAACTGAGGCTGGAACATAGAGTTATATATAAGAACTAGAGGGCGCATTGGCCTATATACGCACTCCGGCATGCGCGCAGGCGGCCATTTTCTAAGTTGACAAAACTGGCATCTCACAGCGTGTGTTTGTGCAGCCATTTTGTAAGTTGAACAAACAGCATCGCGTGAGCGTTCAATAAAAAAAACCTCAAACGTGTATTTCATATTCAACGCGTGTGCAGAATGACGCGCTTGTCATCTTGCGGTCCCATGGCGTTTGTGCACGAAGCATCACTCGTGCGCCCTCTAGTTCTTATGTATAACTCTATGGGCTGGAAGAACAACATAGCCTGGTTCCTATTTGCAAAATGATTATTAGCATTCAATATTGTTATTCCATAGAATAGCCCTTTACCATGCTGATAAAGAGCTATTCTTTATTTCATAAGGAAATATTGTGAATTTATCCTTTGGCTATCTGAGAAGTTGCTCTGCCCCATCGATCTCATCCAAGACCACTATATATCGAGCACCAAACGATAACTACCGCTTTTTACCATTTGTTTGACCACTCAAGTGTAAGACACACTTTTAAACACCAGCATGCACGAGTTCAGAGGTCAACATTACATACTCTTTTAACACCCTAAACAGGGCTAAAATTGGACACTGGATACCGGGCCAGAAGCTAGTGAATTTAGCTTTTTTGTTTGGGGAATTCCCCAAGAAACAAAAGACAAACAAACTAACTAACAAACAAATAAACGAACAAAACAACAACCCCCAAAACAAAATAAGTCTAGTACCTCATGTCGTTTGCCTTTTTGTACAGCCAGCATGATGAGAGCATCTGCAATGGCGTGCTGGGTTGGTTTGATCTGACTGACACTGACTGGATGGGAGCTGTGTAGAGTCAGGGCATAGGGAGGATGGTCTTTGGCTCCTGTGGGACTCCGTAGACCTAGTCCAAATAAAAGTTATCAAACATTGTTTAATAGGTCAAATGAGTGTTTGGATGAGGGTCTGTGTTAAGAGTGCACCACATGATATCATTGCAGGCTGGCATAGTATATCTATCATTTAAAACAACAGTGGATTGTGATATTGAATGGTCAGACAGTGGAAGGGTTGACTGTGTACTGTGAATGCCACAACATATCATATTGCAGGCTGGCATAGTTCATTCTATAACCAAAGTGAATGATTCTGAATGGTCGGACAGTAGAAGGGTTGACTGTGTACTGTGAATGCCACAACATGATATCATATTGCAGGCTGGCATAGTTCATTCTATAACCAAAGTGAATGATTCTGAATGGTCAGACAGTAGAAGGGTTGACTGTGTACTGTGAATGCCACAACATGATATCATATTGCAGGCTGGCATAGTTCATTCTATAACCAAAGTGAATGATTCTGAATGGTCAGACAGTAAGAGGGTTGACTGTGACTGTGTAGATGCACTCACAACATGATTTCACATTTCAGGCAGGCAAAGTAAATCTACCATTCAAAACCACACATGTTGATTCTGATCGGTCACACAGTAGTATGGTTGACTGTGCACTATTTAGATGCATTCACCACATGACAACAAGCAGAAAAACAATGGACATTTATTGTCATGTCGACAATGACAATTAAGCATACAGTTGAAGACTAACAATGAGTATTATAATCAAGGATGGATGCCACAATATTGACAAGTTGGACAGCAGCAGAATTATGAACGACATTAACTTGCAAAACAATGAAGCATAACGTACCACTCATATTCACACCCGTACTCCAGTGATTGAACGCCATACACACCACTACGTACAAACCAGGCTCAAAGAATGCACTACAGCCGACAAACGCCCTCAGCTGCCTCTTGCAGTAAGTCACGACCTTTGACATGCCAGAGGTCGTCATACCGCATGCTCTCAGGACGACAATTGTGAGGTCAAGGGGGTTTCGGGAGGACTTCTCTAATCTCCTGTGAATGACATACAAAATATTGTTAAACAAAAGTTTGAATGAATCATTTTTGGTGAAAAAAGAAGTGGTGTCGTTGTCAGCAGCCCAGTAGACTCAAGTTCTGGTGGCCAAGTCAACAGGGTGTGGGTTCGAATCCCGGTCATGACACTTGTGTCCATGAGCAAGATACTTTCGTATCATTTCTTGTCATCCTTCAGGAGTAAATGGGTAGAGATGTTTCAAGTGATTGACTTAGCTTGGTGCGCTGCATACTTGGCAGCACAGGTTGTATAGTCTCCAGGGAGCTGAGATGGTTTAATGAATGAAACAAATGGTCGAGTGACCAGAGTATATTCATATGTATAAGCCTCAATATTGGCAGGTAATTCACCATGAGCGCCTTTTATTAGGATGATGTTGAAACTTTTAAGATTAGTTTGCAAACTTACTTAAACATTATGGTCTTTTTGTAATTGTTTTCTGTCTTACTTTCCTCTTTCTTCTCTCTGTGAGGGTTCTCTTTTGTGCACCTTTAGCACCCTTAAGTTGGGTATTATTATTATTATTAACAATACTTTGTATTATTATTATTATTATTATTATTATTATTAAGTATTATTTATACAGGGTAGCCCTTATAGTGTAAAAACACTGTTCTCCCTGGGGGCCCTGTAGAAAACCAATACACAGAACAATAAATAAACAAATACACATGTATAAAGAACATTATGTAGCCCACACCTTGAAATGGCCTTCAGGCCTTGTGTGTCTGGCGACTTGCATTAAAAAAAATAACTATTATTATTATTACCTCCATGTCTGATTGAGAGTGAAGTCAATCTCTGTCGGCTTGTCAACCGTCAGCATTGTCACCTTCATTGGACCCCCGGCATAGTTGGGTAAAACTCCCTCGACCCGGACCTCTGCCCAGTTGGAGTGGAGTTTGCAAATATCCACACAGTCAAAGAATCTAAGCAGAAAGTTAGTGTTTAAATGTTTTGGTATTTTGTATGGGATATCACCTTACATCACAAGGCCGTGGACGGCCACTTCAATTCAATTTTGATTCAGTTCGATTCAATTCACTTTCCATTCCAAACTCATAAAACATAAACATAGAGATAACGACTACAAGGAAACAATAAGTAAATCTATTTATACAATACAAAGCAAAACAAAACAACAAACGAAAAAGCACTCTAAAATGGAAGTGTAGAGAGCCCATAAAAACCAGGGCACTATTTCATAGAGCTGCTTTAGCAGACAATATTGCTTACCAAAGGCAGAAGCGAGCAGCATACCAGTCATAAATTGTACATGTGATATGGTAATTTTGCTGGTAACCTTACTCTGATAAGCAAAATTTTATTATGCTTAGCAATTTTTGTGTGTGCTTAAGCAGCTCTATTAAATTGGTCCCTGAGCTTGTCAATTACAGGCCCGTCTAGGAACTGTAGTGAAAACCACAGGATCGGACGAGTTGCCTAGGATCGGACGAGTTGGCAGTAAAACAAAAAGCGTTTGAAACCATTTTTTATAAAATGCATATGGATGGAAAGATGTTTTATAAGTAGAATACAATGATCCACACAAGTTTGCCTTGAAATTGGGTGGTTTTCCTTCTACTGTGCGAACTAACACGGTCGGCCATTTATGAGAGTCAAAAATTTGACTCCCATAAATGGCCGACCGTGTTAGTTGACGAGGTAAAAGGAAAACCACGCAATTTCGAGGCATGTTTGTGTGGATCGTCGTATTCTACTTTTACAACATCTTTCTACCCATATGCATTTTATAAAAAACGGTTACAAATGCTTTTCAACTCGACCGATCCAAGGCAACGTGTTCCTTTAAACTCATGCTAATGCCCCTGCTGGCCGTCAATAAAACTTACCTCATCATATCTTTGAGTGACATCCAGAATACACCTTCCCCGGCACCATGGGCCATTAATGCCTCCCTCATGTCCGGAGGCCACTTGGGCCAATCATCTGACCAGTCCCCACGCCATGAATAGCGCCCCCACGGGTTGCGAAGACGAATTAATCTGTTGAATGAAAAAACACCAGCGATTAAACAATGTAGGAATTTATTTTGTGCGTTTTTTTACCCTCAGCCGATGTGTGGCCCTGTATAATCAGTGCTTTCCAGACGTATAGGGACAAAAAAATGTATTAACGAATAAGCCTGGGCAACTAGTGAAATGTACTACTTGACTAGTCACTCTTCAAATAGTTGCAACTTTGACTTGGCGGTGTCTAATTTTGTATTCCCAAGATGTGGCATACTGTGGCCCAGGCGCAATATAGTAAAATTCACACTGAAAAGATTGAAGGATTGTGTCAGTGAAGTCTGATTGTGTTTCGTAAGTTACTTATGTTTTCATAAACAGTCATGAGCGACACAATTGGTTCACCGAGCAGGAAGTTGTGACTATTTATTTTGTAGTAGTCGTGGCGGCAAGATTAACCGAGTATACTCGAGTAGTTGGTTAACGGCAGTCACGACTCAACTAAGCAATCAATAGTCGGGATTTTGAAACTAGTCACACTGGTCGCAAAGGCTTATCAACGATGGACTTTAAAAAAAATTATTCCCTTTTTACCCACCTGTTACTACAGATGTCTTGAACATCCAGAACCGAGTAGGAATGGCGGGGTCTGAGTCCAACATTCTGGTACAGCTCAGAATCAACCTTCATGTTTCCGCCACCACACGAGGCACCCATCAAGAACCTAAAGATAATCAGCACAAAAGTATTAATCAAGAGACGGCGCTAACTGCTTTGTTTGTTATTACTAATACTAACTAGCTGCTAACAAGTAAGTACGGCACATGATTGGTTCTCGACCAATCGAACTTCACATTTTGTTACTGAGGTATAACAATGTGTATTGAACACATTTCTTCTCAGCTCCACCATCTCGTATTGAGACTCACCCAGCCTCCTTAGAGCTGAGCAGCTTCCATCACTTAGGGAGTCAAACCTGTTGTGCAAGTCTTTGTACATTTTTTACTCCCAAAATGGCCGACAGGGTAGATGCGTGAGTGCGCTATGCAAGGGGTATATATATCGGGGTCTATAATGGAGACTTACCCAGCCTCTTTAGAGCTAAGCAGCTTGGCCCAAACCAGGTCCTTGTCTATGACTTCACCCCGTACTGCACTGCTGGCTGTCAACAAAATGTATTTAAAAAACAGTTCATCAAAACACAATACTGAATGTAGATCATAAAGTTGAACAAAAAGTGTTATACATATCAGAGCTGTGATAGCAATTTCCCCTTTTGTTTTTTATACCTTGTGATATTTTGAATTGTTATATTAGGCCCTGAATGATCAGCTGACCTGTATGGGTTACCCTCAATAACGATGGTTATGAATTAATAAAAATAAATGAAAATAAAAAACTTGTACATAAAACAAGGTTGATTAAATATTACTATGGTTGGGGTTCTAAAAATGTTGAAACTTTGGACGAGTCCTAAAGGTATGTAGTGGCTGTGTGATTAAGCATACCAGACTCAAGCTTGTATTCTGTTCAGCAGAGTTTGGGTTCGAGTCAGTCGGTCAAGGCACTTGTGTCCTTGAACAAGACATTTTGAAAGAATTGCTATGTCTTCCGCTGTGACATTTTGTTGTAGGTCTAGATTACAAGAACTGTTAGTGAACGTAAAATAACTCTCTTAACTTGTAAGAGTAGGGGTTAACCCTGGTGTTTCTGGTTCACATAACAAGCACCCTAGTTTACAGGTTTGTTCACTCATGAGGCATCTTTGGTAACATTACCAAAAATATAGAATAATAAAACAGGTATAATAATCGAGGTACACTACCGTGTAGTTGTAGACTCTCACAGGGTGCACCAGTCAGTGTGGCCAGTCCCTCTAAGCACCTACCAGCTACAAGTGCCTCGTAGCACCCACTCATCTTGGCAAGGGCTTTCTCAATCAATGGAACCCAAAGCTGTTTCCTTTTAGCCTGGAAGAAAAAGAACAAAAGAAAAGCTTTATACATAATATCAACCTCTACCCTGACAGGTACTCATTTATACCCCTGGGTGGAGAGAAGCAATTATAGTAAAGTATTACAAGTGCCACGACCAGGACCCAAACCGACACTCCAATGACTTAACCACCAGAACTTGAATTTTGATGCTTTAAACCACTCGACCATAACACTCTACAATCTCCATATCTCTAACTGGTTTTATTTCAAAAAGGGATCTGGAATTACTTTTGGCTCCTGCCACGTTTACAGGCAAACCTGGGGTTGTAAATTTATGAATGTTTGTTACCTTTGAGAAGACGAGTCTGCCCCTTTCATCGCATGGAAACAAGTCATCAATAAGAACTGTTTCCCATAGTCCATCTCGGCACAGTCGGATCTGATAAGCGCCCTCGTTGTTCACCGTCTTGGAAATCATGATATGCTCCAAGATCTCGGGTCGCTCAACAATGACAGCTAAAGCACTTAGAAACCTAGTCAAGAGCAAAAAAAACTTACATTTTTTGTTCTCCCATCACAAGTTTTTATTACATTTATACTTGATGTTCTAAATTTTGCCTGCGTCACCTTTATAATGGATCTTGTTTAATTAGTAGAATACTTTGACAATCGTAATAATCCTGTTTTTCTTGTGAATTTCATTTCTAAAGTTGCATTTTTAAGATTCTGACTTGGAAGTTACTATTCTTAAAACCTTGGATTTCATGCTCAAGACTTTGTGTTTAGGATAACTGTGTTCTAATCAATTGTATTTCTTGTTTTAAAAGGGACAGTGTAACGACCGGGTCTCACACCCACACTCTGCTGATCAGAAACACCAGACTTTTAGTTCGGTGCTCTTAATCACTTGGCCATGACACGCCACATGCATTCTGGCAAAGTAGTGGTTTATACAGGGCTGACACGTTTCGACCTGCCTCCAGACTTTTCCCATTTTGTGAACTTACCAGCAGTTTCCCAAGACACCCTGTGAGATGTCAGATGGAAGTGGGGTGCGGAAAACCTCCCACTTGACCGAATCTACCGTCTCCGAGCTTGAGAATGTGATGCGGTCTGGTCTGAGCCACTGAGAGGCTTTGGTGTGGAGTCCGGGCTCACTGGGCTTAAAGGAGAGAGATCTCTGCGCCGGTGGGAAGGAATCGTCAACAAACTGCATAGTGTTCTGGTAAGAAAATAAAAAAGAAATACAAGTTCAAACCCAACACAAAAGTAAATAAACAATTGTGGTCAAACAAATTTAAATATTAGATGTTCAATTTTGTCTTAAAACAATTGTTATTAACATTTATGTTCAATTTTGTCAAACAAATTTTGTTAATATGTTCAATTTTGTCAAACTAATTTTATTAATAGATGCTCAATTTGCATTGGGGATAATTTAACACCATTTGTGTTTTACCCATTTCATAATGTTTATCCTTGACGCAAATTTAGTGAAAGAATGCCGAGGTGCCCACTGCTAATATTTTGGATTTGAACTATCACTAGAACTATTGGGTTCAAATCCCACCCAAGTGATATGCATGTACTTGTTTTCTACACCGGACTCAGGAATGTACTAAGTATACATTGCTTTACACAAATCGATTTTGTTGTAAAGTTATAACCAATTTTTTATTCGAAATCTTCCGAGGTCAGGTGGTAGAAGTTTTGATTGTTAGAGCGTGGGCACATTAATCCATAGAATGTAGTTCGATGGTTGAAATCTCCCTCTAGTCAATTTGTCTATGTTCTTCCCCAAATTAGCATTTTTTCTCACTTACATGTTTACAAAAAAGGCTGATTCTTTGAAACTGTTCCCTTGCATTCTCTTCATCTTCCTTCCTTCTGGAAGCCGACATCACACTCTTTTGTCGCTTCATCCGGCCGTCCCTAATCACCTCCACTGCCCCTTTCTCTACTTCCGTTTTCTTTTCGCCACAAACACTGCAATGGGTTAACTGCAACGAGTTCTCCAGGGTGCACTGGGGACACAGCCAGTGTTCACTCTGCGTTCCAGGTTCCTTCAGTCGCCACGTCCCGCAGATCGAGCAGGACTTGAGGACGACCGGGTTTGCAAAGGTGCACTGCGGACAGGCCCACTCGTTCTCCCGAGGAATGAACTGGCTGAGAATGTTCTCTCTGTGTAGTGTCATCGCCGCAACCTTAGCCTCTCCACACGCCTTGCATTGGTCATGGACGTCATCGTTAACCAGGGTGCATTTCGCACAGGTCCAGCGTTTGCGTCTGAGAGCAACACGTGTTGATCGCTCCTTACCAGGCATTTTAGGCGATAGCTTACCCGAGTCTGAAGCCTTGGACGGTCCACTTGCTGGCCCTTTTGCTTTTACACTTACAGATGCATCAGCTGATCCACTTTGGCTACCCAGATAGTTTCCACATTGTTCACATAGGCCTGAAGATTTTTTAGACTTAATCCCACATGATGTACACATTTCTGAGTTCAATCTTTTAGAGTCAGTCAGATCAATTGCCTCCTGTTCCATGGGCTCTGCAGCAGAACTAGGAGAATCTGTACTGTCTCCATCCTTTGAATTTGAAGCCTTTAGGCTTCCTTGTCTGGCACCCTGACCAGACACCACTGTGTTGCTGGATGATGGAGTCTTGCTGGGCTCACCTGAGAGATCATGTGCTGATTGTGGAAACTGAAAATAGTCAGCGTCAGTATTTGAAGTTTTCTTTCGTACAACTCGTTCATTTCCGCTTGGGCACTGACACATCTGGCATATCTCAAACTCATCTGGATTAAGATAGGTACAGAGCTTGCAGGACCATATATCTTCTTGATTAGACGGTTGAGGAATCTCTGTAATGGGCTTATTTTTGGGTTCTTTGACAGCAGCCTTTACTTCATCTGCTGAGTGAGTAATAGGCTCTGGAGAGGTTGGTTTCATAACAGACATTACATTAGATAAGAATTGTCCGATACCTTGCTTTGCTGAGTCAATAAAAGAGTTTCTGTTGGATGCTTGTGGTTTTGGACTTTCTTGCTCAGCATCTTGATTCTGGACGGCTGTTTCTACAGGGGTGCTGCTCCGCTCCCTCTGGGAAATCTTTGGAGTGACACTTTTGTCCGTCTCCATTAACTCAACTGCTGCTGATGGGGAGGACGCAAAGCGGCGTGCATCACAAGCAGCACACACGGGAGCTTCTGGAGGGTTAAGGAGGGTGCAACGTTTGCAGGCCCACAGTGAAGCGTCACTTGCTGAGAAGGAATCCGTTGAGGATCCTGGTGAATCCAAGTCAATGATATCCGGACTAGAGCCTGGAGACGAGGTAGAGTCGTTGTCGATGACGATACCTTCAGCCTGGGAGGGATTTTCATTGGTGGCCATCTTGAGTACTTAGCATCAAAGGCTCCTGTGCAGATGATGCAGTGGAATCTACAACAAAACATTGAAAATGATGATCTATGAGTAATGACAACATTTTATTTTAGTTTAATTTAAGTAGTATGGCCTAGCCAAGGGGCTTAGCGCACCAAACTCAAGTTCCGGGTGTGGGTTCTCATCCCTGTCATGACAGATTTTATTCTTGAGCAAGACATCTTTCTCTAATTGCTTCACATCGCGCACACAATATCCTCCACAAGATGGCTGGACTAATGAATAAGAAGAATAATTTGTGAATATAAATTTATATCAGGAAGTGAATAGAATCTGAACTTCAAATATTAATTTGATTCAAAACAAATGTTGGCTATTTAAGTTAGCCTTTAAAAAAATACAAGGTGTTGACCATAAAAAAAATGTGTTTTTTGCAACTTTCTCGACACAGATTAGCGGATATTGCCGGCACATACTAAGTTTTACCATAGCCAACATTTTTTAGGAACAATCTAAAACAACCTCTGAGGAACTTATGTCCATTTTTGAATTTTCAGAAAGAAATAACTAAAACTAAAAGTAAAAACTACCTTTCATCCCTGCATTCCTTCTTACATGTAGCTTGTATTGCTTGTCATGTTTGTATGCACTTTTAAGTTTACCCTGCCCTTGGAATTGGGCATGGGTGAAGGCGCTTTTAGTATATCAAATTCTTTGTTAAAAATAAAGACCCCCAAGCCCGAGAATCACTTCCCTTCACCTCAGAATCAGACAGAACAACCCAGATCATGGAAATGTCAACCTCTGTGTGTTCAAATATTAATGGAGGTCTATGTATGATTCAACCCGGATTTCAAATTCAAGCATCCCGCACCCATCACCGCATAAATTAAATAATGATTTCACAATAAAAAATAACGAATTTATAAATATAAGAGAGATCTACTTTTTAATTATAAACTTGCCTTGATGAACATTTAGATCTACAGCCGGATAACTTTCCGTATGGCGCCACCACTTTTTCACTAATTTTTACAAAAAGGGATATATCAATCAGGTAAATTAGATACTATATTATTTTATTTCGAATGAAAAAGTGGTGGCGCCATACGGAAACTTTTCCCTACAGCCTACTTCCTGATGTATCAATTACCACTGTATACGGTATATGACCATTTATTAGAAAACTATAAAAACTTACCATTGATCGTTTTTCAGCAGTGAAATCGTACCATCCATGGCGATCACACACATGACATGCACAGATCGGTATTGTGTTGATGAAACATCAACAACTGCCTAGCGCCACCAACGTTCGTAATTATTAAATGGGTCAAGTTCTTAAAGGGGAACGCCCGTGTTGGGTAACTTTTAAAGGGGATTGCCCATTAGTAATGCAAACATAATTACATTCCAAATATGGGCTATCGCCATTTTTTTCTTAGGTTTTTGTTATTATTTTTCAAATAATGAGCTGAAAACAAGTATGATGCATAAATCATAGCTAATACTAATTAAATATACTTAATTGTCTCAACAAATCTGACAATGGACGTTGTTCTCTTGAGGCCACCGTAGATAATACAAAACGTGTGTTGATGCGATTTCCTCATAAACACGGATCATTTCCACTGTCATCCGTGATGGCTGGTAACCACTAAGTTCCCGCTCTATTGTACTGCAAATACCGGATACCAATGACATAAGGATGACCGCTGGTGTAGTGGGATGCGGAAAGATTGTGCTAGTAAACTTGTATGCGTGCGTTTTGGTCGGCAATCACATTAAAATCACCTTTGAGCCAAAATGATTTCCGTGTGTTAGAGCGTGATTTATACTTCCAGTTTTGAATACACTGCTCTGTAGTCTATCACAAGGAACAAGTGTTGTGATCATGGAGGAAGTGATATTCACAGGATTCCTGACGAAATCTCCACCCGAAAGGAAAATAAATCGTGCGGTAAGTAAAGTTAAAAAAAAAACACTGTCATTCCTATTCTCTTGGGATTTTCCTCGCATTCCGTTGGTACCAAAAATCTAATTGCAAAAAAAAAAATAATCAATGCATCCACTCAGTGCGCCAGAGGAAAGATGTGTACTTCCGGTTATTGTTTTTTTTCCCCGGATACTTTCACTTTTATCGATGTTTTTATTTTACCCATCCTTTCTCTTCTTGAATCTCCCTGGCTACTTCTAGAAACTATAATATTAATAATAAGGCTCCCCGTGAGCCTTAGTATAGTTTCTTAGTTGCGATAACGTAACCCTCCTCGGGAGGAGGGTTGGCGGCCGTCGGGAGCTAGGAGGGTTGGCGGCCGTCGGGAGGAGGGTTACGTTATCGCAACTAAAAGTTTCTAGAAGTATCCCCCGGCCACCTGAACTTTGAAAGTTGAAGTGAAGACCTACTCTCCTGATTGAATTCGAGAACAAATGGCTTCATTTTAAGCAACGTTGAACTTGTGTGTGTGACTGTGAATTTTGTTGTTTAAATTAATAGACCTTATGCATTGACGTTATCCAGTTGCCATCTTTGAGGTCAAACGGTGACTAAACAATTGAAACGCACATAGATTGGCCAATGAACAACCTCCTTTTGACCTCAATGCGGGGGCGCCGTACTGAAATGACGTCATGTGCATAAGGTCTATTACAAATTACTGTGTTGTATTTTTGTACTAATTGAGCATGGATTTGTAATTGTAGGAAAGTAGTCCAGGCCTGGAATTTCATCTTTTGAGGGGGCAAGGCCATTTTCATTTTGTAAACAGCACTTCCATTAAAAAGTCTATGGCCTAACTGGTAGAAGGGGCACCAAGGCAAAGACCAGGGCAACAGAAGCAATGGCCTATGTGGCCTCTGTGTTATTAATTCTAGGCCTGCTGGTTTTAAGTGAGACGGGCTGAGGCAAGGCCCTTGGGATTTGGGAGCGAGGGATGGGAGGTACTGGCCACTGGGAGGATCAACAAGAATGAAAAAACTTAAAGTTCCGTCGTCACTGCCAACTTTGAATTGAAAGTGAAAGATAGATTTAAACGACTCATAATAACTTCACTGAAGCACATTTTTATTGGTACTGCCAAGCAAACAAAATCTCTTTCAAAATTATAGCCTTATTCTAGCCATGGTAGAACGTCAGTCGGCCGGTGCATAGTGCAACGGAAGAGTCTCACTTGTACTATTTGACTCCAGGGTTAAGGGCCAGTCACACTGCAGCGATAACGAAAACGATAACGAATCTTGACGCAAAGAGAACGCATTCTACTGGTTGAATTGATCCACACCAATTAGGCCTGGGCGAATTATTCGAATATCCGGTTAATGGCGAATAGGTTTTCCTATCCGTAACCGCGAATGCCTTTTTTTTCTTAACCGGATATCCGCAATGGGTGCGAATACCTATTTATTAACCGGATAGTTCTGTAATTACAACCAAGTAACCGGATATTCTTTAATATCCGAATATCCGCGGACGTCGGGCGACAACTGATATGAATGTTTTGTCTGAATCCTGATGAAACTTCTATTAAGACAGCATAAAACAGCATAAATTAAATATTTAACTATGCTCACCTACGTGAAGAGTTAAAACAATGAAATTTCTGACGTAATTTGTTTAAAGATTACAAAAGTTTTCCTTCACGTAGAGTCAATCACGATCAAAAGTAAAAGCAAATCGCCATCTTTAAATTAGAACTGGTCATTTTTATGAATGAACCGAGCGACAGTGTCTAAAACTAATATCAATCCGCCCATAAGATCTCATTCACAAATGAACAGCGCCCTCTAACGGCAAACAAAAAATGTTTTTTTTAATAGCGCCCTCTAGGGGCGAAAAAATTATTCGAATATCCGGTTAAATTTGGATAGTTGGCCAGCGGTATCCGAATAACAAAATTTCACTATTCGCCCAGCACTACAACCAATCGAGGGCGTGCTTTGTCAACGTGATCGTTAAAATCGTTTTTTTCGTTATCGATGTGCAGTGTGACTGGCCCTTTACAATTACATCTTCTTCATTGCATACATCGAGGATTGCCATCCTACTAAGGTTGGTGCAGGTGTTATTTCACAACAGTGAGAACACCCCGCATCTTGACGTCATCAAGCTAAGACTCCACATATAAGTTGCTATTGTGAGGGAGATGACGTATCATACCAATTTTGAAACAATTATCAAAAACTCTACCACAGACATAGTAGAAGTATATGTTGAGATGTTTTTAATCTGCCGCTAGAGGGCGCTCTTACATGTGGTGACATAATCGGTATTATTTTTTAAAACCAGACCTTTGCCAGAGTTGTATTCTGTAATGGTAAAGCATCAAAAGGTGTATGTATCAACCCAAAAGCCATTACATGACGCCTTTTCAAAGTATATTACAGGTAGTGCCGGTTTAGACAGGTCAAAAGGTCACGAGAAGGTCACCAGCATATCCGTTTTTGTAAAGTACGTAAAGCCCTTCAATATGACGTATAGATTGTCAAAATAGCTTCTGTGGTTGAGGAAATATGAACTTATGAAATATTGACAACTGTACAGAACAGACTAAGTAATCGTAAGGGAACTGTATGTTGAAATTGCCTTGAACGAAGACTATTATACGCGAAGCATTGCGCTCTATGGATGAGCACTGAAGCGTGACTCAACACGTGTTGTACGTGTAAAATCTTACGCACGACCAATGGTGGAATATTTCAACCTCAATTTTGAACCGGAAGACAAGGTCAAAATGGGGTCATGTCTGTGAGGCGCAAGAATCCATTATGTAGATCAAGAGTTATGATTTTTTGAAATAATAAACTTTGAATTTTCATAACTCAAGAACGGATGACGTCATCATGACCTAACTTCAACGGTTTCTTGTCCTAGTACATATCTAACTATGTGTGAAGTTTCAAGTTCATACGATCTTTGGAAAGATGTTTCTGTTTGGGGACAAGGGGCGTACAGAAGAAGAAGAAGAAGAAGAAGAAGTATCAATAAAAAATATTTAAAAACAAACAAAAGTAAGAGGTGTTCCGAGCTGTTGGCCCGAACACCTAAAAAAGGAATGTACAGTATGACAGCCGATGGGTTGAATTGCACTGGTATGTACATGTATACATGATCCAATATAAAAGTTTCTTTAAAAAGTAGCTAAAAGGTTTTAAAAACAGGTTTTATAAACACACAATGTACAGCCACAGGCTTGCTTCTGATCAACAGATGAACACTGGACCACAGGCCCGAGGTCAGTAGTTTTGGTGTGGAGCAGCCATTAAACCTTTGACAAGACAAGTCCAGCGGTCTTGTTAAAAAAAAATAAAACAATTAATTACCATTGAAGCAAAATACCTCAACAAGTTTGTTCAAATGTTGACTTTGAGTCTGATAGGCCTTCTGTTTCAATTCTACTCTGTAATTGTGACATAATGATGTACTTTAACCCATCATAAAGACAAATGCAATCAATCTTCTCTTTTTATGTCTTCGCACTTTTTGAAATAAAAAAAGGATTAACCTAAATGTGTGTAGGAATTTTCCCTCATTTTGGATCTTGTCTCGTAAAAAGATTTCTGGTCTGACATTTTTTGCCCCATTGGTCTTGTAGGGTTTCCCCCAAAATGCACTCCCTGTAACTGCAATTGTTGAAACCGCTTGTTTTTTTGTGTGTTTAGGATTTTGCATAGTTTTGGGTGAGTTTTGAAAATAACTTAAACAAAAATTTGATCACTTTTGGTAAGAGAGTTTACTGTATAGATTACTTGTGATGTTTTTATTTTTGTAAAAACACATTCATTTTCATCGGTGTTTTAAAAATAATAGGTATCAGTGACTGCTCTTTGTTTTGACAGTTTAAGTTAACAACCTTATATCCCGAAAACACCTCGTGATCTACTGTACACACATCAGGGGTTAAAGTTGGGGTTAGAGTTTAGGGCTGGAGGTTAGGGTTAGGATAGGAAAATACAATAGCTGTGTTGGCACATAGGGATGACAAACATAGGGTGTCGACACTGCTATTGGGTTTCGGGTTAAAATTCATGCTTTTAAAGGCAGTGGACACTATTGGTAGTTTTCAAAGACTAGCCTTCACAGTTGGTGGTATCTCAACATATGCATAAAATAACAAACCTGTGAAAATTTGAGCTCAGTCGGTCATCGAACTTGTGAGATAATAATGAAAGAAAAAACACCCTTGTCACATGAAGTTGTGTGCGTTTAGATGGTTGATTTCGAGACCTCAAGTTCTAAACTTGAGGTATTGAAATCAAATTTGTAGAAAATTACTTCTTTCTTGAAAACTATGGCACTTCAGAGGGAGCCGTTTCTCACAATATTTTATACCATCAACCTCTCCTCATTACTCGTCACCAAGAAAGGTTTTATGCTAATAATTATTTTGAGTAATTATCAATAGTGTCCACTGCCTTTAAACATACCAGTAACTTTGCAAACCTCACCTAATCATACTTCCACCATGCAAAGTTTCATATACTACAAATCATGATCTGCTTGTATTGCGCAATCGAAATGGGTCTTATGAATATTCATAAAAACAAAACTTACATTCTCTGTAATGGAAAAACCAAGTATGATTATTCTGTTTGATTTGGTGGAACTAGGGTGCAAGGCATCCCTTCTTGTTAAAAAAAAAAAACAATTTTATTAAAACCACAGAAATATGAATTGTGTAAATTATAAAAATTATAGGCCTATACAAAACACAAGGGCGATGAAAGCCAAGTTCCAGACATGATTGAATCATATCTCTCCTCAACCTCTGACTACCCAAGATCTGCCCCCCCCCCTTCCTGAGTTTCCTAAAGTATCATTGAATTCCTAACGGCTGTGTTTTTTTAAACTGATGTGTCATTAATGTGTACAATCTACCTCCGTGGTACAATAGTTGGAACGAAAGCAATCAAAGTTGATTTGACTGTAATTGTTCTGCAGTTCCATGTAATTGAGCTTGTTAATTCATTTCCTATCACAATCACATAGTCATTCATGGTCAGTCAATGACAGCCAGACAGCTCTACTGTGGGAACTTTCATATTACACAAACACGTGACACACTGGCATGACTCTAGAAACAGCTTGTATTCAGAGAATTAAGTATGACTTGCTACATGTATGTAATGAAACTTCACTTCGTAATTATACATCTTGGTTTGTACCAGGTTGAAAAGGCAGTCAGACAGCCAATTATTGACAATAATAAATATGGGTTATTTTGATATCACTTTATCACACCCCTAGGGGCGAATCAAATCGCTCAATGTTTTGTACTGCATGAAATGTAGAGCTATGGTTTGAAGTAGACATTCTTTTATAGCACCATGTAATAGTTTACAAGGTGTAGTGGCGCAAATATGATGCGGTTCAAGCCAGGAACTCCTTCCCTTTACGATAAGTGCACTGAGTTATTTTACGAGTACAGAACACACCCGACCAACAGGGCTGATTGTACACTTACTGAGACTCATTCTCTATGCTGAGGCCATTCCTCCAACTATCCAATCTCCCTGGGAAACACACAACCTCAAGCAACTTTACATTTAAAGGAACACGTTGCCTTGGATCGGACGAGTTGGTCTATAAAAAGCGTTTGAAACCGTTTGTTATGAAATGCATATTGTTTAGAAAGATGTTTACAAAGTAGAATATAATTATCCACACAAGTATCACTCAAAATTGCACGGTTTTCATTATATGTCGTGAACTAACACGGTCGGACATTTGTGGGAGTCAAAAATTTGACTCCCATAAATGGCCGACCGTGTTACTGGACGAGGTAAAAAGAAAACCACGCTATTTCGAGGGACATTTGTGTAGATCATTGTATTCTACTTTTACCTTTGTAACCATACCGATTTTATAATAAACTGTGACAGGACGCTTTTCAAGGACCAAGTCGACCGATCCAAGGCAACTTGTTCCTTTAACTCCAACACAATACTATCCAAGCCCATGCAAGTTTCCATTTGTACGCCTGGGTGAAGGGAAGCAATTATGGTTAAATGCCTTGCCTTAGGACACATCTTGACCAGGAATCAACTCCAATGATTGAGGTATTGTTTGTTTACATGGACACTAACCATAGTTTGATCACCAGCAGACTGCTTGATCATTTGCTAATGGGTTAATGGGTGACCTGAGGCTCAATGAGAGAGTACATTTTCTGCATCAAGATAAGTTCAGGAGGGGAAGCTGTTTAGCCTCCTTTATAAACAGAGGTCAAGGCCTGCCTGTACTGTGTATTTAAATGCACAGGAGTACAACTTGTACATGGCCATCCATGGGACAGCATATTACAGGGTTCTCTGCAGGATTTTCAAAACTGCATTTTGGACAAACTGTTTTGGATGTTTGGCCGGAGCAGGCTGAATTGAATTTTGAAACAAGGTCTTTAAAATGTTTTCTACTGGGCGTTTTTCTTGGTTTTAAAAGTCCTACAATCTGTAGCATTATAGTTTTGCTTGATTATTTTTGTTGAACAAAATCATACTTGTCCGCCACCACTTGCAGCTAATTTCTATAGGATAATTTCTCGAGGGGACTAATTTTATGTTGACATGGGTGGATAGGATGAGTTACCCATTAAATGGGTAAATATGGGTGGATAGGGTAAGAAATAATGTTAGAAATACTAATTTCTTGTGGATAGTGTATGTAGCTATTATGTAGGACTAATTTCTGACAGATTGTGTAAAAAATACAACTTTGGACCTTTTTTTGTGGAAAGTGTAGGATGTATGCAGCCTCAAGAAATTTTGTTAACTATTTTTGTATTTTATTAATATTAGTTACTCCGCTTTATCTTCTTATCAAAGTATTGTATTTACACGTATCATGTGTAGCAAAATTTACACTGCAGGCCTGAGGCCACTGATTTTATTGAAGAATACTTGACCCATATAATATAAATATTTTCTTAGTTTTTTTCTTCAAGTTAAAGCAGCTCAATTGTTGTTAGGTTTTTACATGTGTAGGTAGTTTTTTTTCTCTAAAATTTCAGGTCTTGTTTTAATGTGTTTTGTATTGCTCGATATTGAGCATGATGTACAACCCAACCCCCTAAAATATGTCCTCATCCTGTGCTTGGAATCTCAGCAATCCTTTAAAGGGGGGGGGGGTTGAGGAGGAGGTGGAGGTGCATGTCTTCTGTATACTAAAGGAAACTAGTGCGTACATATTAAGCATGGTTAAAGTATCCATGGAAACATTAGGGTGGGGGGTATGCATGTCTTCTGAACTAAAGGAAACTAGTGCGTTTTTTAAGCATGGTTAAAGTATACATATGGGAACATTTGGGGGGGGGTACGCATGTCTACTGAACTAAAGGAAACTAGTGTGTATACTATAATAAGCACAACAAAAACATCCATGGAAACATTAGGGGGGGTATGCATGTCTTCTGAACTAAAGGAAACTAGTGTGTTTTTTAAGCATGGTTAAAGTATACCTGGTAACATTTGGGGGGGGGGGGGGTACGCATGTCTACTGAACTAAAGGAAACTAGTGTGTATACTATAATAAGCACAACAAAAGTATCCATGGAAACATTTTTATGATTATTTTTTGTATTATTATTATTATTATTATTTTTTTTTTGGGGGGGGAGGGGGGTAACGTCTTTTGTATTAAACTAGTGTGTATATTAAGCATGGTTAAAGTACCCATAGGGGAACATTTGGGGGGGGGGGGTATGCATGTCTTCTGAACTAAAGGAAACTAATACATGTAGTGTGTATATTAAGCATAGTTAAAGTAACCATGGGAACATTGGGAGTGGGGATACACTTTGCCCATACTGGATAATCATAGAAATTGTCAATGGTGCACCTAAAGATTATTGGCTGCTGGTTTAAATGTAATAACAGCTTGGGAGAATTGCACCCTTTTTGTGGAACATCAGGTCTTGCAGTGCAGCACTTTCTATTTTACTAGAAATACAAGTGCATCCGGGTACAGTGCCATGTTGTTATCTTGAACTGATGAATGTACACAATGTGTAGGTGGGTGGGGGTGTACGTACATGAACTGAACACATGACATCCTAACTGCGTGTTGGCAGTTAGCATTCAGTAACCGGTAAACGCAGTCATGACAGTGCCATTAATTTGCATCAATTAAACTCGAGTAAAACCGCACATGTCTAGAATAAGCGTGTAATAAGCCACGCTGCCTCGTAGCCAGTCACATTATGATAATGAGTTTGGCATTTTGCCATGATCAATGCTTGTCAAACACGACACGTGGGACACCACTGTGTACTCATCGATGACAGGTGTCTCTATATGAAGTTCATTGTAATTGATTAGTTTTTCTAAAAAATGCTGACTAAAATCTACACACACATGCAAGATTTATTACTTTTTCTCAAAAATGACAACTAAATCTTCACACTGCAAGACAATTTAAGTGATAAAATTACTATTTGTAGTTTTTACAAATGATTTACCTTAGTTTTTATTTTTACCAGTGATTTACCGTATATTATTATTAGCATTATGATAATTCTAAATAAATAGTTATTGGATAATAATCGAGAGAAAAAAAACCAAAATTAAATTTTAGCGTGTTTCTGGTAATCACTTTTTTGTGTGCACTTCATTTCACAAACAGATAAAATGGAAACAAAATTTTGTATTCCTTAAAAAAATGGATAATTATGTGTATGTGTATGCTATAGGGTCTACAATGTATAAAGAATATGATATGATCATGTATGAAGGACAAATGGAGGAAATTACACACCCTACATAGTCTCTGCCCTTCAGCTTAAACCACAAAATTTACATCCCAAATATTGGATTTAAAAAATATGAATTGAAAGATCTATACATTAGCGCCACCCCGCCCCCCACACCCGCCCAAATGTAGACCATTTAGTTGATACATGAGAAAAATGACAAGCCAACCGCCCAGGCAAAACACAGGATTTAAGGTTTGTAAGTACCTACATGTACATGAACATGTAGGTCTATAGATGTTAAGACAAAATTAATCGACTATACAAATTATTTCAGGCTTAACCTGACAAGCCATACCTTTGTTTATTTAAAAAAAAAAAAATACAAGGTTAGTGTTCAAATTTCTTTTGGCCTGAAGTATTCAACTTTCAAGCTGTACAGTGTGTTCCACTGTTAATTGCGACTTTTTGTAGCACAGAGCAAGCAGAGAATAGCACTTTACGTGTGCAGTATGGAGGCAATAAAGGTAATTTCTTACATATTGAGATGATGTGACTCATAAAATCATGCATGCAAATCAGTGGAGAGGTTCAATGACACTCTCTTGCATCTTGCATTAAGTGCACACTAGGGACTGAGGATGTAATGGTGCACATCTTTTTTATTGTCATCTGTGTGGAGACCCGTCTTGAATATTAAAATGAAATCTCTGCTTCGAATGCTTCATTCTTGAAAGGGATGAATGCCCTTGAAGGGATGAGGGCGCCGAGGAAATTGTATTACTTTTGAAGTGGAACATCAGGTCTTGCAGTGCAGCACTTTCTATTTTACTAGAAATACAAGACCTCGTTGCTGAATTATTTGGGCTCGTGTTTACAGTATTGCATCTTCAAAAAAATGTGTATAAAAATTACCTGGTCAAACCCAGAGCTAAATTACTGGACTATATAAGTTGATGGGTATTTTCATATCATGACACCTACTATACATTTTGTATAGTATGTGTACATGAAGCAGTACTATTGACCCCTTGCACGCATCACACGCGGCGACTGATCCCGTGCTCACCATGTTGGTGGTCAATAGGTTTACGCCGCATCGTCTAAAATGGGCACTTCTCTGAATAACACACATTGACATTGACCACCAAAATGGCGCATCCAAGATTATTCTGATGATGACGTCGGGTGAATTGGGTCAATACAAAATATTTTTATCCGAAAGCCTACTACTTGGTAGTTTGGCTTCCTTGGAAATGATTTTGTCTGAAGTGCCCAGTTTTCCCTTAACTTTTTCAATGACTTCCCAGCAGGACCAAGTTTAACTGCCGCAGTCATCAGCTTTTTCACTTGTCCATAAGGAAATAGATATAATATACTTTTCAACACTGAACTAGCCAGACAGACCACTAATTGTACAGTCACCTTTGACTTGTCCACAGGCATTTTAATTAGCATTTGGCCAGAGGACCACAGCTTAGGGAAGCTGAACACTGTGAAGTAATTAATTGTATAGTTGTGTAATACCATACCTGCACAATAATTTACCCTTGTACTGATATGGTTGCCATTTGATAGTCAAATTGCATGTAAGATATGGTGAGTATGTAAACAAGTCAGACTTTGCAGAGTAAACTACAGCCGACACGGTAGGCCTATATACCCCAAACTAACTCCCAATCTCAACCAAAATTTATTGTGAATAAATTGTTTAAAAGTAACTGAAAATACATTATTACTCATGTCATAGGCAATAGGCATTATGTAGGGAAAAAATCCCCTATTTGTTAAGCCCAGACAATACAAAATGTGAAACAACAACAAAAGAATTTGTTTTTACCATACAGTATCACCAAAGAGCAAACTGTTGAAGTGTAATGTGAGAAAGATTCCTGATAAAATAGCAAAAATACCTCACAACCTTACATGTAGCCTACTTCACCTTCCTACACAATGAAAATAGAAAATGGAAGTAAAGTTAGTAACAAAGTTAATTTTGAAGAAGTATGAACAAGTTTTTTCCCCCCCACAAAACGAAATGTGTAAACGAAGCGTTCTTTGTTGGTTGCCATTCAGAAACTTGACCAATGTTTTTAAACTTTGATTTGGAAAACAAAAAGAAGTTGCCCAACTCACTAATCCACTCCATTTGTTGAATACATTTTTGCAAAAAGCATGTGGCTTTTCTTACTTTTTTTAATGTTTCTATTTTTTTTAGAATGTTTTTGCAAAACAAACTTCAAGTTTAAATTATGGTTCTCTGTCCAATATTATGGGGGTGTAAAATAATTTCATAAAAAAGGAAGGAAAGGAAAGGAAGTAGGAGAGATTAAAACGGCCCCCATGACATCAATCTAAATAATGCCACTCAACAATGAGCCCAAACAATGGCAATTGTTTTTGTACTTTGTACCAACACAAACATGTTCCAGGACATAGCAACTCCCTGATCGGATTTACCGCAAATTGATGTCCAGTGGTTGGTTACATACTTAAATGGTCCCATGGATCCCAGACACTAAGTGGGATTTAATTGGGAAACCCCTGGAGGTTTTGGTAGATGTAATCATTTTTATTATAGCTCAGGCAAAGGAAAGGACCAGACTTGCACCCTAATATCATCAATGTAGGCTAACTTTGACTTCCTGGTTTAATGTTTACCGGTTTGTGAATCAGCTGACAATATTTGCTGTTCGATGACCTGACCCTATTTTAAAGCTACAATAAAATGTTTTGTAAAGACTACACAAGTAGCTCAGGCCTGATACTTAACGGAGGCAACGGAGGCGATTGCCTCCATTGCCCCTTGCCATTGCCTTGGTGCCCTTGAAATGCTCCAGTAGAAATTTACAATTTCCTCATAGGGTGCCCTTTGCCAAAGAGAAAATGCCTTGGTGCCCTTGCCTTTTCAAAAACGAAGCATACAGGCCTGGTAGCTATTTATAGATTTACTTTGTCAGTGATAGGCCTACACTTCAAAGAATAATGTAAGTGTAGGTAAGGTTAGCGAAAAGTTTGACAAAACAATAAATAGTACGATGCACTTCTGAAAAACGATAGAAAAATACCAAGTAGTTGTGTTCCGTTATATTCACTTTCTATTGCATTTTTTTCAGAGTTTAAAGAGTGTTAGACACATTTTTAAAATGAAGCAGAACAATGGTTCTTTTTTCTCTTCCAATAAGAAAATAAAGTAAGCATTCAGTGTACACTATGACGCTAGTTTTCATTCTCATTCATCCCCCTCTCTTGCCCCCCCCCCCTTCCGCCCTTCCCCAAAATAAAAAGAATTTTCAAAGTCAGATTTAAGTAGTACTAATCCATTCATTTGACAGTTGAAGTTCACTCTGCACAGAGAAAATTTGTGGGTTTTTTCAGTCTCTAGTCCACTTCCTGTAGTTTTCAATTTCCGTTCACTTCAAGGGTACTTAACTTTTTCACAATATATTATTGTTTCTACTGTCTGTGTATTTTGCCTACAGACTACAAACAGTAGCTTGGGTTTGTTTTAATACCGTGTACAATGGAAAATGAAAAATGAGTCATTTACTAACTATATTAAGACAATAGAGGGCAGCATGTAACTTGATCAATAAGGCTTATCTACCTGAGCTCAGTTTTATAAAGCTGCCAAGTACCATGGAGCGTACACAATGGGAGACTTTCTGGGACGATAGAGGGCAGCAGACTTACCGGGTAAATCCATTGTTCTCAGAATTATGCGCATGTTCAGAACTACGTAAACAATGGAAATTTACCCGGTATGTCTGCTGCCGCCTAGCGTTGGAAAGTCTCCTATTGACCTCACACCTCTAATAATATTCTCCTCTCCTATAGATGTTTTATGTCACCACACATCAACACGTTCGAACTTACACTCGGATAAGATTGGACTACCTGACCCAGTGAAAAGCAAATTTTTGTCTCAGTCCTTTTGAATCCTTCATTGCGGCAAAGAGAATAGAAGTATTTGGTAGGGCAGCAAACTTCATAGAGTTGTTTTAAGTACATAATGAGTTACAGCACAACAAAATAATGTTAACCAGAATAAGGTTACCAGCCAAACTCCTATGTCACATTTACCATCTATGACTGGTATCCTGCTTAGTTTTGCTTAGGAGAATCATTTGAAAGCAATATTTTCTGCTTTAAAAACATCCCAATTAATTTGGACCATGGTTGGCATAACGGGAACATGGTCAGAATGTTTTATCCGGGGACAGTTTTCTGTTACAAAACGCCTTTCCCTGCTATCTATTTCTTCATCAAAGTTTTTAATAGATTTGAACCAAGAGGAATTTTTGGGGCTAGGAACGTAAGTTAAACAAGTTTAAACTCTGTTATATTATTTTTGATTTTGTTTGCTTTGGGTTTTTTTTTTTTTCTTCGAAGAAAACCCAAAACGATATAAGATGGATTGTACTATGTATTTACCAGAAAACTGAGATGAGGCACTTGTTTTTAGCTATCTTTCCCATGTATCCCTTGGTGAACCTTACCCGTATAAAGTTATCAGTTGTACCCAATAGTGTAGACAGACCCACTACAGTGTACTTACTAATGGGTGCATGTAGTTTTTTGCATTGTAATGTAAAGTTGTCCAATAATAGTCTGTAGAAATAAACACATTGAGGAAATAGTGACAAACTTCAAACTATTAGGAGACGAACAATAATAACACTAGGAAACAGTGTGAGTCATGCGTCTTGCAGTAAAACAATGAAAGTATCATGTGATGTTTCCTCCCACCAAAGCTGGGACATGGTCAGGGCCCAAATTCATAAAGCCTAGCTGTGAGCACAAAAACATTACTGGCAAGTAAGGTTTTATGCTAACAATTATTTTGAGTAATTACCTTTAAAGGCAGTGGACACTATTGGTAATTTGTCAAAGACTAGCCTTCACAGTTGGTGTATCTCAACATAAGCAATAAAATAACAAACCTGTGAAAATTTTAGCTCAATCGGTCATCGAACTTGCGAGATAATAATGAAAGAAAAAACACCCTTGTCACACGAAGTTGTGTGCGTTTAGATGGTTGATTTCGAGACCTCAAGTTCTAAATCTGAGGTCTTGAAATCAAATTCGTGGAATATTACGTCTTTCTCTAAAACTATGGCACTTCAGAGGGAGCCGTGTCTCACAATGTTTTATACCATCAACCTCTCCCCATTACTTGTAACCAAGTAAGGTTTTATGCCAATAATTATTTTGAGTAATTACCAATAGTGTCCAGTGCCTTTAATGTAAAAAAACTTTTAGAGTCTACACCACATGCAGATCAGCCCTTGTACCTGTATCAAATGTTCCTAATTTTTTTTCACAAGGATTAAAGGTGTTTTTTTCTTTCATTGTTATCTCGCAAGTTCGCTGACCGATTGAGCTCAAATTTTCACAGGTTTGTTATTTTATGCATATAATGTTGAGATACACCAACTGTGAAGGCTAGTCTTTGACAATTACCAACAGTGTCCACTGCCTTTAAATATTATGCCTGCTTGGATGATCAACTGGTGTTACAGTTGAGTTGGCAGGTAAAGTATTAAAGGCAGTGGACACTATTGGTAATTACTCTAATTTATTATTAGCATAAAACCAATACTTGGTAACCAGTAATGGGGAGCTGTTGATAGTATACAAAATTGTGAGAAACAGCTTCCTCTGAATACTTGTATCTTGCAAGTTTGATTACCAATTGAGCTCAAATTTTCACAGGTTTGTTATTTTAGGCATATGTTGAGATACACCAACTGTGAAGGCTAGTCTTTGACAATTACCAACAGTGTCCACCTTCGGAAGTAATGTAGTTTTGGAGAAAGAGGTAATTTTCCACTAAAATATTTGAATTTGATTTTGAGACCTCAGAATTAGATTGTGAGGTCTCGAAATCAAACCTCTGAAAGGCACACAGCTTCAAGTGACAAGGGTGTTTTTTCTTTCATTATTATCTCGCAACTTCAATGACCAATTTTCGCAGGTTTGTTATTTTATGCATACGAATGTTGAGTTCCTTCATGCACACAAGGTGAGAAGACTGGTCTTTGACAAATTTACCAAATTATGTCCAGTGTCTTTTAAAAATACAACACCTACATTGTACATTATTTTGCTCTGCATTAAGTTGTCCCCCATGGTAGCTCATTGGAATGAGCATCTGCATATGTGTAGTGGAGTCAGCCATTCAAATACCATAAGTCAACACTGGTTTCAGCATGCATGTACTTTTTTCCAATGCACAATATTTACAACACGCACACACGCGCTGTTGGCACATGCTTGGCACATTTTTCGTCAGGGTTAGGTAACGTGTTCACACGTCACATTTTAAGACTGCAATCAAAGCCAAGGGTGCGTGTGGGAAAAAAATGGCAAGCATGTACTAAGTTTCACAGAATCCTATTTAAAGAAGTTGTATGTAAGGAGCAATTTCTTTTAAAGGAACGTTTCAGAATTGGTGAGGAAACAAAATTGTGAAGATCAAAGATTTACATCAAACTTACACGGCCTAATGATGATGATAGTAGAAAACCTCCCTTGAAATATTTCTGCCTGAAATGTCATACTTGATGATAAATGATATAACTTTGCGTTTTATTCATGTTTTTGTTTGCACCACTGTCATGCCAAATGTGTATTCGGTTTTTCACTATTTTCTCGGTTTTCACTATTTTCTCATGACCCAGATGGCCGATGGTTTGTCACTACAGGTTTGTCAGTTTGTGTATGTATGGTGGATTACATAAAGTGCTTACCCTGCTAGCAGCTGTTTTGTAAACAAAACCAAATCTGTAATGTTCCTTTTTTTTTTAAAAGGTCGCAAATATGCAGCTCTGCATAATTTGCATATTGCAGATGCACACATGTTGTCAAAGTTGACAACTTGTGGCAAAATGATGCTCTTCTTGAAAATAGTGAAATCAATGGAGACACCTAATGTGGGCAGGGCTGGAAGTTAACACTGCCCTGAAACGCATTTTAGCATCGGGCCAGTAAACTTAGGACTGGATTCTGATGAAAAACCTAAAGGAAGAAAACAAATTATAGTTGCATTACTTGTTATCAAAGTCGCTCACAATGTACATGTAGCTAACCTTTGCTCTCTCACTAATAAACACAGAAATTTGTGGAATGATGTTTGCAAAGTTCAGATTACAACACAAATTTTCCAGAACATGCTTCCATTTTTTTTTCAACCGTCATTTGAATGCCTGGCACAAACAGATTGCAAAGACAGTTGAATTTGGGGTCAACAATGCTTGCATGAGATAACCAGAGACTTTGTAGGCATTATACATTTCTTATGTAATGTAATGCACAGATGTGCTAAACATTTAACTGTTTCACTATCATGGTCTGGCCTGACTGCCAACTAATAACATGTACACCAAACAACAATGGGAGACTTTCTGGGACGATAGAGGGCAGCAGACTTACCGGGTAAATCCATTGTTCTCAGAATTATGCGCATGTTCAGAACTACGTAAACAATGGAAATTTACCCGGTATGTCTGCTGCCGCCTAGTGTTGGAAAGTCTCCTATTGTACACATGTCTGGTAATGTCTTGATAATCTATACAGGCCGCAGACATACATGTGTAACCTTTCCTTGCGGCAAAGAAATGAAGGCGGTTGTCAAAATGTTTATAAACACCTTTAAGGCACTGGACGACAGTGTTGGTTGTTACTTGGAATTTTGTGCAACAAGGGTGTTTTTTCTTTCATTATTCTCATGCAACTTCGATAAACAATTACGTCAAAATTTTCACAGATTTTAATTTTATGCAAACATTTTGGGATACACCAAGTGAGAATACTGGTCATTGAAAATCACCAAATGTGTCCAGCGACTTTTTAAAGGGTAGATTTCTCTGGACACACAAGCTAGCATATCAGGTCAATAGGCGAAAGTTGTGAGACAATCTAATAATAATAATATAATAATAATAATAATAATAATAAGACTTGTAATGCGCATGTTTCCACCCTGCTGGGTGTTCAAGGCGCAGGAATTCTGTTTGTCGCGGACATTCAGACCATGTTAATTGCATTTACTAGTAGTAGTTGAACTGTTCAGCATGCACCCTATAAATTTCATTCTCTTCTTGGAAATAAAAATACAACCATAAAAGTACCCACTTCTCTGGAAGTTTGTTACATGAGAAACAATCAGAACTTTTAGACACAACTCTAGTAATTTGTTCTTCAGAACTCTTTATTTTATATATTTTTGTTCGCAGTTTGGGAAGATCAAGAATTGGTCTTCCTGGAACCTATCTGTAATAATCCTTAACTCAACTACTAGAAAACAGCTTTAAATTTCTTCACACTGCATTTATAGATTTAATTGATCATATTACAATCTTCGGTCTAGTGTTTGAAACGGAATTAATTTTCTTGGAAAAATTGTCAGCGTGTGTTTTAATCGGTCTTGTTGGTTTCCCCAAACTTTTTACTAAATATGGAGGTCCCTCGGGAATGAAGATTTCTTCCTAGAATTGTTTATCCCAGCAGATTAATCTGGGTCAGCAGTTGCTTCATTAAAGATGCATTAGTGCAGTATGTTTGTTTGGATCAAATTCAGAGCCAGCAGTGTTTCTCCCTGTGGGGCATTACAGACTCAAGTTTTGCAAGGTTTCCCGAAACCACTGAATTAAAATAAAAACGAGAACCTTGGAATGGTGTCGATCAAGTTTACTTGATGTTAATGTGGCATTTATATTATGATTTTTTTGTTTTAATTGGTCTCATCTGAGAAGCAAAGGACAGTATTTTTAGAGCATTATTGTCACATGATTGGTGCTGTTGGCTGGTAACCAATCAAAAACAGTAGGTATTCGCTTTTCAGTTGGAAGCTTCTTTTTGTGCTTAGTAAATTTCTGTAAGCAGTTTCTTCAAACTGGCCCTTGTGCTTTGCCTCTGAGACTCTTTATTTCAACTAGAAATTTTGCCAAAGAGAAAGTCACCAGCAACATTCTTCCTTCATACATGTAGATCACATTGTCTTTTCAAGTACACATTTCGTATAATATGCTCACTAAACAGAAATGAAGAACGATTATTACTACCATCGAAAAGCTGCTGTACCAAGGCATCTAACCGAAAGTTTTGATTGCCATTAATTTAAGAGTGATTACTAATACGTTAATCCTTCCCTGTGTTTAAGGAGGCTCAAGTCTGAATGTAGAATCAGAACAAATATTTTGAGTAGTTGAGAAGCTGTGTGCACTCTTTAAAAAAAGTAAAGACGTCATTTAACAATGATTGATGTTCCTCACACCACAAGAGGGCAGGCTTGCTGTTGACTGCAGGCAGTGGGTGATGAGTTATTAAGCCATGAGGGAACTAATACAAGAAAAAGGTTCCAAGTAGGTCAGCAGCGTGCAATCAAAACAAGTGATGTTTACAGATCGTTTATACTCTGCTCAGCGCAGACCACTCCACACATTTGGCTACAAGTCCACATGTAGGATAGGACAGATTCACACACACATGTAGTGTACATTGTGCTCTGAGCATGTGTTTGTAGTGAAACGGCGCTGATAGTGATAGCTCGGCCAGGTTTCGTTTTTAGCGTGCCATCCAGGGAAGTGTGATCTGGATCTGTATGATGAACTGCCAAGCTCCGTTTCCAGTTGTTTTTCTGACTACATTGTAAATCTGAATGTGTTAGTCTTGTAGTTTGTTTTTACGGTGACTTAGTGATCGTTGCAGCATTGCAGTGACTCTCACAACCATGTATGGAAACGCTTTTGTTGGACGCTGTATTCTTGCCAATCATTTTTTGATCTGGTAGATGGACGTGGATTTTTCCTGTGAATGTCGTTGGGAATGGATTTAGAAGTTTCGTCGTCAATCTTAGACAGATAGCTTCAGGTGCAGTTGACTGGTATGTAAAATGTATAATTGTACCAATTACTGGTTCCTCCAAAATGAAGTTTCTCACTAACTAAGCCGTAATATTTGTCCATAAATGCAATTGTAACTATTCATAAATTTTTATTTTTAACTGCTCAAGAGCTTGATTCCTGATTTTTATGATGATTGAGATTATCTTAAAACATATACAAGCCTTTTTTCTTTCTTTCTAGAATGCGTTAATCTGGTTATGTCCATGGCCTTGTGATATCATTTGCCATTACCTAGTCCCATGGGGAAGCTATACATGAAGAATTCCAACCTGCTGTTTATCCACTTAGGGAACTCATCGAAAAATACTACATTATCAAGTGAACTTTCTAGTCGATGATAAGGACTACTCCACTGCATAGGCACAGACGTCCTATATCAGGGCTAACAACTTTCCTGCTTGAACATTTACATCACGTTCTGTGTCAGATGGTCAGACTAGACTGTTGAACGTGTCATGTTTATTATATCCACAAAGGTTTTCCTTGTGTAGTGCACACTGACTGGTTACTAATACTTCAAGTTCACAACTTTTGTGTAGAGCTTCTGCTGAATCTGCTCAGACAATTTTTCTTAAAATGTTTTTGCTGAGTAGAAACATGGAGCTCCCTTTTTACAGCTCTATGAAATAAGCAGGATATCAGTCGAATATTGTGCATGTGATGATATTTTGGCTGGTAGCCTTATTTCAGTATTATTTAGTTCTGCTACATTATACACAAGTAGCAGCTTTTTGTGCTTTATTTCAGAAGCTCTCTGAAATTCGGCCCGGGTTATGAGGTATTTTTAAGAAAATAATAGGATGTAATCAAATAACCGAACAAACATTTTGAACATGGTTTATATGGTTATATCATGGAGGAGGCATCTGCTTCTAATTGCCTTGGTGCCGATAAAATTGTTCATCAGAAATCAAAGTATATTTTCTCTCTTTAGGTGCCCTTTACTAAGAAAATAAATCTGCCTTACTCTAAAAGTACATGTACATAGACCTTATCGCAAATACCAATGCGCAAGCGCAGACTGTTGAATGAGGTGCATTGTGGGATAGATATGGATCAAATTTGGATACCAGCTAGACCACAATGCACCTCATTCCAAGCTTTACGCGCGCGCCCCAGTATTTGCGAAAAGGTCTATTGTATCATTCCCAAGTTACTATAATGATAATAATGCAATGCTTCCAATTGGATTGGCCATAATTTGAGGAAATGGGGAAATGAGTTTAGGCTGTGTAACTGTAAGCAGAACTTCATGTTGCATATTAGAAATGGTTGCTGTCATGTTTTCACAGACCTTTGCAGAGGGTGTAGAAGTAATACTGTGATCTACCAGGCCTGGAATTTCATCAATGACAGGAGAAGGTCATTTGTCTTTGCAAAGAGCACTTTCATTTTGAATTATTATAGTACATGTACATGTATACCTTCATTTGAAAATACTTAAGTCTGTCAGAAACTTGTAAATAATATTAACAACCAGTTTTTATATAGCGCTTTTCACACCCAAGGGTGTCTCAAAGCGCTTCCAACCCCTGGTCACTGGGTCTTTATATATGAAATTCCTTAAACTATCTCAGCTCCCTGGGGAGTATACAGCCTGCGCAACAAAATGTGCGCTTTTAGGGTTCAAATTTTACACTGGACGAGCACTATCATTGTGAGCACAAATGAGTCTGTGGCCAGATGATAAACTCTGAACATTCACCGAGTTACAGCACTTCACTGCTGCACTAACAATGAGGGTGCCCATTCTGTTTTTGACATGTAGGTAGATTTTAAAACGGACACAAGTGTGGAAACTGGTTGAGAGTTAAAGGCACTGTACTCGTTTGGTAATTGTCAAAGGCCAGTGTTCTCACTTGGTGTAATTTATCATAAAATAACAAGCCTGTGCAAATTTGGGCGCAATTGGTCATCGAAGTTGCGAGAAAATGATGAAAGAAATAACACCCTTGCTTGGACGAATTTGTGTGGTTTTGGATAGGAATAGTCTTTTATTATTTTAGTGGGAAATTACCTCTTTTTAAAAAAACTGCAATACTTCAGAGGGAGTCCTTTCCCACAATGTTTTATACTATCAACAGCTCTCCAATGCTCGTTACCAAGTAAATTTTAAAGTTAATATTTGTTTTGAGTAATTACCAAACGTGTATCTTCCCTTTAATGTTTCCATGTCCAGCCACAAGCAGAGCGTCACGATGGCAGTGCAATTTAAATTTTTATTTAACTAAAAAAACAATTATGTTCAAATGTTGGCTTTGTCCCTTTAAGCTTGTCGAAATATCAAATCAAACAATGTTGGCAAGAGATGACGCCAGGCAATAAATGTGAGTGACAATTGGCTCATAGCTATTCCACATGATATCTAATGTACCAGATTATGGAGATGGTAGATGAAAGATGGGCTGGCAGGTGCACACAAGATTTGACAAGCTCATTAAAAGACTTTTACCATTTCCCTCAAGGTTGTCTTCTTGTTGAAATGAAATTTGATTGGCCTTTTTGTTTTCTTGGAATCATCAATTTCGGGTTGACAAGTGAGCTGTGGTAATTTCTTGAGGTTGTTGTGACTGTCTGGTTAGGGTTTCTGTGGTGTTACACTGTACCTTGGACGCAATACTGAGTTGTGGTGATTCTGAAAAGAACTGGCTGTTACACATGTCAATGTTTGTTGCATTAGGACCTGATCGCCACCTTCTTTATCTTTCATTTTCTCCTGGAATCCAGTGCTTCCTCAGCTCCTAGGTCTCTGGCAGTGATAATCTTGCTTGTATTTTGCTTTCCTATCGCGGTCTGGTTGTGTCGTTCGAAATTGAATCGTCCTACATTTGCATGTACAATCGTACACTGTTTACATCTTCACAGATTCTTCTTACATTGGGATTTGGCCAGCCTGCTTGCTGTAAATGGTCTATGGGTTTCGTGCTAGCTTAAAACACAGGGCTGTATGCTTCTTTTTTGAAAGGGCGAGTGCACCAAGGCATTTTCTCTTTGGCAGAGGGCACCTTATGAGGAAATTGTAAAATGGAGCATTTTAAGGGCACCAAGGCAATGGCAAGGGGCAACGGAGGCAATTGCCTCCGTGAAGTATCAGGCCTGAAAACATGACCCTATCATAGAGTTGTACATGGTTAATCTGAATGTGATTTTGTTGGGTAATTTTTTATTCTGTAAAAGAAGCAAAAGTCAGCAACTTTCCAGAAAAGAAGCAAAAATGTTAAACTAATTGTTGGGGATTGAAAATAATAATTGCCTTTTGTGGGGGGATTAAGATCATGCCGTCGATTTCACAAAACTCTTCCTGACTTAAGACTAGTCTTAGGACTTAGGAAGAGTCCCAACCCTGCACTGTAGCATGCAGACCTTAAGATTAATCCTACTCGAGATAAGACAAGTCCTTACTCTTTGTGAAATTGACAGCTGGAAAGTTCAACCCCCTTGGATGTAAATCATTCATCTTGGAAAGCTTCTGTGAATAACATTTTCAAGAAAGGAAAGTTTGTTGTCAGGTAAATCCATAGTGGGCTAACACTAACAGGTTCAGCTCCCAAGCCTAGCCTAAGTTGTTTATCCGTAAAACAGCACAGTTTGTAAATGATGAGTTTGTCTCCATTATGGGCTGCCTGATTAGGGAGAGATGGGCCCTGTCAACAAATGACTCAATTTCCTGCTCTACTGTCATCGTGGATCCTCTACTATTCATTTGTACACTGTATGATACTCCGGAGGAATCTGTGCCTTCAGTGAAGTGGATCCACCCTGCCATCAATTCATCAAGCTATGAGTTCATCAAGCTAGCTATCCGTTTTAAGAGGGAACATCTCTTGTCCTTTCTTCTGTGGTTCACATGGTGTATAGGAGTACACAGAGTTCAGTTCTATGTTTGATAATATTTAACATGGATCTATGGCATGCTGTATTCATACTGTGTTTGGTAAAACCATGGAGGTAGAACAAAACCAGAACCAAGAGTTTCAAGGTAAGGTACATGTACATGTGTACATATAATGTGCAGCTGTGTACATTAAACAGTACAATGTGCATACATAAATGAACACGGCCAAATTTCATTTAGCCTGCAAGCACAAAGCAAAATTGCTAAGAAAAGAATACTCTTGCTTAGCAAAATTAGGTTATCAGCCAAATTACCAAAACATTTACCATTTCTTGCTTAGCAAAGAAATTTGCTAATCAGTATTTTCTTCTTGCATGAAACAGCTTTATTTAATATGCCCATGTCATACTTCATACTAAACTAGTTCCCTGCTACCTTTAATCAGCAGGTTTTTTTGGGCAGCTAAACTTGCTGAGCAATTAATTGCAAGGAAATAATTCCTGCAATGCCAGCCAGCCTGTGAAAGTTGATTCAGAGCGTGTGCTACAATTTCCATCTCTGGTATTGCACATTATTCTGGGATTCCCCATTAAAAACTGTAGTTCCCTCAAGATCAGGGCAAGATTCTTGATATGATTAGAAAAGTGAAAGTCACATCTAAGGTTTTTATGTGACTGTATATTTAACCTTTTCATTGTGAACGTTCTCTGCACATCATGAATTCTGTTTTCAAATGTTGTTGGCGTCAAGTCCAGACAGGGCATAGGCACTGAATGAGAATTCTTTTTCACAAACAACAACTTTTTACAGAAATTATCAAATTTGGCATTACACAGAACAAACACAGGACATATTTTGTGTTAATTTTCTTAACTGTATGCTTACAGGCTTTACATTCTATTTTAGAGATTACTTCAAACTGCCACCTAAAAGTCAGGCAAATATATTGAAAGCAGGGGAAAAAACATTTGGTCTTGCAGCCTGAGATGTGGCCCAGTGTTGTGTAGATTTAACTAAATTCAATCCTTATTATCATGACTAAGCAATTTTGGCTGGTTTCTGTATCCTGTCATTGCTGAAAATACGTGTTGCAAACAAATAAAAATACTCCAAGCTCATGATGGTCTGGTTAAAGGTTGACAGTACCTGTTTGCATTTCCTCTTACTGTTTCGAGGGTTGTTTTGGGGAAAATAAGGCTTCTGTCTTGAGTTTCCATAAATACTGTCTGGATGTACTAAACTACTAATACATTTTTTGTATACAACCTGTAAGTTGAAACCCTGTCCATGAATGAAGGCGCAGGGCTCCCAAAATGTGTGTAATGTGTGTATCTGTAACTAAAGCCTGGGTGTTGAACTACATGTAGGCCCACTGCAGCACCCATTGACAATTTCTGTTTCTTTCTAAGAACCACAATGTACAGTACAGTCACTCTTAAAATAATAATAATACTTGAAGTATTTATAAAGTGCAGTAGTCCCAGAGAGGAACAATGTATTGATCAGGAGCCTCAAAATGAAAATATAGGTAACGATTTTCGGCAAGCAAAATTTAGACTGAACATATTTTGAGAAAATAGAATCAGCCGTTGCAAACTGCTTACCAACTGAATGCCAATATATATCATATTTGATATGACGTCAATGTTCAAATATCTGACCTACAAGATGGCGTCTGTGCATGCGTGTGTGCGTGCATGTGCCGTAGAAATCAAACCGGGAATGTTGCGTGCTGCGTGCTTCAATGATGTCCGCGTTTGGAGTCGCATATGGTTTGCCCTACAAGATGGCGACTTTTCATTGCAAAGTAGGGTTATTCAATACGGTCTATTGAATATAACAAATCATGACTTGTTTTTAGTAGAAACTGACATTGGTAACACTTTGCTCTGCTATTTTATAAGAGACATTTTTGACTGTAGAGTTGAAAGTCTGAATGTTGGGAGGTACATGTAGTGAAGTCCAGCATTCTGGGTCCAGCTACTAAGAAACCCTTGTCACTTGCACATGTGCGATTATTTTAAAGTATTATTAAATGCTTTGACTCCCAGCAGTGGCCACTTTGGTTGGGCATGCTGAGATCAAGTGAGTCTGTAAATGTGTTTTGAGTGTGTGTTTGAAAGTGCTTTGTACATATTCACAGCTGTTTTGAAGATGTGTTCTTTGATAAAAAAGACAAATGACTCCATTTGTAAATCATATTGTCTGTAGACAGTGTCAACATTAACCATTGCAAGTTGTACTGTGACGATTGTACTGTTTTCCTTTAGATGAAGTTTAAAGGGTTGTCCAAAGTTGTCAACATTTTTAAGGGAAATTGACTGGGTAAAACTGACATTTAGTGTTTTAAACAGAGAAAAGCTGACCAGAGCAGAACTTGAGCCTGCAACCTCGGGATTAACGCACCAACGCTCTACCAACTGAGCTATGTATAGCCTGTAGGCTAATGTTTGCGGTCTCAAGCAATAATGATAATAATAATTTACCGTTTTTATATAGCGCTTTTCATGGCCGAGGGGTGTCTCAAAGCGCTTCCGACACTATTACCCCTGGTCACTGGGCCTTAAATCATCCTTAAACCATCTCAGCTCCCTTGGGAGTATACAGCCTGTGCGCAATGTATGCGCTTCTCGGCTAAACCAATCACAAGAACCATCTCTGCCCTCACAGGTACCCATTTACCCCTGGGTGGAGAGAAGCAATTATAGTAAAGTGTCTTGCTCAGGGACACAAGTGTCACGACTGGGATTCGAACCCACACTCTGCTGAACAGAAGCATCAGAGCTTGCGTTCGGTGCTCTTACACTAGATATGTGAAACAAAAGTTGCATCCTCTTAGTTTGACCCCTCTGCTGCTTCATCACTGATTTCCTCTTTTTGGGGTGGTCCTTTTTGAAACCGCCATAAGAAATTGAAAAACTTATAACAAAAAAAGTTTTGTATACTGAGCAGGTTCCTATTTATTTTGATAGCAGCTGCCAAGTTGTGTATTGAGAAATATTGTCAATCGAGACAATGGATCATGGTTTCTGTTTCACTTAGCGCTCTTCAGTGGAAGATTGTTATCACTGCTTTAAAGGGAGATTTATCAGCAGTGTAGTTTAATTGGCTGTCCTTTTTACCCTGTGAGTGCACTTTTAACAGATGATGTTCCTTGTCTCACACTATAGAGTTAAGACACTCACACTCACAGAATCTTAATTTGACTGTCTGTGTGTGGTTTTCTTTATTTCAAATATCAATGGCCAAATAAATAATATTAACAATATTACCACGTAATTTTTTCCACATGCATTCACATGGTAAAAAAAAAACACATGGGGAATTAGGCGTTCTATTGTAAATGCCAGCTCATTACTAATGAAAATAGTGGTCAGTGCGTAGGAAAGTTCTCTAAAAAACTCAATCAAAAAAGAAAATTTTACAATTTTGAGGCCTGCAAATTCAATTTCAGGGAGTACTTCAATCATGTCAATGGTTTTACCAGTTGTACCTGTACCATCCAGTGCCTACAATGTAGTGGCAAGACCTTTCGTTTTAACCACGGATGGTTATCGAAAGTAGTACAACATTATTTAAATTGATAGTGTAAACACCAGGCTATTGTAAATCTGATTTGTGTGTAGTTGGTTTTGCCATAGAAAATGAGTTTTGCAAAGGTGGTTGTGGTTTTCCTGTTACCACCACAGTTTTCTTTTATTATGTTTTACATGCACTGAACATTTCAGTAATATTGACTTGAACGTGTGCTCCATTCTGTTTCTTCAAAAACTTTAGTTTAACATGTTTCATGGCTACAAAAATTGTACTGTTAAAAAGTAGAAATTTTCCATTAAAGACACTTGACACTATTGGTAATTGCCAAAGACCAGTCTTCTCACTTGGTGTATCTCAACATCGTCTAAGTTGCGAGATAATAGTGAAAAAAAAAAAAAAATTGTCAGATGAAGTTGTGTGCTTTCAGATGCTTGATTTCGAGACCTCAAAATGTAATTCCATGGTCTCGAAATCAAATTCGTGGAAAATTACTTGTTTCTCGAAAACTACCTTACTTCAGTGGGAGCCGTTTCTCACAATGTAACAGCTCCCCATTACTCATTACCAAGTAAAGTTTTATGCTTAATAGTTATTTTGAGTCATTAAAACAGTTACCACTGCCTTTAATATATAGTAGGTTACATCCTATAGGCCTATGAAGTAAAGTATTCAATAAATTAACAGTAAAAACCAGACTTGACCTGTGCTTCCAGTTACTGATAAACAGTTGTGAATTTTGCTCAACTGACATTCTTATTTAATGTAAAAATAAAAAAATGAAATAAAAAAATTAACTATAATTTTTAAACAATTTTCTATGGGTATTTATATTTCCAAGAATTTTGTAGAATTTTTTTAATTTCCTCTTGTTAAATCAATGTTAATGGAAAGCCAAGCTTCTAAAGAATGTTCTAACACATAAAGGAATTACTGTCTGAACAATCGGGCAATTGTAAGAACAATGAGGCAGACCTGTCTCAGCTTTTCTGGTGTGTGATTTATCCTTGGCAGACAGACTTTCTCTCAGTGGAACATACTACAGGTCGTGCATAAATCTGCATTTTGTGTTAGTCTGCACTTTTGTTTTGACAGTGACTTCAGCAAGCAGGCTGTGGTTTCCATCAACAATCCGCCTCCTTATGTATGTTCAATACTGTGTGTCCCTTACAAGTCGCTAAATCTACACCTTTGTCACGTACCATGTATTAAATATTCTGTAAAAACCTACTCTACTCAAGCCAGCCGACTCACATGGGAACAGAGGTTGATGTTGAGCTCACATTCTCACCTCCGGCTGTATTTTGTTTCACGTTTTGTTTTTAAAGCCATTGGACACTTTTGGTACAGAAAAAAAAAAAAAAGTTCACAGATCTACAAATAACTTACAGGGTTTACAGAAGGTAATGGTGACAGACTTCTCTTGAAATATTATTCCAAGAAATGCTTTACTTCTTGAGGAAACAAAAAAACAATATCAACTCTCGATATCGAGAATTATAGATTTATTTTAAACACATGTCATGACACGGCGAAATGTGCGGAAACAAGGGTGAGTTTTCCCTTTATATTCTCCCGACTCCGATGACCGATTGAGCCTAAATTTTCACAGGTTTGTTATTTTATATATAGAAGTTGTGATACACAAAGTGTGGGCCTTGGACATAACTGTTAACCGAAAGTGTCCAATGGCTTTAAAGGCAAATCCTTTGTTTTTTGGAACCGTTCGATTGTTCATACATGTACATGTACACGTACATTTCATTTCAAAAGGTTGTCACGCCAAAATTCAGAACGAAGATGACCACGCAGGAAGAATAATCCCTAGAAGTAGAAATAAACAATCTGAGAAGCATTACGTGGTTCTCAGATTCAAATTTTGGGGCATTAAAGCTGTTATCTTTTAAAATAACCATAGGGCCTATAATTTCTCTAATACAAGTGAAATGTTTTTCAAAATACTATCAAACACTAATTTCTAGAGTGATTACCAAACATATACCTTCCCTTTTAAGTCTGAATTTTTATTGTTAACCCACTTTACAGAGATGGCATAAAGGCTGGTTTGTCCTGAACCGCAGCCACCCACCGCTGCTGTAGTCTCCTAACCAAAGATGGTTGTTGCCATTAGGTTTAGAGTGATCCCAACCAGATAACTTCTTTAAGTCAATTTTGTGAATTTTTTTTTTACAGAGATGGCAGAGGAGGTGGTTTGTCCTAAAGCGCAGCCCACCCAACGCTGTCTACCTACAGTACTACAAAGACCAGAACTCGGCCAAGCCCAAGGGGACCATTGACCTGAATTCCTGTGAACAGGTGGACCAGGGCTTGACCTTTGAATCTAGGAGGTCGCTGGCCAAGAACTTCATCTTCGACATCGTGACCCCCAAGAGAAAGTACTTCCTCGTTACCAACACAGAGGTGGAGATGATTCGTTGGGTGAGGGAGATCTGCGTGGCCTGTGGCTTCCAGTTGGAGGGACAAGGTATGTACAATGAATTTGGATTCCAGAATGTATGTTGGATTTGGATTCCAGAATGTACAATATTAAGTGTAAAATTTAACGTACCATTGATTCTGGGGCCCAAAGGGTTTATCAAACACAATATCAACCTCTCGCAGGTACAGGTACCCATTTATACCTCTGGGTGAAGAGAAGCTATTATACAAATATTGACTGCTTTTACTCATGCAATGGTTAAAACTATAACTCCCGAGGTGATCCCAGCAGCATTCTATTTTCCTGAGGCGAATTTATAATACCCCAAACATTTCTAAACATGGTACTCTTAAGTTATACCTGAATGCTACAATCGACGGACGACGCGAATGTAGATTGCGGAAACTGTTCTTGTGCTGCATGTAGTGTCATATAATTCGAAATGGTTACAGACTATCAATTTATCATCCTCGCACATGCAACGGACATCTGGGTACTGCACGCCGTGTGATAGTCTTCGGACTAGCGCACAGCAAACCGATGCACTATCACACAGCCGTCGTCTAGTAAAACTAACACATATCATGTGACGCGCTCTAAACCAATGAAAAGGCAGAATATTGGTAAGGGGTTTTATAAATATAGTATAGCTATCAAACCCAAACCCAAACCCTGAGGACTTAACCACGGCCATGACACTAATTCAATTTTCATTGGTTGAAAACATCTCCCCCCCCCCCTTCCGTAGCCCCATCCACCACCCCTTCCCCACCCCAGCCCTACTTTCTTATTCATCTTAACCAATTGTCGAGAGCTCTTATTTTTCTTTTTAAACATGAAATTAATTGGTATTATTTGAAAATAAATTAAACGTTCGTGCATCAATTCCTTTAATTGATTATATCCATTAAACCTTTGTCAGCTTGTTTTTCGTGATTGCGAAGTTTGAGGAAGTAATTTATAACTTGTGAACACTACATGTTGTCATCTACTTAATTAAAGTGGTTTTGAATTCCAGTCTGATGGTAATTTATTAATTTCATACACTCCTCTGATACTTTACTACATTGTCATTTTTGTCACTTTATTACCATGTGCATGTAAGGGACCATTCAGAACACAAAGGTTAAACATTTAAAACAAAAAATTTAATTGGGTGTTGATTGGTCAATAGAAATAATTGAAAATCAAAGTTCAATTTTTATTGAAAACAAAAATGTATAAACTTACAACCCTGTAAAAGAGGAAATACAGAGAGTTATTGTTTTCGGGGATGTGATTTCTCTGTTATCACCTGGAATTCCCCTTTATTTTTTCCCTAAAAAAAAACAAACAAATATGTTTTAAAAGATCAAACTCATAAAAAAATTGAAGATAAAACCATATAATAACGCCCCAGATTGCAGAGTAGGGCTTTTTAAAACCACAAAGATAAATGATAATATTTGGCTTCATGCTAGCATGTTTTCAAGCTTGCATGTTTCCGTGCTTTACTCTCAGATTTCAGGTTTTTTTCTCAACAGCCTGTCACATCCCTGTGTTTTACTGTGACTGTGTTGGGGGTGGAAGTGGAGGATGGGATGTCTTTACATCATATTTAGATGAGACATTGATTGTCTTCCACCCCCACCCCTTGCAGGCCTGATACTTCACAGAGGCAACGAAGGCGATTGCCTCCGTGTCATTGCCTTGGTGCCCTTAAAATGCTCCAGTACAAATTTGCAATTTCAATTCATCATAGGGTGTCCTTCACCAAGAATAAAATGCCTTGGTGCCTGCAGGCCTGATACTTCACAGAGGCAACGAAGACGATTGCCTCCGTGACCCCTGGTCATTGCGTTGGCGCCATTAAAATGCTCCAGTACAAATTTGCAATTTCATCATAGGGTGCCCTTTACCAAGAACAAAATGCCTTGGTGCCCTTGCCCTTTCAAAAACGAAGCATACAGGCCCGCCCTGCTACGTAATACACCTCTGAAGATTTGCTTGAGTAGCTTCCATCAAGGAGTGCAACTTTGTACAGCTTGGTTACACCGTGGAGGAAGTTCTTCCTCCATGGTTACACAACATCCATTTTCCATCACTCAGGTGTTTATTGCACTCTAGAAAGCTACTTCTTCTTATATAGGATTTGAGGCATTGCATTGTGAGGTATCAATGTATATTTGGTTTGCGGTAACACCATGTGTGTATCTACTTGCCAGGTAGAGTTTGTTCTTAGAGAACTGTCTTGCTTTGTTCTATACCATCCGCCCTGGTAATAGTTAAAAAGCAGGACAGTTCTTTTCAGAACTGAGAAGTCTCCCGAACCTCCGATTATCTACTCCGCGGCAGTAGAATAAAGCAAGACAGTTCTCTAAGAACAAACTCTACCTGGCAAGTAGATACACACATGGTGTTATCGCAAACCAAATATCATTTCTTCTTACTCGGCTAGTCAGGATCTCCCCTTAACTTTTTTAGTGACTGGCCAGCAGGACCATTTAGCTTGTCATTTCACTTGTCCACAACCTTTTTCACGAGTTGTCCATACTTTATATTAAATATGGATGCTTTTCAACACTGAAATGGCCAGTTGGACCACTCGGAGTGAAGTTTGACTGGTCAGCCGGTGTTTTAACTGGCATTTGGCCAGTGGACCAACTGTCGAAGGAGAACTCTACTTATGTAGGTCGACTGCTTAGAAAGGCTATTGAAAACAAAGTAATGCTTTGAACTAAAATGTCATGTGCATTTATTTTATTTCCTCAAATCCTCCAAAAATGGAGAAGATAAAAAAATTGATAAAATATACAGTATAAGGGACATAAACACGTAATATAAAGAAACAGGATAACCCTGACACTCTCGGACGACCCCAAGACCATCTTGACAAAGTATGAAACAAAAGGATTGTCAGATTGATCTGAGTAGCCGTCCGAGAGTATTAAGGTCATCACATTCAAGTAACTGGTTATGAAACAAAATTGTTTTGACACTATCACAAATACCATTGTACATGCGCGGAACTCCTGACACATACATGTAGACAAAACTTGTTTGTCACAGTAATTGTTTTTAATCTCTGCTTTTGCTTGATCCTGGGATGCAGTTGTTTTGACATTGGTCCAGGAAATGATGGTCCCTTCCTGTGGGAACTATTTCACTTGCAGAGTACGCCAGCGATGACTAGGACAAGCTGGCTAAGGATGTTGACAACGAAGGTTTACTTCGGGCCAAAATTCACTGCAGTTCAAAACAAAAACAAAGTGTCAAGGTTGTGGTTAGACAGAGGCTTTTTTGGTTGTAAATAAGGCAGAAACTCATTCAAAAACAACATATTTTTCACAAAAAAGACCCAATTTTATATTTAAGGCTACTTTAAAGAAATGCATGGTCATTATGGATTTATGGGCTACAGCACATTGAACATAATCATCTTTGACTTATTGACTATTTCACGTAGGTATTAAAAAAAAAAAAATCTGTGCCCCCCCCCACCCCCAAGGGGTATGGACATCCTAATGTGGATTTTATAGGCCAGCTTATGTGATGATGTGCACATAAACAACTTACTTAAATATCAGTCAGATGCAAGCCTGTGGCTGTGTGTACATGAAATGATGAACTCTCACCCAGTTACTGCACACAAAAGCACTGGTGGTCACATCAAGAACAGCGCCACCACCATTGTGTTTTGATGTGATGGAAATGCTTACTGTACATGATGGTGCAGTAATGTGGTTAGAGTTCATTCTATGTACATGAACAACCCCAGGCATGCTTTGATAATGACATTCCTCCTTAAAGGAGTTGATCAACTTCTCTGTAGTCCCCTTACAATTGAACATTAAAAAATGATTTGTTGATATCCCTTTCGCTTTGTCCTCAATTCTCAGAAGAGAACACACCTTATCAGCCCAGCCAGCCTGTCAATGTTACCCAGAACTCAACAAGTAACAGATACCCCAATGGTGTCCCTGCGTCTGCTCCCATCAACACCACAGAGACGGGTGAATCCTACATTCCTCTAGATGAATGTAGCACTGGAGATGGCCATTTCCACTCACAGAGTGTCCCTGCAAATGGTGGCTGGGATAATGACAGAAAGAGCCAGGAGCTATTTCAGATTGATATCCCGACGGGCAGGCCGGAGAGCTCGGGCAGCAATGGCAGTAGCATTCCAAGTGAGATGGCCCCCTTGCCGCCCTCCCAGCGGGATTGTGATCCTTCGGAGAACTACGATGTCCCACCAGTGTTACGGAGGAATAATTCCTCGACGAACATGCAACCCACATATGACATACCCCCAGCTCTAATGCGTAGAGAGTCGTCCTTAAAGAACCAGGAGGATATTTTCAAGCCTGTTCCCGGACAGCAGAGTATGGAATTGAACAGAAGCTTCTCCCCAGATGAAGCGTATCGGTTGAACGAGACCCCGCAAGATTTGTATGATACACCGCCCCCGCATGAATCTGGTGGTCTGTACGACATCCCACCAGGGATGCATAAACTCATCAGGAACCAGGACAAGGAGATGAGCCAATCCACAGACAGACTCGCCCAGGACTTCCAGAAAATCTCGTTCCGCAACTCAGTCGGGGCAACTGATGCCGCTCCGGACCTGTACGATGTACTTCCCTCGCCATCGTCAAGTGTTCGGAGCGCCACAGATCTTTATAGTTCTCCAGTAAATGGATCTGCTCAGAAAACAGCCGCACCTCCGCCGAGACCCCCGAAGAGACAATCAGTGACCGAGTCCCAACCCGTGGCCACGCCTCCCCGACCGCACAAGCCCAATCACTTAAAGACCATGCCAGTAACACCGCCTCCAAGTTTTGATGACTCTTTGTATAATCAACTCCCGCCCCAATCTTCTAAGGTACTCTCGCCTGTTGATCTGGAGAGCAGGCTCCAACATGTTGCTCCGGTGTATGACACACCCCCAGTTGCCATCACGAACTGGAACGATGTAAAGACGACGCCGCCTTCTGGACATCAGTGGCTGGATAGCAAGATTCCTATAGGTAAGGTTTGCTGTTCGGTAACTTTGATTTCGACAACAGTTACTGGTCTTGGTCCAGATGTTTTATTTATCTGTATTTTAATTTTGGTTTTTACCGATGTGTGTTAGCCCTGTATACTCAGTACTTTCCCGAGTTCTGTGAAAAACCATCACATGTATATTACTCAGGTGGGATTCGAACCCATGACCCTTGCAATTCTAGAGCAGTGTCTTACCAACTAGACTACCGAGATTGCCCAGTAGCTACAGCTACTGCAAATTTAACATCTGTTTTATCTGTAATGGTTAAACACATTCATGTTCCTGCCAACCCTTACTGTCCCAAATCATTCTAGAAAAATTGAACACTATCAATCTCTGGCTGTGGTCTATTAAATATGGGTTGATGTGGCTGGCTTCCAAATGCACCCTTGTGGCTTGAACATGCCCCATACCAGCCAATATCGTAATGACAGATTAAACTGCATTGTCATGATACATTTCATCTCCTTCTGGGATGCTTTCTGTTCAACCGGGTGTAGGTGGATGATCATCCTTTACATAAACATCCTGATTATGCTTCATGGCTCTGCTTACCGTAAACAAAGAATTGGCCTTACAGAAGCAGGGAATTCCGTGCTTACGCTAAGTGTGTTTTATGGCTTAGCGGGAATTTTTGCTTGTGCGCGTGTGTACTCCTTGTTACTCAGTTTTGCGTAGAAATTCTGTGCTTGCACAGTTAGCAGGGAATGGTGATTGTCAGTGCAAAATTTGGCAGTAAGCATAGCCATGGAATTTGGCCCTTCAAAAGAGTTAGCAAGGACCTAAAAAGTAAACTGTCCAAATCATTTGAAAATTGAAAAAGACTTAACTGGTTATAAAACAATAAACTAATTGTCTTACACTATTTGCAATGAGCACTTTGCATTAAAGCTATAAAGCTGAAAGATAGGTCGTCATTAGTTCATTTGTTGTGAATATCTCTGATGTTCTTCTGCAGGGTACGTCAACACCAAGCAGTCCCCCATCAAGCCGTCCGTCGCCATGCCGTCCTCGTCTGTCCCACCCAAATCTGCCGGTTACCGCAACATGAGAGGGGGCATGCCACAGAGGGCCAGCACAATAGAGTATGACAGTCGGGATAGCCACGCGCAGATTGTACATCAGCAACAGCAGCAACAGCAACAGCAGCAGCAGCAGCAGCAGACAAGCTACATGCCGATGAGTGGCAGCAGCAGTTCTTCCAATGTGTTCCAATACCCGGACAACTCCCTCTACATGCCGATGGAGTCTGCCAACGAGGGCCTGAGGCCGGAGGGACGTCTTCCGTCAGATGCCCAGAATGAACCCTACGCCTTAATGAGCAGTGCCGTGGGTGATTTGAAGGATTTCCCGATACAGAAGAGGGCGCTGCCGAGTGATTTCCATCGGCAGACGATCTCGGGTGGGCGGCCACCTCCAATAGACAGAAGCTTAAAGCCAGATAGGAAGCTAAGTGAAGGAGCAGGAGGAGTGAGTAAGTAGAATTTCACCTCGGGTCCAAGTTCACCAGGGTTTGCTCTTAAATTTGTTAATAACTAGCCAGCAGCAGGCCTGGAATTTCATCTTGAAAGGGCAAGGCACTTTTCATTTTGCAGAGGGCACCTCCATTGGAAAATCTTATTGGAAACTTATGAAAGGGCACAAAGGCCAAGACCAGGGGCAATGGACGCCATGGCCTCTGTGGTCTTTGTGTATTCCAGGCCCGCAGCAGGACCAGTTAATTTGTCATTTCACTGGTCAGCCACTTTCTTCACCAGTCCAAATTCATATGAAATAGTGATGCTTTTCAACACGGAAGAAGCAAGCCTGACCAGTTGTGGTGAATTTGGCTGGTCATTGGGTGTTTTAAGTAACTGGCCAGCGGATCACTGTTAAAGCCATTATATACTTCGGCACAGAAAAAAAAGAAAAAAAGTTCACAGATTTACAAATAACTTACAGGGTTTACAGAAGGTAATGGTGAACGACTTCTCTTGACATATTATTCCATGAAATGCTTTACATTTCGAGAAAACATTAAAACAATTATCAATTCTCGTTGTCGAGAATTACGGATTTATTTTAAACACATGTCATGACACGGCGAAACATGCGGAAACAAGGGTCGGTTTTCCCCATTATTTTCTCCCGACTCCGATGCCCGATTGAGCTTAAATTTTCACAGGTTTGTTATTTGTTTATATCAGTTGTGATGCACGAAGTGTGGGCCTTTGGACACTGTTTACCGAAAGTGTCAAATGGCTTTAAAGGAGAACCCCGTTTTGGATAATACCCAATCCAACCAAGGAGTGCAGTCAAACATCATCCTTTAAAGAAAGTTTGTTAAAATTTCACTAAGCAATCACTTCCTCTTCTAATGGAGTGTCGAGACTGATGGTACGTGCCGTGGCAAGTTTGAGATGAGTGGAAGTCAAGTTCTGGTGTTGTCAGAGTAGGCCTTAAGGTTTAGGTCACGGTTGTGAAGCCAGGGTTGACAAATCTTCTCAAAAGGGGAATTCTTAATAGAGGGATGGCCTACTAGGATTTTGTTGTGCAAAGTCTAGGTAAGGATCATTTGTACTTGGGACCAAGGAAAGTAAAATTCAAATAGGAAAAGTTTTCTGTGTTACACCACCACTTTTTCTTTCTATATGAAATAATCTACCTGTTGTATGCGCTTTGAGGCGTTTGCATTAATTGATTTACAATATGTCCTTTTATTATTATTATTTACCTCAATGAGATATAATATCCCTTTTTGTAAAAAATGAGTGAAAGAGTGGTGGCAGGATACGGAAAGTTATTCTTCAAATCTCCACAGGGATACATTTTATTTTATTTATTTTATTTATTTCTTGTTTATCCTGGGAAATCCATTCAGTAAGAAAAACTCACTGATCTCCCATGGGTCCCAACTAATAACAAACTACAGAAGTGAACTTAAGATAAAAATATTACAAATTTACACAGAAAAACATTGCACATTCGTTTAAAAAAAGTACTGGATCCAAGCACACATACATTTTGAAAACTACAAAAAAACGTTTTTAAATAGGACGAAGAAATTAAAAGGGGGAAAAATACACATCCATTAAATACACACAACCAAATACAAAAACAAACAAACAGATGAACCACAATATAACAGTAAAGATTTGAAGTTTTCTGTATTTGTACATAGTGTAATAAATCATGGGTTTCTGAAGAATTATCTCTAATCAGTGACTAAGACATTGCTTAATTCTTTCTACAGACAACATCGGAATGGCAGGCAGTTTCTACGCAACCACCACTACCACAGATGACATGGGCCTAGTACCAGTCCAATCACCCAGAACGAAAAGCTTCAGCAGAAGACCGGTCCAGTACGAGTAAGTTGCTAGAAATTGTATTTCATTATTAGACATTGGCGTTTGCCTGTAGTCTCCTCCTTAAAGCCATTGGACCCTTTCGGTAAACAGTATTGTCCAAGGCCCACACTTCGTGTATCACAACTTCTATATCAAATAACAAACCGGTGAAAATTTGGGCTTAATCGGTCATCGGAGTCGGGAGAAAATAACGGGAAAACCCACCCTTGTGTCCGCACGTTTCGCCATGTCATGACATGTGTTTACTATAATCCATAATTCGCGTTGTCGAGAATTGAAAATTGTTTTAATGTTTTCTCAAAAAGTAAAGCATTTCATGGAATAATATTTCAAGAGAAGTCTTTTACCATTACCTTCTGTAAACCCTGTAAGTTATTTGTAAATCTGTGAACTTTTTTCCTGTACCGAAAGGGTCCAATGGCTTTAAAGGCAGTGGACACTATTGGTAATTTCCGCTAAATATTTATCATCTTAAAATCTCTCTTTATTACGAGTAATGGGTAGAGATGGATGGTATAAAACATTGTGAGAAACAGCTCCCTCTGAAGTGACATAGTTTTTGAGAAAGAAGTAATTTTCCACTAATTTGATTTCAAGACCTCAATAGAATTTGAGGTCTCGAAATCAAGCATCAGAAAGCACACAACTTCGTGTGACAAGGGTGTTTTTTTTCTTTCATGATTATCTCGCAAATTCGACGACCGATTGAGCTCAAATTTTCACAGGTTTGTTATTTTATGCATGTGTCGAGATACACCAACTGCGAAGACTAGTATTTGACAATTACCAATAGTGTCCACTGTCTTTAAATTGTACCCCACTGGAATCACTGGCACCGCTCCCTCCACAGCCTGTCATTCAAATGCTGCGGGTATCAATATATATTTGGTTTGCGGTAACACAATGTCTGGATCTACTTACCAGGTAGAGTTTGTTCTTAGAGAACTGTCATTGCTTTATTCTACTACCGCGGAGTAGATTTATCGGATGTTCGTGAGACTTCTCAGTTCAGAAAAGAACTGTCCTGCTTTTTAATTACTACCTGGTATAGAAAATTGGCTGAAACTACTACTTTAGCTTATAGGATCGTAATTAACTGCACTACCGCAAAGTTCTTGAATTGGTCAGTTCAGTGGAAACAAATTGTCTGGCAGTTCTCAGACGTGAAATCAAGGCAAGACATTTGCTTGGACAGTTTGGTTGATTAGAAGTCGATTGAATCTTGCAGTCATTTTATGGCTGATAAAGGCCTTTTTGGGTACTAGCTGCTTTCCATCCCTTTGGTTCTCTGTAAGGTTAACTTCATGTACATCCTGAAAACAACCAGATAATGCTAGTAGTAACTTTGTTTTCTTCATTTTTTTTCAGAGCTAATTCTTTTTATCCATAATAACCAATCTACTATTCCATCGCTACCCAGTTCTGGCTCATTTATCAGGATTAAATAAATAATAATAATAATAATAATATCGGAGTCTTACAAAAACTATGTATAAAGCGCACGATCTACAAACAAGATACTCAAGGTGCTTTACAGAAAGAGAGGTTATTGAAAGTGATGAATTCTGAGACCCAATTATGTAGCACCTTTTAAGGGTTTACATGGTGCTACGGCGCATTTAGCAGCCACAGCCAGAAACACCGGTGCGAACCTCTTCTCTTTTTGATAAATGCACTGGGTTCTTTTACATGCGTTACACAACACATGGGACCAACGGTTTTACGTCCCATCCGAAGGACAAAGTAATAGTTAAGTGTCTTGCTAAAGGAAACTGTTCTCAAACCTAACTTTGCCCCTCTTTCTTCTTGCCAACTCTCAGGAACCACAGGTTAGACCACGATTCGGATCCCTTCCGAGGGCGCACCAACACCGGTGAAAGCGCTACCTCATCCTCCGATGATGACATGTACAGCGCCGAAGGAGACCATTTTCAATTAACTCGTCCAGTCCCTGTACCGGATGAGGACACGTATATCTACAAGGATCTAACTCCAATGGGGTCTATACTCGAAGTATGTGATAAGTGTTTCAATTGTTTGGCAAATAAAGCCCGGTTCATACTTCCTGCGAATGCGAAGCGAATGTTGACGTCACAAATTCAGAGCAGTTTAACTGTGCTCCACTCGCTTGCAAATATCACTGCAAAAGGAGAGTTGTGACGACAAATTAACGTCAAATTCGCTTTGCATTCACATGAACTATGAACCCGGCTTAATACGGTCTTTCTTTTGCAACGTCATGGCCATAGGTTTTGTCCATTGATTGAGAACTGTTGGACTTTGAGCAGAATACAGACTTTTGTGTGTGGATTGGGTTTACCTGATCGGGCCCAATTTCATGGCTCTGTTTACCGTCAAAATCTGCGCTTACAATCACCATTCTCCGCTTGCTGTGTAATTACAAAATTTCTGCACTAGCAGTGCAAGTGTATATTTGTATGCGCAGAATTCCCTGCTTCCGCAAGTGCCGATTCTTTGATTAAAGTAAGTAAAGCAGAGCTATGAAAATTGGCCCTGATTACCCTTCTCTAAAAACTGAGCATTTCTACTTGTTCTTCCTGTTATTGGCACAAACTGGCTGTTGGTTGTGTGATCAAATAAACAACAAAACTCACCAAGGAATAACCAATGTTACACAGTGCTATCTTTAATCTTTATTTAGTTTGATGTTTTTAAATTCCTAGTCATTTCCTTGTCTATATATATATATAATATTTTTTTGTTTAGGACATGTTTTCTTTTGTGTCGGGACAGTCCCAACTTTTCACCGAAGTGTTTATTTTGCCGTTTGGGAAAATAAATTTTTTGTTAATTTTGTTTAAATGCTTTCTGGTTACATTTGATTTGTAATGATAAACATTATAAAAGTATTGCTGAACCAATTCACCTGACGTCAGCATCACAAAACGTTTTGGCGCCATTTTGGGAGTAACAGTCCCAAGCTGTAGTATGCACTTTTGGCGATGAGGCATTTACTAGGGGTCAATAAATGTATTTGACAGGACTCGGGGAAAGTACTGAGTATACAGTGCTAATACACATCGGTGTAAGGGGAAAGTACTGAGTATACAGTGCTAACACACATCGGTGTAAGGGGAAAGTACTGAGTATACAGTGCTAACACACATCGGTGTAAGGGGAAAGTACTGAGTATACAGTGCTAACACACATCGGTGTAAGGGGAAAGTACTGAGTATACAGTGCTAACACACATCGGTGTAAGGGGAAAGTACTGAGTATACAGTGCTAACACACATCGGTGTAAGGGGAAAGTACTGAGTATACAGTGCTAACACACATCGGTGTAAGGGGAAAGTACTGAGTATACAGTGCTAACACACATCGGTGTAAGGGGAAAGTACTGAGTATACAGTGCTAACACACATCGGTGTAAGGGGAAAGTACTGAGTATACAGTGCTTACACACATCGGTGTAAGGGGAAAGTACTGAGTATACAGTGCTAACACACATCGGTGTAAGGGGAAAGTACTGAGTATACAGTGCTAATACACATCGGTGTAAGGGGAAAGTACTGAGTATACAGTGCTAACACACATCGGTGTAAGGGGAAAGTACTGAGTATACAGTGCTAATACACATCGGTGTAAGGGGAAAGTACTGAGTATACAGTGCTTACACACATCGGTGTAAGGGGAAAACCAAATTCAATATATATATTTATTTTTGTTGTCTTCTTGCCACAGCGCCCATTGGGTGAGGGTTTATCCAGTTCACCAATCCCAGCCTCGCTTCTCTCCCAGCAGAGTGATGACATCGAGTACCTGGAGCTATCCCACGAGAATGAAGAGCCTCGTCAACCTCCTCCAAGGCCTCCCAAGCCGAGCTCCCCCAAGGTGGACTACATCGACCTGGACCACCAGAGGATGATGGCCCTTAAGAAGGTCACGGATCAGAGGGAAGAGGAGCTCCAAGATCCAAGCATCACGGGGCGGGGTACCCTTAAGAGAGAATTATAAGGGGGGGGGGGGGGGGGCGTCATCCTCCACTCACCAAAGGTTACATTGTATCTACCCCAAGGCTGTAAACTCCCCAGGGAGCTGAGAAGGTCACCGTTCAGAGGGAGGAAGAGCTTCAAGATCCAAACATCGCGGGGCGGGGTACCCTCACTAAAAGAGATTTATAAGGGGGCTTGTGGTAGCACCATGTGTTAATTTCTTTTAAATACTCTGGACACTAATTGGTTATTGTCAAAGACTAGTCTTCGCAGGTAGTTTATCTCAACATATGCATAAAATAACAAACCTGTGAAAATTTGAGCTCAATCGGTTGCGAAGTTGCGAGATATTAATGAAAGAAAAAACACCCTTGTCACACGAAGTTGTGTGCTTTCAGATGCTTGATTTCGAGACCTCAAATTCTAAATCTGAGGTCTCGAAATCAAATTCGTGGAAAATTACTTCTTTCTCAAAAACTACATTACTTCAGAGGGAGCCGTTTCTAACAATGATTTATACTATCAACCTTCCCCCATTACTCGTTACCAAGCAAGATTTTATGGTAATAATTATTTTGAGTAATTACCAATAGTGTCCACTGCCTTTAAGTAGAGCCGATGATTGTCAACTTAATGTTTCAATCAGTATGCTCTGATCATCTTCAGGAGGATGCTGGACCCGATGCTGCTAATACTGCCTTGGAGATTAACTGGTAGTTGGGCTTGGCTGTGGTGCTACCGCAAACCTCACCTAATCATAGTCCCCCATTCAAAGTTTCAAATCCTACTTTTTAACCCTCTACGGGAAATAGGAACAAAATAATCAGTTGTTGAGAGTTTCTTGTAACATTTTAAAAATAATATAATCTTGTAAGTGTTTTACATATGATGGATCAAGGGTAATTGTAATAGATATTATAAAAAAGGAAGTATTTGTAAATAATATTTTAAATTGACTGTGATATATTATAATATTAATGTATGAGTGATGCATTGTGCATTGAATTTAAATGTATAGTACTACAGAATTCTAAACGTGTTGCTTCTGGTGTTTGTTACACACTGCTTCAAAAGATATTTGGTTTTTATCATCCAAATATTCATAATGTTCCTATATGTATATTTTCAATCTTGGCTGATATGAGAAGTGAATGAACTGTTGTGACCAAACACTGCGTAATGTAGGGAGACTTACCAAAGGGTTTCTGGAAGAGTAGAGTAAAGCAAATTAAAGTTTACAGGAAAAAAAAGAAAGTGTTTTAACTACATGTGTAGCGTGTGAAAAAAAGTATTACAGTGGGTGCTAACAAACTTCAGGAAAGAATATCTAGTGGTGACTTTTTCTATGCTCTTCAACTGATTATAAATGTTGCCGTATGGACGGCTTTATTACTTAGGGATAATCAGTAATTGCTTTTGTGAAAATTAGTGCACTCAAGTGGACACATGTATCGGGTGGTTGATGCATACTGTACCTATTACTACGACAGTTTGGTCAATAGGCCGATCCATTAGGCTCCCACCATGGCGCACGTCTGAGCAAGAACACGTGAGCCTCTCCAATGCCATTCTGCACAACTTTGCTGCGCGCGCCAAGCATACGCGCACGCCCATGTCAGACTTTATTGTGTAGGACTTTTGGTGGCGCAATGGGTTGTGATTGGTCAGAGCTTAATGGGTCGGTCTGTTCTACCTCAATGGTTTGGTGTACATGTTGCTCTAACTTTTGACCAAATGGTTTTATTTTCTTTGAAGCAATTGTGTCCCAGCTGGTACAGGGGAGTAGGTGCCTTTGAAATAGGTATTCAAATTAGTTTCAACTGTTCATTCATTATTGATGGACTCAGAATAATGGTGTGTTTTACAGTGCTCCAAAAATAGCGTAAGTTTCTGTGTGCAGTTTTACCAAAAAACAAGCATTTTTTTGTTCAGAAGCAAATAATCATTCAAAAGCATTATTTGATTTGATAGAAACATTGAATCTTAAAAATACCTTTGTAAAAGTCAAGTCCAATTAATGAACTTTCCTTGGATAGAATGTCAAAGAAAAACTAGCTAAATTAAACTATTATGGAATTTTTCTTGTAGTCTCTGGAGCCAGTGTGTGTGAAGTGGGCGTGCCTTTCAGTGGAATGAGGTCTCACTTAAAGCCATTGGAGCCTTTCGGTAAACAGTATTGTCCAAGGCCCACACTTCGTGTATCACAACTTCTATATCAAATAACAAACCTGTGAAAATTTGGGCTTAATCGGTCATCGGAGTTGGGAGAAAATAACGGGAAAACCCACCCTTGTATCCGCGCGTGTCATGACATGGGTTTAAAATAAATCTGTAATTCTCGTTAACGAGAATTGATATTGTTTTACTGTTTTCTCAAAAAAGTAAAGCATTTCATGGAATAATATTTCAAGAGAAGTATTTCACCACTACCTTCTGTAAACCCTGTAAGTTATTTGTAAATCTGTGAACTTTTTTTTTTTTCTGTACCGAAAGGGTCCAATGGCTTTAAAGACATCGGACACTATTGGTATCTCAACAGATGCATAAAATAACAAACCTGTGAACATTTTAGCTCAATTGGTCGTCGAAGTTGCGAGATAACTATGAAAGAAAAAACACCCTTGTCACACAAAGTTGTGTGCTTTCAGATGCTTGATTACGAGACCTCAAAATCTAATTCTGAGGTCTCGAAATCAAATTCATAGAAAATTACTTCTAAATCTAAAACTACGTCACTTCAGAAGGAGCCGATTCTCACAATGGTTTTTACTATCAACATCTCCCCATTACTCGTTACCAAGTAGGGTTTTATGCTAATAATTACTATGAGTAATCACCAATAGTGTCCACTGCCTTTAACATCTGTTAGGTCAAACTTAATACAAACGAGATTTCGTTCTTAAACAGGGTGACATGTTAAAGGTCAGTGCACTGAGGTAGAAAATGCAACAAGATTGTTTGAAACCCATCTATGCACAAATGTTCTTTCCAATTCGGGTTATTTTTTCATATTTGCCTCTAATTTTGTATCCAAATTGGTTTCTTTACTATGTATGTGTAGAAAATCTGTTATAGAAGTGTCTGATGCGATTTTAGGATATTATTCTCCAAAGCTTACTACCCTTGGAATATTCAGGGCTGAGTTTCATAAATCTCTTAGCAAATATCTTAATTAAGCAAAATATGAGTGAGGCACTTGTCGCAACTGTGTTAACTTTATGGAATTTTGGCTGGTAACCTGTTTATACTAAGCAAGAGTTGTCAGTGCTAAGCCAATGTGTTTTGTGCTTAATTCTTGTTTTCATAGAGATGTTTAGCTGAAAGTACTGCTCAGCGAATTTCTCTGCTTAGCAAAAGATGAGTGAGGCAGCAGATGCAACTGTGTTAACTTTATGGAATTTTTGCTGCTCACCTGTTTCCACTAAGCAAGAGTTGTCAGTGCTAAGCAGGTGTTTTGTGCTTAATACTTGTTTTCAATGAGTTGTTAAGCTGAAAATACTGCTCAGCGAATTTCTTTTCTAAGCAAAAGATGAGTGAAGCAGCAGGTTATCTGTGTCTGCTTAGCAAGGTTTATTTGAGCTAAGCAGATTTTTGTGCTTACAGGGTAGATACAATTTGGCCCAGGTTGGGGTTGGAGTGGGATGGGAAACCTGTATGTGCACTTGGATGAGCTTATCTCAGGCATGCAACTTAAAAAGGTGATCAGATGATTTCCTTTGTATTAAAAAAAAAAAAAAAAACAGCGCTGTGAGAAACTGAAAACTAGTATCAAATATGGATCAACGGTTTGATAACAATGAATTAAGTTATTTACCAATTGAATTAATTCTGCAACGCTCCAAATTTTTGCAGTACTTAAAAAAACAAAACTGCCCGACGTCAAAAAAAAAAAGAGTTTGATTTGAACGGAAAAAAATGAAAAATTAAATGTACTTTTTGGATGCAAACGATCTAAATCAGAGCAATAAATATTTGTATGTACACATGTACCTTGCTTATTTGCTGGTTTTACCGACTTATGTTAATAAATAATCCTTTGCATAAATCCGTATATATTTTATGAATTTGTATATTGTACAGTACTATTATTTGATATTAATTTTGAATGTAAAAAAAATGTATCCTTTCTTTTGTTTTTTTGATAATCTGCAGTTATCTGCTTGTAATTTTCAAATGGAACAATTTCTTAAGCTATTGTGGTAGGGTTTAATCATAGAGATAGAACGAGGAGGCAACCTTCATACTTCAGAGGAAATTAATGTATTGTGACTGCTTCTCCTTATAAGCATCAGGGCCAATTTCATAGAGCTTAAAGACAGTGGACACTATTGGTAGTTGTCAAAGACCAGTCTTCTCACTTGGTGTATCTCAACATATGCATAAAATAACAAACCTGTGGAAATTTGAGTTCGATTGGTCATCGGAGTTGCGAGATTATAACTAGAAAGAAAAAAACACCCTTGTCACACATAGTTGTTTGTTATCAGATGCTTGATCCGAGACCTCAAGTTCTAAATCTGAGGTCTCAAAATCAAATCCGTGGAAAATTACTTCTTTCTCGAAAACTACGTCACTTCAGAGGGAGCCGCTTCTCAGAATGTTTTATACTATCAACCTCTCCCCATTACTCGTTACCAGATGAGGTTTTATGCGAATAATTATTTGGAGTAGTTTCCAATAGTGTCCACTGCCTTTAAAAAGTTTCTGCTAAACAAAGCAAACTTTAGCAGACCAGTCACAGATTGTACATGTAAAATGGCTTTTTGGCTGGTTACCTTATTTTGGTAAGCAAAGTTTTTGCTGTCCTGAGCTACCTTTCGTGCTTAAGCAGCTCCATGAAATTGTGCCCAGGTCTTAAACATCTTATCCATCTAATCTGAGCTTTAAATCTTGCAGTAGTCTCTTTGAAAAGAGACCAGCGTTTAAGCCAAACCTTAATATTAAATTAATGCATAATATAAGTTTGATAATTGAATGAATGTGTGGTGAACAGAGGCTCGGGTTGTTGTCAGGAAATTGTGTCATCTTGGCCCAATTTCGTGGCTCTGCTTATCGTAAGCAAATCGACGCTTGCGGAAGTAGGGAGTTCTGCGCTCACATCAAGCGAATTTGAGGGTTTGCGGGAAATTTTGGCTTGTGTGCATGCAAACTCCATGTTACTAAGCATTCTTCGCTTTTATAGCTAGTGCAGAAATTTGGCTCTTGAAGTGGAGAATGGTGATCGTAAGCGCATAAATTGGACCATGGTCTGTGTTTGTACCAGTGATTGTGGGTGTGTGTGTGGTAGGAGGGAGGTTAACAACAAGTCACTAAAACTTATTTAAATGTGTGGGCAGTTCTGACTCAACTCTGCACCAATATAAAATTGTAGAATTGTCTCTTTTGACAGTCATGCACCTAGTTTTAAATTATCAGACCCTCTTTTGCAAATGGAAATGATTCACACTCGAATATCTCGCTGAGTGACTGCCTCTAGCTGCCCGAGCTCAATTCAAAATATTTTGCTCAACGAATGTTTGCTCATCAGTACACACATTTTATTCTCAGATAATTTTAAACATCACAATGGCCTATCAGTACAAAAATATACCATAAAAAGGGATGCGAAAGGGGAAAATCACCATGTGTTACTAATTTGTTTGCTGCTGTTCGAGTAGAAAAGTATTTTCTTCCTCAAATAAAAGTATTTTCTTCCTCAAAATTTCCAATCTTAGTAGAAGCTATAAGCTTGTTTTGTTGTGGTTGTCTGTGTGTTAAGATGATCTTCCCAATGCAGCAAACTCTCACAAGGGGGTATAAGCACCTACTTGCAAACACCCAATCAAGAAATTGTCGTGATCCAGTAAAAAACTAGACAATTATTTATTCTAGTCATTGTGAAATCAACGGTTTCCTTGGTAGGATTCAAAACCACAACCTTTTGATTGCAAGTCCTGGGCCTAATTTGTAAAGCTGTTAAAGGCAGTGGACACTATTGGTAATTGTCAAAGACTAGCCTTCACAGTTGGTGTATCTCAACATATGCATAAAATAACAAACCTGTGAAAATTTGAGCTCCATCGGTCATCGAAGTTGCGAGATAATAATGAAAGAAAAATAACACTTGTCAAACGAAGTTGTGTGCGTTTAGATGGTTGATTTTGAGACCTCAAGTTCTAAATCTGAGGTCACGAAAATCAAATTCGTGGAAAATTACTTCTTTCTCAAAAACTATGGCACTTCAGAGGGAGCCGTTTCTCACAATGTTTTATACCATCAACCTCTCCCCATTACTCGCCACCAAGAAAGGTTTTATGCCAATAATTATTTTGAGTAATTACCAATAGTGTCCACTGCCTTTAAGCAGAAAATACTGCTTAGTAAATTTCTTTGGTAAAAAAAAATTACTTGGGCACCAGTTGCAACAATACAAACCCGTTTTGAATGTTGGCTGGTAACCAGTTTCTGTTGAGCAAGATTTGGCCGTGCTTAGCAAGTTTTTATTCTTACAGGCTTTTTGAAATTGGGTCCTGTTGTCTAACCACTTGATCATAGTGACATGATAAATGTTGTTAGCATGACTTGGCTGCCGACATACTTGGCAATAATTCTAACTTGGCTGATATATTCTACCACTTTCCTGCCAGAAATAACTGTCGATATTAAAATAATAACATTCTGCAAAGTTTGTACAATTTAAAATTGCCATTTTGTTTTTATTGCAATTTATTTTACATACCCTGATTTTTACCTGTATCTGACACTGTACTTTCCAACTCATGCAATTTGGTTTTTACTGTATTAAATAATTAAATGGATATTATTTGAGTGAATAATAATTGCAGGATTAAAGAGATAGCTATGGACTATTTTAAACCACGAGTCGCTGTGTAGTATATCTTTTGCATTTTGGTATAAATTATGAAATCTGAACAGAAAGTGAATTCCATGTCTGCTCACAGAAGGGCAAGTCAGAAATGTCTGCTCTGCACAGAGGTATCTGGGTGAAATCTGAGTCGAAGCAACACTGACTACCATTGCATTCTGCTCTACCAGCCCGGCTCCTATAGTGAAAGATACACAAGCCTACATCCTTACAGACTTTAAAGGGGTTTACCCTGTTTCAGCCCCAAGAGTAGGTGGCACAATGCCTTGGGCCTAGTGACATCTGATTTGGGTGTACGTGATTATAAATGCATCCACAGGAACAGTAGAAAACAACCGGTACATGAAATGGATCTAAACTGGATATTAGTCTGTGCATTATTATAATCACCAGGGCATGACGGGTGAGTTATGGAAAACATATTCGTCATTCAAATCCATACAACTTAAAAGAGGTTGAATAAAAATAGTCTAGTCTCTGTCAGACATAAGAACTAATCCTTACAATGTACATGTACAGAAATCTAACAAAGATGGTAACTATGATAACAAGTTAAAAGGAGCTCTGTAAACCCGTATTCAATCATTTTAAAATCCTTTTTCGTGGCAGTTGTGCGATTTTGCGTTTTTCTCCCTAACATCACGACATTGTCTCTCCATTGATCAACCCTTTCTCTCGTAGTAACTTCACCAATTCTCCAGACTCATACTTGCTGTGTATGTCTGATCCACCTCCTATATGCATCTGGTCGATGAAGACACTGGGTACTGTCGACGCCCCCGTCATGTTGTACAACACTTTCTGTAATGTGGAAAGAATAAATTAAATGAATGGTAAATCAAATCTAAGTGTTACACAACAGTCATAGAATGGTAATAGTCTTACACAAACAAATGGAGGAACTAGATATGTGGTTGAACAAGGACAAATGTAACTATAGCAGTTTGACCCAATGATCTCCGGATTAACACGCCGCAGCCGGAAACCTAAGTTGGCAGTCTACCTATTTGTCAATATCTTTGAATGTTTGATGGGTAATCAACATTACAGCTGCATTGTTTTCCAGTGCCTACCCCTACAGCCAGAAGGCACTCCTTGTTGGTAAAAGACCTAGTGTTTCCAAGCTTTCAAAGTTTCAATTGGTGACAAATTTGGATTTAATTGACGCATAATTGACGCATATCCAGAATGGTGAAAGGTCACTGGATTTTCCGGCTCGGTTAAACTGACCTGGTCAATCTTACTGGGCACCTTTTGCTAGGCTAAACTACCCACGCGGCGTGGTATAGCTACCTGTGAGGAAAGTTACCTGGACTGTTCGCACTGGATTTGAAATGGGTAAGTAACCAACTGGCTCGGTTACCTTACCCAAATTAAGTCCAGTGCGAAAAGAGCTCAAGAGTACTTTAAACCTACCTGTATATCAGGAGCGTCAGGCCTCAACTCAATCTCAAGCACATTGAAGTCTTTGACGCCAGCTTCCCTCAGTGTGTCTTTGGCTAGTAGACAGAACGGACAAGTCGACTTGGAGAACATCATAACTCGATGACTTTCAATCAGTCCTCTCACCAAGCTACAAAAAAGGGAAAGAAATCTGAGTAATTTAGGTGTGTGACCTCTTTTGATGTTTTCTTGAAACACTTTTGTTGGATGAGGTGCTACCAATATCATGTGTGATTTTTAAAAGGCATCGTATGTTACCTTTGGTTTTGGGAACCGTTCAATTGTTTTAATCTTATAAAAATGAAGTTGTAATACAATAAAATTAACCTGTAGAAATCTCATTTCAAATGTGGTTGCGTTTTTTGGATGAAGCCGAAGATCCGCAGCAAAACTGTTCCCGCGGCAACACTTCTTGAATTGAAATATGTGGGGATAAAAAGTGCCAAGTTGTTTCATAATACCGTAGCTCGATTAGGAAATTGCTAGTAGGCCAAGTACTTTTAAATTTTAGAAGAAAAACATTTCTCAAAAACAAAATGCAATAATTAGCATTTATAGTTCTTTCCACAGCTGCTGTACTTCTTACAACGTGAGTTTTTGTTGCCATTATTAAAACAGAAAAAAAAATTTTTGCAAAAAAACAAATTATAACATTGCATCACAATCACATTCAACCAAGGATTCCAAATCTGCTAGTCTTGGCCCAAGACTATAGTGCTCGATATTGGATAGTGTACTATGCGCAGTTGTAAATCGCTAAAGCGCGCCTTCTACGTACGGTATGATTTAATTTACTGGCGAGCCAATTCACCTGACGTCATCATCAGAATACTCTTGGATGCGCCATTTTGGTGGTCAATGTCAACGTGTTATTCATTGAAGTGCGCATGTCAATTGATGCGGCGTTTACACGTAAACCTATTGCCCACCAACATGGTGAGCGTGTGATGCGCAGGCAATGGGTCAACTGGCAAGTTACTATAGCTTGCCAGTATAGTCTAGATTTCAAGCTCGCCAGTAAATTAAATCATACCGTAGAGGACGCGCTTTAGCGATTTACAACTGTGCGTAGTACACTTTCCAATATCAAGCACTATAGTCTTGGGCCAAGACTAATAATAATGTGCATGCAAAGCAATTAGTAAATTTAAATCAAATTAAAATGTAGGTAGGTAGGCCTAAATTTCACTCAGACTTGACACAAGACAATGTGAATAAGTACTCTGTTCACAGTCATTCTTGGACACTAAAATGCCCTCCATGTTATGATTAAAATAAACAACACAACAACCATCCCCGCCCCCTTTAGTCAGTGTTTACAAACAAACCCCATGTACCACCTACGTTCTCACGGGCGCTGACATATTGTTTTACGATGCATTGTGGGAACAATTCTAAGTATGGTTCAAGAAACAGTGCCCAGATAAGAATGCATTGATTGCATGTTTTAATTCGATAACATTATTAACATTTTAATAATAAACTACGGGCTAGAATTTGCACTTTAACAAGTTAATTGACTTGTTTAAGCCTTCAAAATACAGCGTCCGCCGCCAGCAATGCAGTTTGTTTTTAAAGTAAGTTTGGCGAATTAGGAATCCGTAATTGGGCCACATGAAACATGTGTGAATGCAGCAGGACAGGAGAGCCGCTGCCGGAGATAAAACACTGCGGCAAAATCCACGATCAAGTGAGACAAAGTGGACAGGTTTTCTGGGACTAAATAACACCAACTGACTGATGGTGACGAGAAGGTAATTTCACCAGTTAAAAAGGATAACTTTCCGTATGGCGCCACCACTTTTTCACTCATTTTCACTCGAATGAAAAAGTGGTGGCGCCATACGGAAACTTTTCCCTAAAAAGTGCAAGAGTGCAGTGCAACTGCAGCTTGCAGAACTGCAACTTGCATAATGCACTGACGGCAGTTTTCATCCTCATCCTGCATGCAGTGTTACTGCTACTCAGGGGAGCCTTTTATACAGTTTCTAGAAGTATGCTACTGCTATCTTGGCTCTGACGATTGAATTGATTGAAGGTGCAAAAAAATTGTTTTTGTTTTTGTGTGAGACCAGAAACTTTTGTAAATGTTAATTTGTGAAATTTTTTTCTTACTTTTTTCGTACCATTTGTTATTCAAACCAAGGTATTTAGGGTATGTTAATATAATAATTATTACACGTGAAACACCCTGCCTGGGCCAGTTATTTAGCCATAAATATGGGTCCTACTATCTGCCGTCAAATCGCTGTCCTACCGTCAACTCACTTGGTGCCGTCAACTCACTTGGTGCCGTCAACTCGCTGTCAACTCGCTGTCAACTCCTCCAATATACACTTAAAATCCACTATTAAAGAGGCATAGAACTGTAAAGTATTAGGCCTACTATTATTATTAATAAAGGAGAATTTTCGTAAGTTAGGTTACATTTCGGTGTGAAAATTGAGGTTTTTTTCCTCATTAAAAAATATCTTGAAGCAGCATAACTGTCGGCCGCCATCTTGCTTTTCCACAGAGCTTGCACTACATTGACAACAGAGGGCACTTTCCTGCATATGGATTAGTCTTTGCCCAAGATGTCAATAATTGGTACCGCATAGTGTTATGTACTGCGCGTCATGTTAATTGATCGCTGACATCTTGGGTCAAGACTAATTCATACCTGCCATCTGCGTAGTGGTTGAGTTGACTGCGAATAGACGGCACAAGCGAGTCAACGGCGAGTTGATGGCGAGTTGACAGCAAGTAGTAGGATCGATAAATACCGGCTCCTCTGCTGTGCAGTGTAAGTCCCTAAGCCTTCCTCCATGGCCCGTTGTTCACAAATGGCTCAAAAGATTGGCTCAAAATGAGCCATGATAAAAAATGCTGATTGGGTCACCGTTGAAGCCAAGATTGGCTTGTCAAAATTGAGCCAGTGGCTCAATGTGGTGTAATTTTGACTAAAAAGCCAGTCTTTTTGAGCTCATTTTGAGATAATCTTTTAAGCCATTTGTAAACAGAGGAGCTAGCATTTTTGGCTAAAAATGGGCCGTTTTCCCCCAGTGTACTAATTTAATCTCTCTTTTTTCTCTGGTATGCTGTAACCCTTCTTCTCAGGTAAGAAAAAAATTCAGTGGAATTGGAGTTAATTAAGGGCGAATAAATCGGTGGCGACGTGCGAAAAATGATCCCTTTCGTAATTTTACAAATGTGAATCAAATGATGGATTAAATTTGTTTATTTTTTATTTCAGATAGTAGAATAATTCATCACAAAGCATTGTTCCGCGAGTAACAATTGATGACAACATGGTGTTACTCAGCTGTACAAAAGTTATTGGGCGTTGTATGCATCTCTCATCATTCAGCAGGTACCCTGTGCTTTCCACGGTATCCAAATCAAACTACCTGGTTATCGATCAAAGGTGGTGTTCCTTTGCATGCATGAACCGTTCTTTATCATCTAGCAAGACACTGCATGGTGTGACAAAAAACAATATATGGAGTGGT